>NW_027509042.1:18775000-18857500 GCF_051911475.1 Siphateles boraxobius
TCTTTCTTCTTTCTTTCTAACTAATCTTTCTTCTTTCTTTCTAACTAATCTTTCTTCTTTCTTTCTTTCTTTCTTTCTTTCTAACTAATCTTTCTTCTTTCTTTCTTTCTTTCTTTCTTTCTTTCTTTCTTTCTTTCTTTCTTTCTTTCTTTCTTTCTTTCTTTTTCTTTCTTTCTTTCTAACTAATCTTTCTTCTTTCTTTCTTTCTTTCTAACTAATCTTTCTTCTTTCTTTCTTTCTTTCTTTCTAACTAATCTTTCTTCTTTCTTTCTTTCTTTCTAACTATTCTTTCTTCTTTCTTTCTTTCTTTCTTTCTTTCTTTCTTTCTTTCTTTCTTTCTAACTAATCTTTCTTTCTAACTAATTCTTTCTTTCTTTCTTTCTTTCTAACTAATCTTTCTTCTTTCTTTCTTTCTTTCTTTCTAACTAATCTTTCTTCTTTCTTTCTTTCTTTCTTTCTTTCTTTCTTTCTTTCTTTCTTTCTTTCTTTCTTTCTTTCTTTCTTTCTTTCTTTCTTTCTTCCTTTCTTTCTTTCTTTCTTTTTCTTTCTTTCTTTTTCTTTCTTTCTTTCTTTCTAACTAATCTTTCTTCTTTCTTTCTTTCTAACTAATCTTTCTTCTTTCTTTCTTTCTTTCTAACTAATCTTTCTTTCTTTCTTTCTAACTAATCTTTCTTCTTTCTTTCTTTCTAACTAATCTTTCTTCTTTCTTTCTTTCTTTCTTTCTTTCTTTCTTTCTTTCTTTCTTTCTTTCTTTCTAACTAATCTTTCTTCTTTCTTTCTAACTAATCTTTCTTCTTTCTTTCTAACTAATCTTTCTTCTTTCTTTCTTTCTTTCTTTCTTTCTTTCTTTCTTTCTTTCTAACTAATCTTTCTTCTTTCTTTCTTTCTTTCTTTCTTTTTCTTTCTTTCTTTCTAACTAATCTTTCTTCTTTCTTTCTTTCTTTCTAACTAATCTTTCTTCTTTCTTTCTTTCTAACTATTCTTTCTTCTTTCTTTCTTTCTTTCTTTCTTTCTAACTAATCTTTCTTTCTAACTAATTCTTTCTTTCTTTCTTTCTTTCTTTCTAACTAATCTTTCTTCTTTCTTTCTTTCTTTCTTTCTTTCTTTCTTTCTTTCTTTCTTTCTTTTTCTTTCTTTCTTTCTTTCTTTCTTTCTTTCTTTCTAACTAATATTTCTTCTTTCTTTCTTTCTTTCTTTCTTTCTTTCTTTCTTTCTTTCTTTCTAACTAATATTTCTTCTTTCTTTCTAACTAATATTTCTTCTTTCTTTCTTTCTAACTAATCTTTCTTTCTTTCTTTCTAACTAATCTTTCTTTCTTTCTTTCTTTCTTTCTAACTAATCTTTCTTCTTTCTTTCTTTCTTTCTTTCTTTCTTTCTTTCTTTCTTTCTTTCTTTCTTTCTTTCTTTCTTTCTTTCTAACTAATCTTTCTTCTTTCTTTCTTTCTTTCTTTCTAACTAATCTTTCTTCTTTCTTTCTTTCTTTCTTTCTTTCTTTCTTTCTTTCTTTCTTTCTAACTAATCTTTCTAACTAATTATTTCTTTCTTTCTTTCTTTCTTTCTTTCTTTCTTTCTTTCTTTCTTTCTTTCTAACTAATCTTTCTTTCTAACTAATTCTTTCTTTCTTTCTTTCTAACTAATCTTTCTTCTTTCTTTCTTTCTTTCTTTCTAACTAATATTTCTTCTTTCTTTCTTTCTTTCTTTCTTTCTTTCTAACTAATATTTCTTTCTTTCTTTCTTTCTTTCTTTCTTTCTTTCTTTCTAACTGATATTTCTTCTTTCTTTCTTTCTAACTAATCTTTCTTTCTTTCTTTCTTTCTAACTAATCTTTCTTCTTTCTTTCTAACTAATCTTTCTTCTTTCTTTCTTTCTTTCTTTCTTTCTTTTTTACTTTTTCTTTCTTTCTTTCTAACTAATCTTTCTTCTTTCTTTCTTTCTTTCTTTCTTTCTAACTAATCTTTCTTCTTTCTTTCTTTCTAACTAATCTTTCTTCTTTCTTTCTTTCTTTCTTTCTTTCTTTCTTTCTTTCTTTCTAACTAATCTTTCTTCTTTCTTTCTTTCTTTCTTTCTAACTAATCTTTCTTTCTAACTAATTCTTTCTTTCTTTCTTTCTAACTAATCTTTCTTCTTTCTTTCTTTCTTTCTAACTAATATTTCTTCTTTCTTTCTTTCTAACTAATCTTTCTTTCTAACTAATTCTTTCTTTCTTTCTTTCTAACTAATCTTTCTTCTTTCTTTCTTTCTTTCTAACTAATATTTCTTCTTTCTTTCTTTCTTTCTTTCTAACTAATCTTTCTTCTTTCTTTCTTTCTTTCTTTCTTTCTAACTAATATTTCTTCTTTCTTTCTTTCTTTCTAACTAATATTTCTTCTTTCTTTATTTCTTTCTTTCTTTCTAACTAATCTTTCTTCTTTCTTTCTTTTTTCTTTCTTTCTTTCTTTCTTTCTTTCTTTCTTTCTTTCTTTCTTTCTTTCTTTCTTTCTAACTAATCTTTCTTTCTTTCTTTCTAACTAATCTTTCTTTCTAACTAATTCTTTCTTTCTTTCTTTCTAACTAATCTTTCTTCTTTCTTTCTTTCTTTCTTTCTTTCTTTCTTTCTTTCTTTCTTTCTTTCTTTCTTTCTTTCTTTCTTTCTTTCTTTCTTTCTTTCTTTCTAACTAATCTTTCTTCTTTCTTTCTTTCTAACTAATCTTTCTTTCTAACTAATTCTTTCTTTCTTTCTTTCTAACTAATCTTTCTTTCTTTCTTTCTTTCTTTCTTTCTTTCTTTCTTTCTTTCTTTCTTTCTTTCTTTCTAACTAATCTTTCTTTCTTATTTAATTCTTTCTTTCTTTCTTTCTAACTAATCTTTCTTCTTTCTTTCTTTCTAGCTAATCTTTCTTCTTTCTTTCTAACTAATCTTTCTTCTTTCTTTCTTTCTAACTAATCTTTCTTCTTTCTTTCTTTCTTTCTAACTAATCTTTCTTTCTTTCTTTCTTTTTCTTTCTTTCTTTCTAACTAATCTTTCTTCTTTCTTTCTTTCTTTCTTTCTAACTAATCTTTCTTCTTTCTTTCTTTCTTTCTAACTAATCTTTCTTTCTAACTAATTCTTTCTTTCTTTCTAACTAATCTTTCTTCTTTCTTCTTTCTTTCTTTCTTTCTTTCTTTCTAACTAATCTTTCTTTCTTTCTTTCTAACTAATCTTTCTTATTTCTTTCTTTCTTTCTAGCTAATCTTTCTTCTTTCTTTCTAACTAATCTTTCTTCTTTCTTTCTTCTTTCTTTCTTTCTAACTAATCTTTCTTTCTAACTAATTCTTTCTTTCTTTCTTTCTAACTAATCTTTCTTCTTTCTTTCTTTCTTTCTTTCTTTCTAACTAATCTTTCTTTCTTTCTTTCTTTCTAACTAATCTTTCTTCTTTCTTTCTTTCTTTCTTTCTAGCTAATCTTTCTTCTTTCTTTCTAACTAATCTTTCTTCTTTCTTTCTTTCTTTCTAACTAATCTTTCTTCTTTCTTTCTTTCTTTCTTTCTAACTAATCTTTCTTCTTTCTTTCTTTCTTTCTTTCTTTCTAACTAATCTTTCTTCTTTCTTTCTTTCTTTCTTTTTCTTTCTTTCTTTCTAACTAATCTTTCTTCTTTCTTTCTTTCTTTCTAACTAATCTTTCTTCTTTCTTTCTTTCTTTCTAACTAATCTTTCTTCTTTCTTTCTTTCTTTCTTTCTTTCTTTCTTTCTTTCTAACTAATCTTTCTTCTTTCTTTCTTTCTTTCTTTCTAACTAATCTTTCTTTCTAACTAATTCTTTCTTTCTTTCTTTCTAACTAATCTTTCTTCTTTCTTTCTTTCTTTCTAGCTAATCTTTCTTCTTTCTTTCTAACTAATCTTTCTTCTTTCTTTCTTTCTTTCTTTCTTTCTTTCTTTCTTTCTTTCTTTCTTTCTTTCTTTCTAACTAATATTTCTTTCTTTCTTTCTAACTGATATTTCTTCTTTCTTTCTAACTAATCTTTCTTTCTTTCTTTCTTTCTAACTAATCTTTCTTCTTTCTTTCTAACTAATCTTTCTTCTTTCTTTCTTTCTTTCTTTCTTTTTTACTTTTTCTTTCTTTCTTTCTAACTAATCTTTCTTCTTTCTTTCTTTCTTTCTTTCTTTCTTTCTAACTAATCTTTCTTCTTTCTTTCTTCTTTCTTTCTTTCTAACTAATCTTTCTTTCTAACTAATTCTTTCTTTCTTTCTTTCTAACTAATCTTTCTTCTTTCTTTCTTTCTTTCTTTCTTTCTTTCTAACTAATCTTTCTTTCTTTCTTTCTTTCTAACTAATCTTTCTTCTTTCTTTCTTTCTTTCTAGCTAATCTTTCTTCTTTCTTTCTAACTAATCTTTCTTCTTTCTTTCTTTCTTTCTAACTAATCTTTCTTATTTCTTTCTTTCTTTCTTTCTTTCTAACTAATCTTTCTTCTTTCTTTCTTTCTTTCTAACTAATCTTTCTTCTTTCTTTCTTTCTTTCTTTCTTTCTTTTTCTTTCTTTCTTTCTAACTAATCTTTCTTCTTTCTTTCTTTCTTTCTAACTAATCTTTCTTCTTTCTTTCTTTCTTTCTAACTAATCTTTCTTCTTTCTTTCTTTCTTTCTTTCCTTCTTTCTTTCTTTCTAACTAATCTTTCTTCTTTCTTTCTTTCTTTCTTTCTTTCTAACTAATCTTTCTTTCTAACTAATTCTTTCTTTCTTTCTTTCTAACTAATCTTTCTTCTTTCTTTCTTTCTTTCTTTCTAGCTAATCTTTCTTCTTTCTTTCTAACTAATCTTTCTTCTTTCTTTCTTTCTTTCTTTCTTTCTAACTAATATTTCTTTCTTTCTTTCTTTCTTTCTTTCTAACTGATATTTCTTCTTTCTTTCTTTCTAACTAATCTTTCTTTCTTTCTTTCTTTCTTTCTTTCTAACTAATCTTTCTTCTTTCTTTCTAACTAATCTTTCTTCTTTCTTTCTTTCTTTCTTTCTTTCTTTCTTTTTTACTTTTTCTTTCTTTCTTTCTAACTAATCTTTCTTCTTTCTTTCTTTCTTTCTTTCTTTCTAACTAATCTTTCTTCTTTCTTTCTTTCTTTCTAACTAATCTTTCTTCTTTCTTTCTTTCTTTCTTTCTTTCTTTCTTTCTTTCTTTCTTTCTTTCTTTCTTCTTTCTTTCTTTCTTTCTTTCTTTCTTTCTAACTAATCTTTCTTTCTTTCTAACTAATCTATCTTTCTTTCTAACTAATCTTTCTTTCTAATCTATATTTCTTTCTAACTAATCTTTCTTTGTTTCTAACTGATCTTTCTTTCTTTCTAACTAATCCATCTTTCTTTCTAACTAATCCATCTTTCTTTCTCTTTCTAACTAATCTTTCTTTCTTTAAACTTTAAACTTATTCAAACTCTCTGGTCCGGCTTTCTCAAGCCAACTTAAAGTTTGTCTCATCAAACTTTATTTTCTAGTTATTATTCTTTTTCTTCTTCTTTTTCTTAACCAAAATTTTCTGACTGCTACTCCTCCTAGAGCTTTAACTCTACAAACTCCAAACTCGGGTCAGACCTTCAGACTGTTCTGACTTAGTGTGCTATATCTTTTCAGACTGATTTGACTTTCAGATTTCTTAAAAATTAATATTAAAAATCATAAAAATCCCATTGACTTTCATTGCAACAGTTCAAATTGAGCCAAGGCTACGGTGGCCCAGCAGTGTACAACACAAAAACTCAAATCTAAACTCCCTGAAGCCCAAGACTCAATTAAACTACCATTCTATATGTACTAATGAACTTATCTATCTATCTATCTATCTATCTATCTATCTATCTATCTATCTATCTATCTATCTATCTATCTATCTATCTATCTATCTATCTATCCATCTATCTATCTCTTTCTATCTATCTATCTATCTATCTATCTATCTATCTATCTATCTATCTATCTATCTATCTATCTATCTATCTATCTATCTATCCATCTATCTATCTATCTATCTATCTATCTATCTATCTATCTATCTATCTATCCATCTATCTATCTCTTTCTATCTATCTATCTATCTATCTATCTATCTATCTATCTATCTATCTATCTATCTATCTATCTATCTTTCTTTCTTTCTTTCTTTCTTTCTTTCTTTCTTTCTTTCTTTCTTTCTTTCTTACTAACTAATCTATCTTTCTTTCTTTCTTTCTAACTAATCTTTCTTCTTTCTTTCTTTCTTTCTTTCTAACTAATCTTTCTTCTTTCTTTCTTTCTTTCTAACTAATCTTTCTTCTTTCTTTCTAACTAATCTTTCTTCTTTCTTTCTTTCTTTCTTTCTTTCTAACTAATATTTCTTTTTCTTTTTTTCTTACTAACTAATCTATCTTTCTTTCTTTCTAACTAATCTTTCTTCTTTCTTTCTTTCTTTCTAACTAATCTTTCTTCTTTCTTTCTTTCTTTCTTTCTTTCTTTCTTTCTTTCTTTCTTTCTTTCTAACTAATATTTCTTCTTTCTTTCTTTCTAACTAATATTTCTTCTTTCTAACTAATCTTTCTTCTTTCTTTCTAACTAATCTTTCTTTCTTTCTAACTAATCTTTCTTTCTTTCTAACTAATCTTTCTTCTTTCTTTCTTTCTTTCTAACTAATCTTTCTTCTTTCTTTCTTTCTTTCTAACTAATCTTTCTTCTTTCTTTCTTTCTTTCTTTCTTTCTTTCTTTCTTTCTTTTTCTTTCTTTCT
Organism: Siphateles boraxobius; assembly: GCF_051911475.1. Classification (NCBI taxonomy): domain Eukaryota; kingdom Metazoa; phylum Chordata; class Actinopteri; order Cypriniformes; family Leuciscidae; genus Siphateles; species Siphateles boraxobius. The sequence continues at coordinate 18,781,692 of NW_027509042.1, forward strand.
TTCTAACTAATCTTTCTTCTTTCTTTCTTTCTTTCTAACTAATCTTTCTTCTTTCTTTCTTTCTTTCTTACTTTCTAAATAATCTTTCTTTCTTTCTTTATTTCTAACTAATCTTTCTTTCTTTCTTTCTTTCTTTCTTTCTTTCTTTCTAACTAATCTTTCTTCTTTCTTTCTAACTAATCTTTCTTCTTTCTTTCTAACTAATCTTTCTTCTTTCTTTCTTTCTTTCTTTCTTTCTTTCTTTCTTTCTTTCTTTCTTTCTTTCTTTCTTTCTTTCTTTCTTTCTTTCTTTCTTTCTTTCTTTCTAACTAATCTTTCTTCTTTCTTTCTTTCTTTCTTTCTTTCTTTCTTACTAATCTTTCTTCTTTCTTTCTTTCTTTCTAACTAATCTTTCTTCTTTCTTTCTTTCTTTCTTTCTAACTAATCTTTCTTTTTTCTTTCTTTCTTTCTTTCTTTCTTTCTTTCTTTCTTTCTTTCTTTCTAACTAATATTTCTTCTATCTTTCTTTCTAACTAATATTTCTTCTTTCTAACTAATCTTTCTTCTTTCTTTCTAACTAATCTTTCTTTCTTTCTAACTAATCTTTCTTTCTTTCTAACTAATCTTTCTTCTTTCTTTCTTTCTTTCTAACTAATCTTTCTTCTTTCTTTCTTTCTTTCTTTCTTTCTTTTTCTTTCTTTCTTTCTAACTAATCTTTCTTCTTTCTTTCTTTCTTTCTAACTAATCTTTCTTCTTTCTTTCTTTCTTTCTAACTAATCTTTCTTTCTTTCTTTCTTTCTAACTAATCTTTCTTTCTTTCTTTCTTTCTTTCTTTCTTTCTTTCTAACTAATCTTTCTTCTTTCTTTCTAACTAATCTTTCTTCTTTCTTTCTAACTAATCTTTCTTCTTTCTTTCTTTCTTTCTTTCTTTCTTTCTTTCTTTCTTTCTTTCTTTCTTTCTTTCTTTCTTTCTAACTTATCTTTCTTCTTTCTTTCTTTCTTTCTTTCTTTCTTTCTTTCTTTCTTTCTTTCTTTCTTTCTTTCTTTCTTTCTTTCTTCTTTCTTTCTTTCTTTCTTTCTTTCTTTCTTTCTAACTAATCTTTCTTCTTTCTTTCTTTCTTTCTTTCTAACTAATCTTTCTTTTTTCTTTCTTTCTTTCTTTCTTTCTTTCTTTCTTTCTTTCTTTCTTTCTTTCTTTCTTTCTTTCTAACTAATCTTTCTTCTTTCTTTCTTTCTTTCTTTCTTTCTTTCTTTCTTTCTTTCTTTCTTTCTTTCTTTCTTTCTTTCTTTCTTTCTTTTTCTTTCTTTCTTTCTAACTAATCTTTCTTCTTTCTTTCTTTCTTTCTAACTAATCTTTCTTCTTTCTTTCTTTCTTTCTTTCTTTCTTTCTTTCTAACTATTCTTTCTTCTTTCTTTCTTTCTTTCTTTCTTTCTTTCTTTCTTTCTAACTAATCTTTCTTCTTTCTTTCTAACTAATCTTTCTTTCTTTCTTTCTAACTAATCTTTCTTCTTTCTTTCTTTCTAACTAATCTTTCTTCTTTCTTTCTTTCTTTCTTTCTTTCTTTCTTTCTTTCTTTCTTTCTTTCTTTCTAACTAATCTTTCTTCTTTCTTTCTTTCTTTCTAACTAATCTTTCTTCTTTCTTTCTTTCTTTCTAACTAATCTTTCTTCTTTCTTTCTTTCTTTCTTTCTTTCTTTCTTTCTTTCTTTCTTTCTTTCTTTCTTTCTTTCTTTCTCTTTCTTTCTTTTTCTTTCTTTCTAACTAATCTTTCTTCTTTCTTTCTTTCTTTCTTTCTTTCTAACTAATCTTTCTTCTTTCTTTCTTTCTTTCTTTCTAACTAATCTTTCTTCTTTCTTTCTTTCTTTCTAACTAATCTTTCTTTCTTTCTTTCTAACTAATCTTTCTTCTTTCTTTCTTTCTTTCTTTCTTTCTTTCTTTCTTTCTTTCTAACTAATATTTCTTTCTTTCTTTCTAACTGATATTTCTTCTTTCTTTCTAACTAATCTTTCTTTCTTTCTTTCTTTCTAACTAATCTTTCTTCTTTCTTTCTAACTAATCTTTCTTCTTTCTTTCTTTCTTTCTTTCTTTCTTTCTTTCTTTCTTTTTTACTTTTTCTTTCTTTCTTTCTAACTAATCTTTCTTCTTTCTTTCTTTCTTTCTTTCTTTCTAACTAATCTTTCTTCTTTCTTTCTTCTTTCTTTCTTTCTAACTAATCTTTCTTTCTAACTAATTCTTTCTTTCTTTCTTTCTAACTAATCTTTCTTCTTTCTTTCTTTCTTTCTTTCTTTCTAACTAATCTTTCTTTCTTTCTTTCTTTCTAACTAATCTTTCTTCTTTCTTTCTTTCTTTCTAGCTAATCTTTCTTCTTTCTTTCTAACTAATCTTTCTTCTTTCTTTCTTTCTTTCTAACTAATCTTTCTTATTTCTTTCTTTCTTTCTTTCTTTCTTTCTAACTAATCTTTCTTCTTTCTTTCTTTCTTTCTAACTAATCTTTCTTCTTTCTTTCTTTCTTTCTTTCTTTTTCTTTCTTTCTTTCTAACTAATCTTTCTTCTTTCTTTCTTTCTTTCTAACTAATCTTTCTTCTTTCTTTCTTTCTTTCTAACTAATCTTTCTTCTTTCTTTCTTTCTTTCTTTCCTTCTTTCTTTCTTTCTAACTAATCTTTCTTCTTTCTTTCTTTCTTTCTTTCTTTCTAACTAATCTTTCTTTCTAACTAATTCTTTCTTTCTTTCTTTCTAACTAATCTTTCTTCTTTCTTTCTTTCTTTCTTTCTAGCTAATCTTTCTTCTTTCTTTCTAACTAATCTTTCTTCTTTCTTTCTTTCTTTCTTTCTTTCTAACTAATATTTCTTTCTTTCTTTCTTTCTTTCTTTCTAACTGATATTTCTTCTTTCTTTCTTTCTAACTAATCTTTCTTTCTTTCTTTCTTTCTTTCTAACTAATCTTTCTTCTTTCTTTCTAACTAATCTTTCTTCTTTCTTTCTTTCTTTCTTTCTTTCTTTCTTTCTTTTTTACTTTTTCTTTCTTTCTTTCTAACTAATCTTTCTTCTTTCTTTCTTTCTTTCTTTCTAACTAATCTTTCTTCTTTCTTTCTTTCTTTCTAACTAATCTTTCTTCTTTCTTTCTTTCTTTCTTTCTTTCTTTCTTTCTTTCTTTCTTTCTTTCTTTCTTTCTTTCTTTCTTTCTTCTTTCTTTCTTTCTTTCTTTCTTTCTTTCTTTCTTTCTTTCTTTCTTTCTTTCTTTCTTTCTTTCTAACTAATCTTTCTTTCTTTCTAACTAATCTATCTTTCTTTCTAACTAATCTTTCTTTCTAATCTATATTTCTTTCTAACTAATCTTTCTTTGTTTCTAACTAATCTTTCTTTCTTTCTAACTAATCCATCTTTCTTTCTAACTAATCCATCTTTCTTTCTCTTTCTAACTAATCTTTCTTTCTTTAAACTTTAAACTTATTCAAACTCTCTGGTCCGGCTTTCTCAAGCCAACTTAAAGTTTGTCTCATCAAACTTTATTTTCTAGTTATTATTCTTTTTCTTCTTCTTTTTCTTAACCAAAATTTTCTGACTGCTACTCCGCCTAGAGCTTTAACTCTACAAACTCCAAACTCGGGTCAGACCTTCAGACTGTTCTGACTTAGTGTGCTATATCTTTTCAGACTGATTTGACTTTCAGATTTCTTAAAAATTAATATTAAAAATCATAAAAATCCCATTGACTTTCATTGCAACAGTTCAAATTGAGCCAAGGCTACGGTGGCCCAGCAGTGTACAACACAAAAACTCAAATCTAAACTCCCTGAAGCCCAAGACTCAATTAAACTACCATTCTATATGTACTAATGAACTTATCTATCTATCTATCTATCTATCTATCTATCTATCTATCTATCTATCTATCTATCTATCTATCTATCTATCTATCTATCTATCTATCTATCTATCTATCTATCTCTTTCTATCTATCTATCTATCTATCTATCTATCTATCTATCTATCTATCTATCTATCTATCTATCTATCCATCTATCCATCTATCTATCTATCTATCTATCTATCTATCTATCTATCTATCTATCTATCTATCTATCTATCTATCTATCTATCTATCTATCTATCTATCTATCTATCTATCTATCTATCTATCTATCTTTCTTTCTTTCTTACTAACTAATCTATCTTTCTTTCTTTCTTTCTAACTAATCTTTCTTCTTTCTTTCTTTCTTTCTTTCTTTCTTTCTTTCTAACTAATCTTTCTTCTTTCTTTCTTTCTTTCTAACTAATCTTTCTTCTTTCTTTCTAACTAATCTTTCTTCTTTCTTTCTGTCTTTCTTTCTTTCTAACTAATATTTCTTTTTTCTTTTTTTCTTACTAACTAATCTATCTTTCTTTCTATCTAACTAATCTTTCTTCTTTCTTTCTTTCTTTCTAACTAATCTTTCTTCTTTCTTTCTTTCTTTCTTTCTTTCTTTCTTTCTTTCTTTCTGTCTAACTAATATTTCTTCTTTCTTTCTTTCTAACTAATATTTCTTCTTTCTAACTAATCTTTCTTCTTTCTTTCTAACTAATCTTTCTTTCTTTCTAACTAATCTTTCTTTCTTTCTAACTAATCTTTCTTCTTTCTTTCTTTCTTTCTAACTAATCTTTCTTCTTTCTTTCTTTCTTTCTAACTAATCTTTCTTCTTTCTTTCTTTCTTTCTTTCTTTCTTTCTTTCTTTCTTTCTTTCTTTTTCTTTATTTCTTTCTAACTAATCTTTCTTCTTTCTTTCTTTCTTTCTAACTAATCTTTCTTCTTTCTTTCTTTCTTTCTTACTTTCTAAATAATCTTTCTTTCTTTCTTTCTTTCTAACTAATCTTTCTTTCTTTCTTTCTTTCTTTCTTTCTTTCTTTCTTTCTTTCTTTCTTTCTTTCTTTCTAACTAATCTTTCTTCTTTCTTTCTAACTAATCTTTCTTCTTTCTTTCTAACTAATCTTTCTTCTTTCTTTCTTTCTTTCTTTCTTTCTTTCTTTCTTTCTTTCTTTCTTTCTAACTAATCTTTCTTCTTTCTTTCTTTCTTTCTTTCTTTCTTTCTTACTAATCTTTCTTCTTTCTTTCTTTCTTTCTAACTAATCTTTCTTCTTTCTTTCTTTCTTTCTTTCTAACTAATCTTTCTTTTTTCTTTCTTTCTTTCTTTCTTTCTTTCTTTCTTTCTTTCTTTCTTTCTTTCTTTCTTTCTAACTAATATTTCTTCTATCTTTCTTTCTAACTAATATTTCTTCTTTCTAACTAATCTTTCTTCTTTCTTTCTAACTAATCTTTCTTTCTTTCTAACTAATCTTTCTTTCTTTCTAACTAATCTTTCTTCTTTCTTTCTTTCTTTCTAACTAATCTTTCTTCTTTCTTTCTTTCTTTCTTTCTTTCTTTTTCTTTCTTTCTTTCTAACTAATCTTTCTTCTTTCTTTCTTTCTTTCTAACTAATCTTTCTTCTTTCTTTCTTTCTTCCTAACTAATCTTTCTTTCTTTCTTTCTTTCTAACTAATCTTTCTTTCTTTCTTTCTTTCTTTCTAACTAATCTTTCTTCTTTCTTTCTAACTAATCTTTCTTCTTTCTTTCTAACTAATCTTTCTTCTTTCTTTCTTTCTTTCTTTCTTTCTTTCTTTCTTTCTTTCTTTCTTTCTAACTTATCTTTCTTTCTTTCTTTCTTTCTTTCTTTCTTTCTTTCTTTCTTTCTTTCTTTCTTCTTTCTTTCTTTCTTTCTTTCTTTCTAACTAATCTTTCTTCTTTCTTTCTTTCTTTCTTTCTAACTAATCTTTCTTTTTTCTTTCTTTCTTTCTTTCTTTCTTTCTTTCTTTCTTTCTTTCTTTCTTTCTTTCTTTCTTTCTTTCTAACTAATCTTTCTTCTTTCTTTCTTTCTTTCTTTCTTTCTTTCTTTCTTTCTTTCTTTCTTTTTCTTTCTTTCTTTCTAACTAATCTTTCTTCTTTCTTTCTTTCTTTTTTTCTTTCTAACTAATCTTTCTTCTTTCTTTCTAACTAATCTTTCTTCTTTCTTTCTAACTAATCTTTCTTCTTTCTTTCTTTCTTTCTTTCTTTCTTTCTTTCTTTCTTTCTTTCTAACTTATCTTTCTTTCTTTCTTTCTTTCTTTCTTTCTTTCTTTCTTTCTTTCTTTCTTTCTTTCTTCTTTCTTTCTTTCTTTCTTTCTTTCTAACTATTCTTTCTTCTTTCTTTCTTTCTTTCTTTCTTTCTTTCTTTCTAACTAATCTTTCTTCTTTCTTTCTAACTAATCTTTCTTTCTTTCTTTCTAACTAATCTTTCTTCTTTCTTTCTTTCTAACTAATCTTTCTTCTTTCTTTCTTTCTTTCTTTCTTTCTTTCTTTCTTTCTTTCTTTCTTTCTTTCTTTCTTTCTTTCTTTCTTTCTTTCTAACTAATCTTTCTTCTTTCTTTCTTTCTTTCTAACTAATCTTTCTTCTTTCTTTCTTTCTTTCTAACTAATCTTTCTTCTTTCTTTCTTTCTTTCTTTCTTTCTTTCTTTCTTTCTTTCTTTCTTTCTCTTTCTTTCTTTTTCTTTCTTTCTAACTAATCTTTCTTCTTTCTTTCTTTCTTTCTTTCTTTCTAACTAATCTTTCTTCTTTCTTTCTTTCTTTCTTTCTAACTAATCTTTCTTCTTTCTTTCTTTCTTTCTAACTAATCTTTCTTTCTTTCTTTCTAACTAATCTTTCTTCTTTCTTTCTTTCTAACTAATCTTTCTTCTTTCTTTCTTTCTTTCTTTCTTTCTTTCTTTCTTTCTTTCTTTCTTTCTTTCTTTCTTTCTTTCTTTCTAACTAATCTTTCTTCTTTCTTTCTAACTAATCTTTCTTCTTTCTTTCTAACTAATCTTTCTTCTTTCTTTCTTTCTTTCTTTCTTTCTTTCTTTCTTTCTTTCTTTCTTTCTTTCTTTCTTTCTAACTAATCTTTCTTCTTTCTTTCTTTCTTTCTTTCTTTCTTTCTTTCTTTCTTTCTTTCTTTTTCTTTCTTTCTTTCTAACTAATCTTTCTTCTTTCTTTCTTTCTTTCTAACTAATCTTTCTTCTTTCTTTCTTTCTAACTATTCTTTCTTCTTTCTTTCTTTCTTTCTTTCTTTCTTTCTTTCTTTCTTTCTTTCTTTCTTTCTTTCTTTCCTTCTTTCTTTCTTTCTAACTAATCTTTCTTTCTAACTAATTCTTTCTTTCTTTCTTTCTAACTAATCTTTCTTCTTTCTTTCTTTCTTTCTAACTAATCTTTCTTCTTTCTTTCTTTCTTTCTTTCTTTCTTTCTTTCTTTCTTTCTTTCTTTCTTTCTTTTTCTTTCTTTCTTTTTCTTTCTTTCTTTCTAACTAATCTTTCTTCTTTCTTTCTTTCTTTCTAACTAATCTTTCTTCTTTCTTTCTTTCTTTCTTTCTAACTAATCTTTCTTTCTTTCTTTCTAACTAATCTTTCTTCTTTCTTTCTTTCTAACTAATCTTTCTTCTTTCTTTCTTTATTTCTTTCTTTCTTTCTTTCTTTCTAACTAATCTTTCTTCTTTCTTTCTTTATTTCTTTCTTTCTTTCTTTCTTTCTAACTAATCTTTCTTCTTTCTTTCTAACTAATCTTTCTTCTTTCTTTCTTTCTTTCTTTCTTTCTTTCTTTCTTTCTTTCTTTCTTTCTTTCTAACTAATCTTTCTTCTTTCTTTCTTTCTTTCTTTCTTTTTCTTTCTTTCTTTCTAACTAATCTTTCTTCTTTCTTTCTTTCTTTCTAACTAATCTTTCTTCTTTCTTTCTTTCTAACTATTCTTTCTTCTTTCTTTCTTTCTTTCTTTCTTTCTTTCTTTCTTTCTTTCTTTCTTTCTTTCTTTCTTTCTTTCTTTCTTTCTAACTAATCTTTCTTTCTAACTAATTCTTTCTTTCTTTCTTTCTAACTAATCTTTCTTCTTTCTTTCTTTCTTTCTTTCTTTCTTTCTTTCTTTCTTTCTTTCTTTCTTTCTTTCTTTCTTTTTCTTTCTTTCTTTCTTTCTTTCTTTCTTTCTTTCTAACTAATATTTCTTCTTTCTTTCTTTCTTTCTTTCTTTCTTTCTTTCTTTCTTTCTTTCTTTCTAACTAATATTTCTTCTTTCTTTCTTTCTTTCTTTCTTTCTTTCTTTCTTTCTAACTAATATTTCTTCTTTCTTTCTAAATTCATTTCTTTAATTCATACACTTATGAACACAATCTTTCTATCTCTCTTTCTTTCTTTCTTTCTCTCTTTCTTTTTAAATAATCTTTCTATATTTCTTTCTTTCTAACTAATCTTTCTATCTTTCTTTCTTTCTTTCTTTCTAACTAATTTTACTTTCTATCTTTCTTTCTTTCTAACTAATCTTTCTTTCTTTCTAACTAATCTTTCTATCTTTCTTTCTATCTCTCTTTCTAATCTTTCTTTCTAACTAATCTTTCTTTCTTTCTTTCTTTCTTTCTTTCTTTCTTTCTTTCTTTTCTAACTAATCTATTTCTTTCTAACTAATCTTTCTTTCTTTCTTTCTAACTAATCTTTCTATCTTTCTTTCTTTCTTTCTTTCTAATCTTTCTTTCAATCTTTCTTTTTTTCTTTCTTTCTAACTAATCTTACTTTCTAACTTTCTTTCATTCTAACTAATCTTTCTTTCTAACTAATCTTTCTTTCTAACTAATCTTTCTATCTCTCTTTCTTTCTTTCTCTCTTTCTTTCTAACTAATCTTTCTATCTATCTTTATTTCTTTCTAATCTTTCTTTCAATCTTTCTTTCTTTTTAGCAACCACCCAAAATACCTTAAAACACCCTAGCAACACCATAGCAACCACCCAAAATGCTCTAGAACACCCTAGCAACCATCCAGAACACCCTAGCAACCACCCAAAATACCTTAAGTCACCCTAGCAACACCATAGCAACCACCCAAAATACCCTAGAACACCCTAGCAACACCCTAGCAACCACCAGAACACCTTAAAACACCATAGCAACACCATAGCAACCACCCAAAATACCCTAGAACACCCTAGCAACACCCTAGCAACCACCAGAACACCTTAAAACACCATAGCAACACCATAGCAACCACCCAAAATACGCTATAACACCCTAGCAACTGCATAGCAACCCCCAGAACACCCTAGCAACTGCCTAGCAACCACCCAGAACACCCTAGCAACCACCCAAAATACCTTAAATCACCCTAGCAACACCATAGCAACCACCCAAAATACCATAGAAAACCCTAGCAACACCCTAGCAACCACCAGAAAACCCTAGCAACTGCATAGCAACCACCCAGAACACCCTAGCAACCACCCGAAATACCCTAGAACACCCTAGTAACACCATAGCAACCACCCAGAACACCCTAGAAACCACCCAAAATACCTTAAAACACCCTAACAACACCATAGCAACCACCCAAAATACCTTACAACACCATAGCAACCACCCAGAACACCCTAGCAACTAATATAAACTTCAAACTACTTTAAAATTCAAACTAAATTTAAACTTCAAACTACTTTTAACTTTAAACTAATTTAAACTTATTTAAACTTTAAACTAATTAAAACTATAAACTAATTTAAACTTCAAATTACTTTAAACTTCAAACTAATTTACATTTTAAACTAATTTACATATTAAACTAATGTAAACTTCAAACTACTTTAAAATTCTTTAAACTTTCTGGTCCAAACTTTCACAAGCCAACTTAAAGTTTGTCTCGACGAACTTTTTCTAGTTTTAATTGAAATGTCTCATGCTCAGTGTTGGGGGTAACTTATTACAAGTAACTTGAGTTATGTAATCAGATTACTTTTTCAAGTAACTAGTAAAGTAACGCATTACTTTTTCAATTTACATCAAAATATCTGAGTTACTTTTTCAAATAAGTAACGCTAGTTTCTTTTTCACATTTATTGACTGACAGATCTCCTGTCCCCATGTTGAGAGAAATAAAGTGAGGTGTTGTGTGCATTTGCATTGAACATGCATTTACTCATCTCACTTGCACAAAAACATTCAGTATTCCTCAAAATGAATAAAAACAGTCAAATGCAATCTCAGAATTTTGTGCAAAAGTTTTATAATTAACTATGTTAAATTACACAAATATACTTTATGTATTTAATCTCACTTTATTAACCAATGTCTTTGCTGCTGACCTACAATGATCTAATTCAACCATACTAATAAGCAAAAATGACTTTAGATTCGGTTTAGAAATAAGAGTGTTGAACTTCCTCCTCCTGTATCCTATTGTTATTTAATCAAGAACAGCAGCAGCTGAAAGGTTTGTTTGAGCGGCGCCCTCTACTGTACAGTAGTAAATATGCATTTCCTTCAGCCTTAGGCTTATTCATTTAACTTTTGATGTGAAAGGGCCTTAACAATTGGCAAAAATAGATTGTTTTAGCTGTTATTAAAAAACAAACAAACAAGCCCATGCAGGTGAGAAAAAGTAACGCAAAAGTAATGTAACGCATTACGTTCCATAAAAAGTAACTAAGTAACGTACTTAGTTACTTTTTTGGGGAGTAACGCAATATTGTAATGCATTACTTTTAAAAGTAACTTTCCCCAACACTGCTCATGCTTATTCCCTTCTTACATGTAAATAAAAGTTATATAGATGATTCTTTTCTAGATGAGTTCTGTCTCCTATCAGTGAATCAAAGTATATTCAGTTCATTTGACCAGTACATTGTAAATCCTTGTGGAGAAAATTGATGATAATTAAACACACTGACAATCTGGTGGAGTAGTATTTTATTATTTTCAAAGTAGCAGCATTTATGACATTCCTTAAACGTGGTATAAACTACAAAAACAAATTATACATTTACAGTTGCCAAAAATAATCCTAATTATAATATATAATATATTATATAATTTGGGCCTTCCTCTAAACAACTATCTATACAAAAAAAAGGATATACACATTTCAGACTGAAGTGATGTAGATTTTAACTTGCCTTTTATGTGAAATTTTGAATAACTAGTGCAGCATTTCAGTACCATGGACAGGGAAAGGAATTCAGTGCCAAGGACAGCAGTGGGGGAAATGCTGCAATCTGATTGGCTGTCAGTGCATTACAACTATCTGCGGCTAGCACCCGCGGAAAGAGCATGCGCTCTACCACCGAGCTACATCCCCTCATGGTGATAATAGTGTTGTTATTTACTTACATGTACCTTTAAAGGTCCCCTGCCATGAAATTTTCACTTTCTGAGTTTTTTCTAACATTAATATTAGTTCCCCTAGCCTGTATTTGGTCCCCTCGTGTCTAGAAATTTCAGTCGGTGTAAACCGAGTTTTGGCTATCTTTCTCTGTCTGTGAGAAAATGAGATCTCAGACGGGCTGATCTTGAATCTCCCCTATATCAGTGGTTCCCAACCTTTTTTGGTCTGAGACCCCCTTTTTCCCAATAAAATATTTTAGGGCCCCCCTTTACATTTAATGATATTATCGCTCTTGTAAGCTTGCAGCAAGGATGACAAAATATGTTGTTTTCAAACAAACGGTATATTTACTATAACCAGATATGTTTATGCTCAAATAATAGCCTATAAAATTGAAAATACAATAACAAAAACATCAGTAGGCCCTTTGTAATTTAAAAACGTAAGCCTAGGAGAAGCCTATATATTGGCCCTTATTTGAAATGCAAAACCTGAAAATATTCCCACTGGTGTGTAGGTAAAAAAAGAAGGAATATAGGCTATTACTAAATGACTGCTGTCTGGGGCCTCAATACTTGCAAGTTATTTGTGAGGCTTTATCAATGTGAGGCTTTATTTTTTACGTTTTTGGCGCTTTAGCGAGCGATAATAAACTTGCGTTTATTAACAGAATAATGCGCAGGGCTCGCAAAATTTAAAAATTGCTGGTAGCCCTTCGGGCAGGCACTCTTCAGATTTTGGTAGCCCGAAATGAATTTTACTAGCCCAAATAAAAAGACAATTTTTAATGTAGAAAATTGGTTAGGAGTCAAAACATCAATCAAAAACTTTTTAAAAACACAAATATCAACAATTGGATATAAAATAATCAAATTAGAATCATCAATACAAATATGCCATCTGGTTCTAACTGAACTGAAATTTGTGTGACCAGTGTGGAACATGAATCAGTCTGTGGCTCAGCCCCCAATGAGGGTATGATTAAAAAAGTTAACACTTTAGTTTAGAGTCTAATTCTTACTATTAACAAGTTTCATTAACATGCAGATGGCAGGGTTTTATAATTTCTGAGGTCCCGGATGTGAGGTAGGCTAGTTAGGGGGGTTCGAGATAATTTGTATTTCTCTGATCTACATATCCCAAAAAATTGGATAACAACAACTTTAAAAACATGTCATGCAGCTGATTATTTTTCTCTCCTGATGCCAGTGAAGAAAGTAAACATAGGGTCAACTGATAGGTTGATGTATGAATCATTTTCTCAGATGCGTTAATTTACTGAAAGCTACTAGGAAAGCTAGGTAGCCTAACTAAGTTTATTAAATGCATTCACAATATATACAAATTCATTATTGATCTTAATCCTAACACAGGGCCGTAGACAGGGCTTTATAATCAAAGAGGTCCTAAATTTAAGATTGTCAGGGGGTTCAAATTTTTTTATTTCTCTGATGTGTGCATTTCAAGACATTTGAAGGACAAAAAAGGATAAGAAATAGCTTTAAAACCATGTCTCCTGTCAAAAACCTCTCTCCTCATCTCCATCACTCTTTCTTTTTCTCTGTCTCCTCATTTTGCCCTGGTCTCTTCCCCTCCTAAAAATGAACTTTTTTAATTTACTGAAGGCTACAAATTGTATTATATTAATTCTCAACATGTACACATTCATTATTAATCTTGTGCCTAACATGATGCAAACGGCTTTAATGTTTCTTGTCACCTCACAATGACAGTAAACTAATTATTACATTAGGCCTACATGAATCACGTTAGATAAGCCTATTTTCAGTATATAGTTTGCCTGATTATTTTTGTCATTCGTTTAACATTTATGACCTAAAAAAACTGTCAAATATGAAATGTTTTGTTCAGCTACTTACATCTTATCTCGCACTTGACGGCCATAAACTGAAGCGTCAGTCACTCTGGTAAAATTCGCGCTCAGCAGCTTCTGTGAACATATAGCCCGCCTATTTGATTGGTCATCTTTGATTTGTCATCTCAAATATTCTGACATTGACGAGCAGTGACAGACCAAGGAGGCTAATATGAACACACACACACACACACACACACACACACACACACACACACACACACACACACACACACACACACACACACACACACACACACACACACACACACACACACACACACACACACACACACACTGTCCTCTTTTTCTGACGTGCACTCTGCTCGCGTGCCGCTGCGGTTTGAAGATTATCGCGCTGAATCTGATTATATCAAGACTGAAGCGAACACGAATTTGTGAAGTTTACACTTAATCACACATTTTTAGGTGGGCGAGGCAGAAGTTTAGGGGAATTTGATTACACTATTTCAGATAGCCCGTCGGGCAGGCCGGTTATGCATTTTGTTAGCCCGACTTGAAAACACAATAGCCCCGGGACGTCGGGCTAGCGATTTTGCGTGCCCTGATGCGTCTTTCGGAAGAACATTGTAGCCGGAACTACTTCTCTCTGTGTACGTCTATGACGAGTCACGCAGGTACTGGGCTACTCCTCAGCGGCAGCGATCCGAACCAGTGTAAAATAGTCCCAATGTAAACACTTATTATAGGTGTACCATAGTGGTTCAGGATAAGACAAAAACACGGATTGATGGAATCATGATGAACTCGCTCATTATATAAATTTTGAACAGGAAAAAGTTAAGGAATTTTATTTAATGCTCATTGCTCCAAACTTTTCAAAATATGACGCGACCCCCCACAGAGCTCGCTGAGGCCCCCTTGTGGGCCGCGACCCCCCTGTTGGGAACCACTGCCCTATATGACGTCATATAGGGGAAAGGTTACCTCCCCCCTCTCTGCTTTGCCCTGCCAGAGAATTTGACCCGCCCATGAGAAAACGAGCTAGGAAGTACGAACGCGCACGCGTGATCTTAGTTTATCCTCGAGATCATGGCGTGTGACCGATCGAAGCACACAAGTTGAATAGAGAGATATAATGGCTTGCAAAACGAGCGAAGCATGGCAGTTGATCAGTGTTCGAATGTTCAAATGAACACAAAAGTATTTTTTAATTCCTTCATCCGAGCCTATGAAACAATGGGTTCAATTTATTTTCTCTGGAAATGCGCCGATACAACTTCCCAAAGTTTTGGATGGTCCAAACATTTCACCGACGACTGTTTCCTCAACTTGGGCCAATACAGAGCTGGCCTCGATGAACGTCTGAAAATAAATCGATCGAGCTACCAAGCAACAATTCAAGTTCAAGTTCAGAAAGGTAATCTTTCTCTCAAAATCGTTCAATACTGTTAATGCATTAATAAGTCAAGCCAGTGACTAAAATATCACCTTCACATCGTTTCTTTTAGTAGGATAAAAATAATCTTATTTAAATTGTGAACAAATTATTTACAGAAATCGATCAAAGAACAATTTTTCACCAGTGTTGGGAGTAACGCGTTACAAAAGTAATGCATTACAGTAAAATATTACTTTTTGCTGTAACGCAGTAGTGTAAGGCATTAATAATCAATTTTCAGTAATATTTTACTATATTACATGTTCAGTTACGCTTGCGTTACAACACACTTTTAGTTTTAATTGTAAAAAAAAACAACAACAAAAAAAACAGCAAGACCACGAAACATTAACGAATGAAAAATGCCAGTAGGCTAAGTTACCTGTTCGTGGTCAGTCAATACCCACCCAGCAAAAACTCGTTGAAAAGACGTCGAAAAGACGACATTGCCAGACGTCTAAACAACGTTAAAATTTGGTTGAAAAGTGAAAGGTGAAAAGCCGTCTTTTTCAGGTCGTTGAAAAGACGCCTATAAAACGACGTCCCACTCACGTCTAAATTAGGTTGTAAAGTGAGTTGAAAAGACGTCTTTTTCAGGCCTAATTTCAACCGTGAATTTATGATTATATTTAATATTCATAATTACTGTAAAAATAAGACAATTCACAAAAGAGTAGCAAAACATTTATTGACACGTCAAATACATCTTTCACGTAAAAAACACTTTCCTGATCACATCGTAAGCCTGCATTTGATCAAACATACCCTAAAAATAATAGCCTAAAAAATAGCCACGTATGGTGTCCAAGTTTGTAAATAAAGACTAAATGGCAGCGTCTGATATATTTTTTATAGCGATTTATTTTTACAGGAGTGCCGTGAGTCATGATTTCGGCCTCTGTGCTCGTGCTGGCCAGTGGAAAAGCGGCTAATGGGTGAAGAAGAAGACTGTATTCGCGAGATGGACGTATGTGCATTAGGCTACTCCATTTGTTCTGTGTTTTCTTTCTAAACAGTTAGGCTATGTTTAGGTGGTATTTTTCTTGTTTTCATTACGCAATCATTTTTGATGCTGTGGTGACGCGTTCACGTAACATGATGAAAGGAAAGCAACTAAAAGCTGTCACAAAGAACCAGCAAAAGCAATGATTATGAATATGTCAAATAAATCAAGGAGACATTTTAATTGTTTATTAATAAAGATGAAGTTGATGTTGCTGACTCGCGATCTTCACAGTAGTGAATGTGCCAGAGAGAAATGCACATTTCATACAGATAAGCAGAGAGCAGTCCGTTTTCTTTCGTTTTGAATTGTTCTGTTTACAAGTAGACATTTCAATATATATATATATATATATAATATATATATATTTTATATATATATATATATATTTTTTTTTCAGGTCTGTGAAGTAGGCTAACTTATAGCCTATGCTGAGTTTCGGTTAATTTATGAGACACGCTCCAGTTCACGCGCAGGCGCCTCCGTGTCGTGATTATCTATTGTCTGCTATATTTACTTCTCATCTATTAAATACAGGCAATTGGTTGATGAAACATTGATTAAAATTAAGATACAATTGGTACAAATCGAAATTCACTTTAAAGAAATTTGTGTCTTCTGTTTGAGGTCTCTGTGAAAGTTTTAAAACAGTATTTTAGTGCCGCTTCAGAGCGGTCACATCCGTAACAGAGAACTGTCACGTAGCCTACATTTTTTTTCCCCTCATAAATGCGAACACGAAAAATAAAATAAAATGAATATTTTATGTTTTGTGGAGAGCCAACCCTTCTTCATCCGGTGGGTAGTATTACTTTTGATTTGCGCAGTGTAATTCACAGAATTACAAAAAAAATATTTTGCCTCCTAAAAGTTAAATATTTTTTTTGTCACGCATGTATGAATGCGTGTGTATTTCCCTCATATTAAATATAAAACGCATGTGTAGACTGATATTTTTCTAATGTATGGACTCTTTTAAGGGGGTATCCTATGGATAAATAGACGTTTCAATATATTGGTATTAAATGCATTTTCTGGAGAATTTATATTTCAAGTTTTGACTGTAAATGTCATGCCCAAAACCCTGGAATTCCCCAATTTTAAATAATTTATCCTCAACTAGTTTTGTGGTGTAGGTCTACGTATTTTATAATGTTAACTTCAAAATTCAAATAATATTAATAGAAATTTAAAGATGTGGTAGCATTGGATCTGGACGGGAAAGATAACTCTTGGAGTTGGAAGGGGTGTGTCGCGATTCTGCAGGTTCCTGGATCTGAGTGTCGCGATTTCGGTTTCATATCGCATATCGTTACAGCCTTAGAATGTTAAGTTGTACTACTGTATAGCTATTTTGGTGAAAGTAACTCAAAAGTAATACAGGAGTAATGTAACGCATTACAATTCTGAGACAGTAATATTGTAAGGTAATGAATTACTTTTAAATTGCAGTAACAAGTAATGTATAATGTATTACAGTTTGGAAGTAACTTGCACAACACTGTTTTTCACACAGCGCAAGTTTATCTGGACAACTCGTTACGAAATCAATGACTCACGACTGCACAACGAAGCTCTTACTGTATGTACATCATCGTGTTTGCATTGGTGAAAGCATTAGAGAGAGTGCGAGATATATCCAGCTGCAGACCCGCAGCACCACAAGTTTCAGAACCCCAGCGCCAGAACCCCAGCGCCAGAACCGGAAGTGAGGGAGGGGCGGAATTATTATTATTGCATTGTAGTTATTTTTGCAAGAATGTAAGGACAAAATGGGCCAGAGAGTGAGTTCCTCATTTGATACATTATAAGTTAAATTTATACAGGATTGTTGTGATAAAATGGGCCTAGTGGTGAATTTTTCATTTGTTGTATACATTTTTATTATTTCTTTTAAACAATTCCGAATTTTCTCTCTCTTTTTTAGATTTTTGACATTATTGTTTTACATAAAGAAAAATGCATGCTGCACATGTTCTTGTGAAATAAAGTATATTTTATATAAAATGCCCATACGTTTTTTTTTATTAAACAATCAAAACCATGGCATTACAAATTCATATTAACAATACATACCTTCAAAATCAAAACAATTTAAATTTTTTGTAAACACAATAAATAAATAGAACATAAAATATCACAGAGGTCTAATCAGTTATCAAATTGTGTATAATTTTGAAAACCTCCAAGGCTTGTCTTGTTTTTATATCTTTCAAAGCTTTCGTATACAGAGTTAACTCCTTCATAAAAAAACAAAAACAAAGGTCTTACCTTCATAAATCTACACTTATGTATAAACTGCTTAGCTAAAATAATTAAACTGTTATACATTAAAATGCCCATAAGTTTCAAGCATTATTTTTCACCATCATGATCAGGAAGTAACTCTCATAATACAATGAAACGGATAACTATATACAATTATATTACACAAAATCAATGTTTTAAAATGCTTATTGTACTGTTCCTTAATGTATCATTATCACATTTGTATAAAGTTTGACGTTTCGTGTGGGCGGTTTCGTGTCTAAGCAAATTACGCTCCAAAACGTTAGGTGGCGTTACTCGGTTTAGAACGTAAGCTCCGCCCCTCACTTCCAGTCCTGGCGCTGGTGTTAGAACGTAAGCTCCGCCCCTTACTTCCGGTTCTGGCGCTGGGGTTCTGAAACCAAGGGGGTAATCCATCAGCCTGAAGTTGAAGCCTCGCGGGAGCCGCCATCGTAGCAGAACTTCACCTGCTGTTAGCATTCCATTGACTCCCATTCATTTTGGCGTCACTTTGACAGCGAATAACTTTACATCTGAGGCGTCCAAAGACTTCTTTTGTCCATTATATATTTCTAAATAAACACGACAATGTATAAAAGGCTCCATTACTTTGTATCTTACGTTATGGCCCCGTAGTAGCCGTTTTTGTTAAAAACAGGCTAACGATTGCGTCATAACCACGCGACTTTTTGTCGCACAATAGAGACATTACCGTATAGACAGGAGCAGAAGCTCGCAGGCAATCAGGGGGACGTCCCGTCAAGGGAGAAGCCCATAGATAATGAGTCCATAAAAGCAACGGGACAAAATATTTCAACAACGTTTTTGGGGAATTGGAAATAATTCGGTATTTGGCAAGTGAATACATATGAAGTGATTAACGTTGGCAATTTTCACGCACAGCTACTAGAAGATTTACGTCTGTCAGACAGGTTTGTCACGTCATCAAGCTTAGTTTGAGTCGGTTTGAGTCTGCGCGTCAGGAACGGAAGTGCTAAAAAATCGCTAAAAATGGGCTTCAACTGTCTCAACTGAGTTCCAATGAGATGGCTCTGTCCACTTCTTATACTGTCTATGTCTGAAACTGGTGGTGCTGCGGGTCTGCAGCTGGATACTATTATAGGAGAGTGCAGAAACTGCGTTGCAATGATAAGATCTTCAGTCTCGCGATCTACATACTGACATCTGCTTGCTCAATGCTCATCACAGCAACATTTTATGTGATGGGGATAGATCTAAATACTTAAAAAAATTCTCACGATTCGTTAATCTCGATAGCTGTATTAGTAAAAACGTATAATAGCAGTAGTAAAGGTATTCGAGAGAATTTCACATGTAGCTATTTCATATGCACGCATGTCAGCCAATCACAGCAGTGGCCGCGTTTACACTGAATCCCACAGCACACTCCTTCAAACAGAGTGTTCAAATCAGAGGCTAAAATCAGGCTAGGAAAAATGCCTTTTATTTCTAAATTATGACTATTTTTGATCTAAAGAACATACTAACATTATAAGGGCAACCCAGGAAACATAAAATAATAAAATAACCCCATGTGAGGGGACCTTTAAAACTAAATTTATAGGTGATAAAGGGCAACACTGGAATGCATACATATGCAGTTCAGATGTTTAAGAAACAGGGAAAGAAATTAATGTTAAGCACCATATTGCTTGGAGATGCTGGAGATTGAACCCATGTCCTCATACATGCCAAGCATGTGCTCTACCACTGAGCTACATCCCCTGCTGTGGCTGTTGTAGTTCTCTTGTTTAAAAAATAGCTTTATGCACGATGCCTGTGTGATAAATGGGCTTGACTTAAAAGTCTAACACTGCTTGGAGTTGCTGGAGATTGAACCACGGACCTCATACGTGCGAAGCATGCGCTCTACCACTGAGCTACATCCCCTCATGATAATAAGTGTGTTTTGTTATTTACTTACATGCAGTGCTTTAAGTGGCCCAAAAGAGGTGCCGGTACTCTATTATTATAATTATTATTATTTTTTGCTGACTCCCCTCCTCCCCTGAGGTAACAACAACTATATTGAAGGGGTTTATATATATATATATATATATATATATATATATATATATATATATATATATATATATACAGTCAACAGACGACCTTATAAAAAATAATTTAATTGTGGATTTGCTTGAGCTAGAAAGAGCTAGTGAACATAAATAAAATGTGCAAAAGGGTATTGAAAACATTTTGAACAAAATGTAGGCTACATAAAATAAATTATAAAACATAATAACATAATAACCATAGAACAGTAGAACATAAACATAAGTCTTGCTATGGTTCATTCATTTCTTTACCCGTTTCACACACCCTCTCCGGACCACGTTGAGTTGACACCATGATTGACACATGGACACTTATTAGCGGTATTAGTTTCGTATTTCCTTCTGTTTTTCCGTATTTCTCTCTTTATTCTGTTCTGAACCATCATTTAACTCATAATTACAACTCGGACTGTTGGCCATTATACGGTTGGAACCGCAAATACGGTTTGAACATTGATTGTTGGTCGTAGAGCGAGACACTGCTTCACAGCTGCTCGCCCTGCGATCGACTGCTTTTGTCAGCCTCGTTGCCTGCTGTGAGTTTGTTTGTTTTCCCGTCTATCGTGCGTCACTGTTACAACTCGGACTGTTGACCATTATACGGCTGGAACCGCAAATACGGTTTGAACATTGATTGTTGGTCGTAGAGCGAGACACTGCTTCACTGCTGCTCGCCCTGCGATCGACTGCTTTTGTCAGCCTCGTTGCCTGCTGTGAGTTTGTTTGTTTTCCCGTCTATCGTGCGTCACTGTTACAACTCGGACTGTTGGCCATTTATACGGCTGGAACCGCAAATACGGTTTGAACATTGGTTGTTGGTCGTAGAGCAAGACACTGCTTCACTGCTGCTCGCCCTGCGATCGACTGCTTTTGTCAGCCTCGTTGCCTGCTGTGAGTTTGTTTGTTTTCCCGTCTATCGTGAGTCTACATTACACCCATACCACTAAAAAGACGGGTTTTACCCAAGACTTGAGTCATAAATTAGTATAAATATTAATAGCATCACTGGTTGCATCATTGCTAACTTACTGTCCATCTGTTAAAATGGCGAACATATCAGGTGTATGTTATTTACCTTTTGGTGCAGATGAGAATAAATCTGAATTCCTCGCGGTGCAGTCTGAATTAGAAGCTGTAGAAAAGCAGATCCGTGACCTTCTAGACAGACAAGCTGAGCTGAGAGACCGGCGTTTAGCTCTTGAAACATCACGCGCTGATGCACACGGATCAGTGATTAACGTTAGTAACCCGCTGACGCTGACCTCGTCTACTCCGTGCGTTTCTCAGCATTGGTCCCGAGCGTCCAGGTCACGATCAGCCATGGTTTCATTCACTCCGGCTCCAACACACTACCACGAAGCCTGGGTGGTTCCGCGGAAGCCGCGAGCCAGGACAAGAATCTTTTCGCCCCTCCCGGTTTTCGAGATCTCCACTCAGAACCGATTCTCCCCTCTTCGTGAAACGGAACGCGATGCTGTGATCATCGGCGATTCCACCGTCCGACACGTCCACGCTACGTTAGGTAAAAGTAAGGTGCACAGTCACTGCTTTCCTGGTGCTCGTGTTCTCGATATCACTGCGCGGGTAACTGAGATCTTGAACGGTGACGAGCGCGTCGGAGCTGTTGTGCTGCACGTGGGAGCTAACGACATTAGGCTGCGACAGACGGAGGTTCTGAAGAAAGACTTCAGGAGCCTTATCGATACGGTACGCAGCACATCGCCTGAAACATCGATTATTGTGTCTGGACCGCTTCCTACGTACCGACGAGGGCATGAAAAGTTCAGTAGATTATTCGCGCTAAATGAATGGTTATTGTCATGGTGCAATGAGCAGAAACTGATTTTTGTAAATAATTGGAATCTGTTTTGGGAGCGACCAAGGCTCTTCCGCGCTGATGGCTTACACCCAAGTAGAATCGGGGCAGATCTTCTGTCGGATAACATCTCCAAGATGTTAAATACCGTTTGACTAGTAACCAAAAATCCAAATCACAGTCTCTACTGCACCAATTTAATTGATATTAATACTAGTGTAGAACATTGCATAGAAACTGTGTCTATTCCTCGTTTACTAAGATCAAATAATAAATCTACTGCTGGATCTAGAAAAAATCTAATTGTTATTAAAACAAAAAATCTCGCTAGTAGTTGTGATGAATCACCAGAGGCAGTCAGGTCCATTTGCAACGTATTTATTAAGAAGAGAAGTAAGCAGGAAAAGGGTCAGACACCGGCAAGATCAGCAATAGAGAATGGGCTCACACTTATCAAATCCAGGCGAGGGGTCAGGGCTGGCAGCGAGCAGAAGAGAAGTCCAGGGACGAAGCAGAGGGTCGAGAGACAGGCAGCAGACAACGGGATAATCAGATCAGCGGAGGTCAAACACAGGTAGGCAGAGATACAGGGATAAACGCTCAGAATGTTCACAGAGGAAACGAGACTTCGCACTGTATGAGAAGTGAATGGGGCTTATATGCAGGTAGATAACAGGGTGCAGGTGTGTGAGTGATCAGTGGTGGCAGGTGTGTGAGTAATCAGTCCAGGAGTGATGTGTGAGAAAGTCAATACTCGGGTGATGGTGGCCTCTGGTGGCCAGTGAGGGATGTAGTGGGTTCTGAGAGTGTGACAGAGCCCCCCCCCTGCGAGCGACTCCTGGCGCGAGGATGTTGACGGCGTCGAGGTCTACCCCGGGGTCGAGGAGCAGGTCTGCTCGGATGATTGTGATGAAACTCAGCTATGAGAGTGGGGTCCAGAATGTCCGTGGCATTGACCCAGGAACGTTCCTCTGGACCGAATCCCTCCCAGTCGACTAGGTATTGGAGCAACCTGCCCCGGCGCCTCGAGTCCAGAAGTTGGTGTACTCGATAAGCCTCCTCGCCCTCTACCAAGATGGGTGGCGGATTCAGTTCCTGGGGTCGATTCTCTCCTCCCTCAGTGGGATCGGCAGCGGGTTTGAGGAGTGAAACATGGAAGGTGGGAGCAATACGGAAATGATTAGGCAGGGCCAGGCGGTAAGATACTGGAGTGATTTGTCGAAGAATTTTGAAAGGACCCACGTACCTGGGACTGAGTTTTTTGCAGGGGAGTTGAAGACGAAGGTCTCGAGCGGACAGCCACACCCATTGTCCTGGTTGGTACTCTGGACCGGCTCGACGGCGGCGGTCAGCCTGTCTCTTGAAGCGGCGGACTGCTCGCTGGAGGTGTGTGTGCGCTTGGTCCCACGTCTCCTCACTGCGTCGTAACCAGTCGTCTACGGCGGGGACGTTTGCGGGTTCCCCAGACCAAGGGTATAGAGGTGGTTGGAAACCCAGGATGCACTGGAAAGGAGTCAAGCCCGTGGAGTGCTTTTGTAAGGAGTTCTGGGCGTATTCCGCCCAGATTAAGTAACGACTCCAATCCTCTTGGTGATGATGACAGTAGGTCCGGAGGAACCTGATGATATCTTGATTGAGACGTTCTACCTGCCCGTTGGCTTGGGGATGGTATCCGGACGTGAGGCTCACGTTGACTTGAAGGGCCTTGAAGAAGGCCGACCAGACTCGGGAGGTGAACTGAGGTCCTCTGTCGGAGATAATATCCTCAGGTAGACCGTACAACCTGAATACCCAGTTGCAGAGATGCTCTGCCGTTTGTAGTGCAGTGGGAAGCTTGGTTAAGGGAATGAGGCGGCAGGCTTTGGAGAATCGGTCCACCACGGTGAGGATGGTAGTATGGCCGTTGGAGGCGGGTAAGTCCGTAATGAAGTCAATTGCTATGTGGGACCAGGGACGTTGAGGTATGGGCAGGGGATTGAGTAAACCGGCGGGTAACAGGCGAGATGATTTCTGGGTGTTGCAGACCTGGCATCGTTGGATAAACCTGGTGGTGTCTTGGATTAAGGTTTGCCACCAGTAGCGGTTCTGGAGGAGTTGAATGGTGGCTGTAACCCCTGGATGACCGGAACTAGGAAGAGCGTGAACATGCTCCAGGACCTGGTTACGAAGTGTCTCGGGGACAAAGATTCTGTGAGGCGGACAGGCTATGGGAACTTCCGTTTGAGCATTGGCCTGCTCCAGCTCGGTCTCAAGATCCCACTGGATGGGACCAACGACGAGGTCGGGACCCAGGATAGTTTCAGGAGCTTGGGTGGATGGTTCTGGATCGTACAGTCGCGACAGGGCATCGGCCTTAGTGTTCTTGGACCCTGGACGGTAGGTGACCGTGAATTGAAAACGGGTGAAGAATAGGGACCAGCGGGCTTGTCGGGGGTTTAACCTTTTGGCGGTGCGGAGGTATTCTAGGTTCTTATGATCGGTGAGTACGGTGAAGGGAGTAGCGGCTCCTTCTAGCCAGTGTCGCCATTCCTTGAAGGCGGCCCTCATGGCCAGAAGTTCACGATCTCCTACATCATAGTTTCTCTCAGCGGCATTGAGTTTTCTTGAGTAGAAGGCACAGGGGTATAGTTTGGGTGGAGACCCCTGCCGTTGGGACAATACTGCGCCCAGGCCAGTATTCGACGCATCCACCTCCACCACAAAGGGTAGGTCGGGGTTGGGATGGTGCAAGATTGGAGCAGACGTGAAGAGTTGTTTCAACTGATTTAAGGCACGAGTGGCTGACTCATTCCAGGGAAGACGTGATGTAGTTTTCTTGATCAGAGATGTCAAAGGGTTTGCCACAATGCTGAAGTTACGGATGAAGCGGCGGTAGAAGTTGGCAAACCCGAGGAAGCGTTGTAGCTCCTTAAGAGTGCTGGGTCGTGGCCACTCAAGAACAGCTCGAACTTTGCCCTCATCCATGGCGACACCCTCAGGGCTGATGATGTATCCTAAGAACGTGGTGGAGGTCTGATGGAACTCACACTTCTCGATCTTGGCATAAAGCTGGTGTTGAATGAGGCGTTCTAGGACCGCTCGGACGTGTTGGATGTGTTCCTTCAGGGTGTTGGAATAAATCAAGATGTCGTCAATGTAGACGATGACTGTACGATGGAGCATGTCTCGAAAGACGTCGTTGATGAAAGATTGGAACACGGCAGGACTGTTAGACAGCCCGAACGGCATAACCTGATATTCGTAGTGCCCTGTGCATGTGGAAAAGGCTGTTTTCCACTCGTCCCCCTCGCGAATGCGGATGAGATTGTACGCACAGCGCAAGTCGAGTTTGGTGTAGAACTTGGCCGTGCGGAGTAGTTCCAGGGCTGCTGGTACCAGAGGGAGCGGATAGTGGAATTTGATGGTCTGATCATTGAGAGCCCGATAATCAATACAAGGTCGCAGACCGCCGTCTTTTTTTTTGACAAAGAAGAAGCCAGCTGATGCTGGAGATGTTGAGGTTCGGATGAAGCCCTTTGCGAGGTCTTCCTCGATATATTTTCTCATGGCCTCAGTCTCAGGTTGGGAAAGAGGGAAGATACGGCCTTTGGGAGGCGTGGAGCCTGGAACCAGATCGATGGCACAGTCGCTGTTGCGGTGCGGGGGAAGTTTGGAGGCCTTCACTTTACTGAAGGCTACGGCTAGGTCGTGGTATTCGGTTGGAAGGTGAACTGAGTCAGTCCCCTCCTGGGGAACAGTGATGTTTCGAACGGGTAGAGGAGTCACAGAGGCGAGACAGGTGGAGCAGCAGGATTTACTCCAGTGGATGATTTGACCGGTTCCCCACCGAATGTGTGGATCGTGCTTGCGGAGCCAGGGTAGACCCAGAATGACTGGTGTGTAAGAAGTTTGAAGAACGAAGAACTGAATGGTTTCAGTGTGAAGAGCTCCTGTCCGCATGTGGATGTGCTGGGTGATATGGGTTACCCGACCTGAGCCTAGTGGTCTTCCATCGATGGCCTCGACTGTGAGACAAGGGTAACAACGGGTTAGAGCAATGTTGTTTCGTTGAACAAAGTCTTGTGACATAAAGTTCCCGGCAGCGCCGGAGTCAATCAAGGCATGGGTGATAATTTGACGATCATTCACTGTGAGTACAAGAGACACAGATATGCAAGAGTCAGGGTTAGGGGTTTCAGCAGGGAAACTCACCGGTCGTAGATTTTTCAGTGGAGGACGTATGGGACAGTTGATGCGGAAATGACCCGCCTCGCCACAATACAAACACAGGTTTTGACACCTCCGTCGTTCCTTTTCTTCCAGAGTTAAGTGAGAGGTGTTTATCTGCATGGGTTCAACGTGGTCAGCGGATGCGTGGGTAGAGAATCTAGGAGGAACCACAGGGCGTGAGGTAAATACAGGACGATGATTCATACGGCGAGATCGGATGAGGTTGTCGATTTGGATAGCCAGATGAATAAACTGATCCAGTTCTCTCCCCTCATCACGGCAGGCTAATTCAGCTTGTAACTCATGACTCAATCCCCTTCGGAACATCACCTTTAATGAATCGTTGGTCCAATCCGTCTGCGCGGCGAGGGTTCTGAAAGTGAGCGCATATTCGGCGGCCGTGGAACGACCCTGGGTGAGTTCAAGAAGTCGGTCGCCTGCTCCTTTGCCCTCTTTAGAATGCTCAAAAACCTCTCGAAACTGTTGAAGGAATGTCTCGAAGGTGGGAAAAGCTGTACCATCCGCTCGCCATACTGCCGTAATCCAGTCCAATGCTCTTCCGGTTAATAGAGAACAAACAAAGGCGATCTTACTGGTTTCGGTGGAATAGAGCATGGGTTGCTGGGCAATGATGAGTGTGCATTGCAGGATAAAGCCTTTGCATCTCCCTGGGTCTCCATCAAACTTCTCGGGAAGTGCGAGGCAAGGGTGCGCGCTCATAGAGGACTGGCCTTCAGCGGCACGGGGAGCTGGTTGTGGTATTTGCTGTGGAGAAGGGTTGGGAGCGGGGTTTTGCATGGTTTGAATGGCTTTCACCAATTCCTCAGTTACCGATGTGAGACGGTTGAGTTGGTGGTGATGAGTGGCGAGTTGATCCGCTTGGGCAGCGAACGCTGCGGTGAGTGCAGACATCGTTGCTGAACCTTGTTGTGGCGAAGTCTTCTGTGATGAATCACCAGAGGCAGTCAGGTCCATTTGCAACGTATTTATTAAGAAGAGAAGTAAGCAGGAAAAGGGTCAGACACCGGCAAGATCAGCAATAGAGAATGGGCTCACACTTATCAAATCCAGGCAAGGGGTCAGGGCTGGCAGCGAGCAGAAGAGAAGTCCAGGGACGAAGCAGAGGGTCGAGAGACAGGCAGCAGACAACGGGATAATCAGATCAGCGGAGGTCAAACACAGGTAGGCAGAGATACAGGGATAAACGCTCAGAATGTTCACAGAGGAAACGAGACTTCGCACTGTATGAGAAGTGAATGGGGCTTATATGCAGGTAGATAACAGGGTGCAGGTGTGTGAGTGATCAGTGGTGGCAGGTGTGTGAGTAATCAGTCCAGGAGTGATGTGTGAGAAAGTCAATACTCGGGTGATGGTGGCCTCTGGTGGCCAGTGAGGGATGTAGTGGGTTCTGAGAGTGTGACAGTAGTGAACAAAAACAATTTCTAAAGCTAGGTCTCCTAAACATTAGATCGCTCACACCTAAGGCGGTTATTGTAAATGAAATGGTCACAGATAATAATTTCGATGTTCTGTGCCTTACTGAAACCTGGCTTAAACCAAATGATTATTTCGGTCTAAATGAGTCTACTCCGCCAGGATACTGTTATAAGCATGAGCCCCGTCTGATTGGTCGTGGCGGCTGTGTTGCAACAATTTACAGAGATACCCTTAATGTTACTCAGAAAACTCGTCATACGTTTAATTCGTTTGAAGTGCTTGTGCTAAATGTTACGCTCCTAGATGTAAGAAAAAAAACCACATTATCTCTAGCATTGGCTACCGTATATAGACCTCCAGGGCCTTACGCCAATTTCCTAAAAGAGTTTGCTGACTTTCTATCAGATCTTTTGGTCAATGTCGATAAAGCATTAATTGTTGGAGATTTTAACATACACGTAGATAATTTAAATGATGCGTTAGGGGTTGCGTTTACAGATTTATTCAACTCCTTCGGGATCAAGCAAAACGTCACCGGACCAACTCATCGTCTTAATCATACACTCGATTTAATTATATCATATGGAACCGATCCAACCGATATAGATATTGTACCACAAAGTGATGATGTCACTGACCACTACTTGGTAACTTGCATATTACACACTGCTATAATATGTCATGCTGCGCCACGTTATCGACCAGGTAGAACAATTCGTCCATCCACCATAGATCATTTCTCAAATAGCTTATCTGATCTGTCCCAGCTGCTGCCTGAACCCAAACAAACAGATGAACTAGACGAACTAACTAGCACTATGAGCTCCATTCTCTCTAGAACATTGGATATTGTTGCACCCATTAGATTAAAAAAGGTCAGAGAAAAAAGTATAGCACCATGGTACAATAATACTACGTATGTTTTAAAGAGAGAAACCCGTAATTTAGAGCGTAAATGGAAAAAAACTAATTTAGAGGTCTTTAGAATCGCGTGGAAAGACAGTATGTCACGTTATAAAAAGGCCCTTTAAACGGCCAGGGCGGAGCACCTCAGCAAATTAATAGAAAACAACCGAAATAATCCAAGGTTTTTATTTAATACCGTTGCTAGACTAACAAATAAACAGACGTCGTCTGAACAAAATACCTCGTTACAGTTTAGTAGTAATGATTTCATGAACTTCTTCACCGAGAAAATTGAAAGCATCAGAATCAAAATCGTAAACGTTCGATCTCTGCTCGCGCCTTATAATTCAGCCGCAATTATCACCCCGCAAGAACAATTACAATGCTTTACAACCATAGAACAAAAAGAGTTAAATAAACTTATCACTTCATCTAAAACAACAACATGTTTATTAGATCCTATACCAACTGAACTACTGAAAGAAGTGTTACCTATAGTGGAAGAGCCTCTTCTCAATATTATTAACTCATCTTTATCTTTAGGTCATGTTCCAAGAACGTTCAAGCTGGCAGTTATAAAACCTCTTATTAAGAAACCACAATTAGATCCAAATAACCTAGCAAATTACAGACCCATTTCGAATCTTCCATTTATGTCAAAAATATTAGAAAAAGTTGTGGCTGCTCAACTCGGCTCTTTCTTGCAAGAAAACGACATCTATGAAAAGTTTCAGTCTGGATTCAGGCCACATCATAGCACTGAAACTGCCCTTGTTAGAATCACAAATGATTTACTTTTAGCTTCGGACCAAGGCTGTATCTCAGTACTAGTTTTACTTGATCTTAGTGCTGCGTTCGATACTATAGATCACACAATACTCTTAGATCGACTACAAAATTACACTGGTGTTCAAGGACAAGCATTAAGCTGGTTCAGGTCATACTTCTCTGACCGCTACCATTTCGTCTACTTAAATGGAGAAAAATCGATTATAACTTCGGCAAACTATGGAGTGCCGCAGGGATCTGTGTTAGGCCCTTTATTATTCTCAATAACTATGCTGCCACTTGGTAATATTCTAAGGAAACATGGAATTAGTTTCCATTGTTATGCTGATGACACTCAAATATATATTTCATCACGGCCAGATGAATACGCTAAATTATCCAAATTGACAGATTGTGTTAATGATATAAAAGATTGGATGACGCGTAATTTTCTTTTATTAAATCCAGACAAGACAGAGGTAATACTTATCGGTTCTAAAAACCGTCCACAAAACCCTTCACAGCACGACTTTAACATAGTACGATGCCCTGTTACTTTATCCGCTACAGTAAAAGACCTGGGTGTTATACTAGACCGCAACCTGTCTTTTGAAAAGCATATTTCATATGTTACAAAAACAGCCTTTTTCCACCTTAGAAACATTGCTAAGCTACGTAATATTCTATCAGTCTCTGATGCAGAAAAGTTAGTTCATGCATTCATGACCTCGAGACTAGATTACTGTAATGCTTTATTAGCTGGTTGTCCTGCATTTTCAATAAACAAGCTACAGTTAGTCCAAAATGCAGCCGCTAGAGTTCTTACTAGATCAAGAAAATATGATCATATAACACCGATTTTAGCATCACTTCATTGGTTACCTATAAAGTTCCGTATTAAATACAAGATATTGCTTTTGACTTATAAAGCTCTAAATGGTTTAGCTCCAGTCTATTTAACGGATCTTCTATCGCCTTACAATCCATCGCGCTCTTTAAGATCACTAGATTCGAGGCTTCTGGTCATTCCTAGGATATCCAGATCCACCAAAGGAGGCAGAGCATTTTCACATTTAGCTCCGAAGCTCTGGAATAGCCTTCCTGATATTGTTCGTAGCTCAGACTCTCTCTCCCAGTTTAAAACTAGACTGAAGACACATCTATTTAGCCAGGCATTCATATAAATTTTTATCTTACAGTTACTGTAAATTCGGCCTCTAGTTCATAAACGCCAGAGGAGAACTGGCCCCCGACTGAGCCTGGGTTCTCCCAAGGTTTTTTTTTCTCCATTGGGTCATTTGATGGGGTGTTAGGACACCATTAGGTCACTGGATGGAGTTTTTCGGTTCCTTGCCACTGTTGCCTTTGGCTTGCTCAGTTGGGGATATTCAAATTAATTAACCAATCATACCATTGATTAGCTCTACCAAACTTGGATGTCTTTTTTTCCAGTAATAAACAAACATTGTTAAGTTGTTTTGATTGATACTGTGAAGCAGCTTTGATACAATCTGTATTGTGAAAGGCGCTATATAAATATATTTGACTTGACTTGACTTGACACTTATAATCGGATTGACGGCTCGATCAGACTAAAAAACCCTCATGTAAACACCTTAATCGATCCGATTGAGCTCGATCAGAATGACATTTCGATTGCATTGAAAGGGGTGGTTTATCCCTTATGTAATCCAATCGAGAGAACATGTAAACACTTGATTGAAAACCGAAACTGAAAGGACTGCACATGTGCAATGACGTTAAATAAACATAATGAGTATAACGCGCGGAACGAGCTGTTTTTCCTGTTGAATAAAGTGTCATATTAATAAGCTTCCCGTCATTCTAAAATTCTCATTTTACTCGCGCGTATGTGAAGTGAAGCAGGACAACGTTCCACCAGTCCTTGTTGTGGATTCTCATCCACAGACGCCTGGTTTTGGCAGCGGGGAGGGGCATTTTTACTTCGTGATCAGCACGGCAAAACGGTTAATATGCTCTAAATTATGACCAGAGACGAATTAATATTACATCTGCTGTTTAAAACAAATAAAGTACCAATAGAGGAGAATTTTTATGCGCGAACAGCGGGAAACTCTGTATATTCGTGCAGTTTGTGCATGTCAAAAAATCAGATCCGATTTGAAACTTGTGACACATAAACGCGCACATCAACCCGATTGCTTTATTTATCATTCATGTAAACACCTTGTTCAGATTCATCAATCGTATTGATTTCATTCCGATTGTGTCCATGTAAACGTAGCTACTGACAATGGCAAAAGCGACGCATGCTCTTTTCACTTGTAAAACTCAAGGGTGTATGGGTAATAGGGGTGTCACGATCCTCCAAATCCTCGATTCGATTACATTTTCGATTCTAATGTCACGGTTAGATTCGATTCTCAATTTTTTTTTTTAAGCACAGGTTGCTGTTGCTCCGAAAAAGCTACATCTCTGTTATTATCAGTGAAGCTGACTGCACAATGAATCTTTCATAATATACAGCCTACACTTTGTTTGTTATAATTAGAGGATTTGTCAGCTTACAGAATTCAGCACTGAACAAAAGTCCGTTTTGAGCGGTGAGGAGAGTCTATCTTAAATGCTTCTGATTGGTCATTGCGTTCAAGATATCAACACATATGTCTGTGATTGGCTAAATCGCTCAACGCTGCAAACATGTTATAAATAGAAACTCTGGCCTGTAAATCGTTTCTATTTTGTTTTAGTTGTTCTTGTTGCTTTTCTGCGACAGATGAAAAAAATGTGTTCGTTTTTATATGTTTTATTCATAGATATTTCTAGTTTGCGGGAGTCCCGCGAATCTTTTTATTCTCCCGCACACACAGAGTGAGTTCATTACCGCCCGCGCTCGCACTCGGCCATCGAATCTAGTCCCACGCCGCACTCTATTGCGTTGGGAGTGCACGTCTATAGATCAAGAGCCCGGCCCGAGGATAGTGACGGGAAATATCGGCCAAGTGCCTCTGTCACGCGAGAAATGAACAAAAGACTCGGAAGGTCAAGTATTAATGTTCCCTGTAAATTACTTTTGACTGCATTATGATGATTTCTTAATTCAGAATATGATCAAGATTGCGTTGGATGTGTTCGGGGAATTTGTCTGTTAAAAGTATAACATTTAAAGCCCCTGAAATGACTAGAAAAAAGATTAGTTAATTTTGATGAACGAGATTGAACAATCAGTCAGTAAAACGATCCGAACTTTCCATCACGGGCGCGACATGGGGGCGTGGCAGTATCGACGATTCCATTATTTATTTCGATTTTTGAGTTTGTGAATTAATTTAGATCAATTTCGATTTCAAATCGAAATCGTGACACCCTTAATTGGTAATGTAGTCTCTGCTCTCGGTGGGACGAATTAGGAAGCGTGCATTGTGAAGGGCGCTCTGAAAAGCGACAGCGCAGCCAAAGAATTAAAACAGATGTGCAAATGAGCGTACCGGTACGCTAAAAGCACGTTCTGGGAGCAGGGAGAGGTGGCGGTACGCTCAAGAGCTATATTTGGAAGTGGCGGTACTGAGTACCGGCGCGTACCGGCCCACTTAAAGAACTGCTTACATGTACCTTTTAATCAAAATTGATAGGTTATAAAGGTCAACACTGGAATGCATACAAATGTTTAAGAAAAAGGGAAAGAACCATATTGCTTGGAGCTGCTGTGGATTGAACCAAGGCCCTCATACATGCGAAACATGCGCTCTTCCACTGAGCTACATCCCCTCAAAATGGTGAGTGTGTTCTGTTTTTTACTTACATGTATGTTTAAATCAAAAATTATAGTTGATAAAGTTCAACACTGGAATGAATACATATAGTTCAGATGTTTAAGAAAAAGGGAAAGACTTTAATGGAAAGAACCCCATTGCTTGGGGGACTGGGGATTGAACCCAGGAACTCATACATGCAAAGCAAGCGCTTTACCACAGAGCTACATGCCCTCAAAGTGACCAGTGTGTTCTGTTATTTACTTACATGTGCATTTAAATCGAAATCTAAAGGTGATAAAGTTCAATACTGGAATGAATACATATGCAGTTCAAATGTTTAAGAAACAGGTAAATACCCCATTGCTTGGAGATGCTGGGGATTGAACCCAGGACCTCATACATGCAAAGCATGCACTCTACCACTGAGCTACATCCCCTCAAAATGGTAAGTGTGTTCTGTTTTCTACTTACATGTGCATTTAAATCAAAATCGATAGGTGATATGGGTCAATGCTGGAATGATTACATATGCAGTTCAGATGTTTAAGAAACAGGGAAAGAACCATATTCCTTGGTGATGCTGGGGATTGAACTCATGACCTCATACATGCAAAGCATGCACTCTACCAGTGAGCTACATCCCCTGCCTTAGCTGATGTATTTCTCTTGTTATAATAATATCTTTATGCATGGTGCCTTTGTGATATATGACTTGACTTAAGAGTCCAATATTACATGGAGATGCTGGGGATTGAACCCATGACCTCATACATGCGAAGCATGCGCTCTTCCACTGAGCTACATCCCCTCAAAATGGTGAGTGTGTTCTGTTTTTTACTTACATGTATGTTTAAATCAAAAATTATAGTTGATAAAGTTCAACACTGGAATAAATACATATAGTTCAGATGTTTAAGAAAAAGGGAAAGACTTTAATGGAAAGAACCCCATTGGTTTGGGGACTGGGGATTGAACCCAGGAACTCATACATGCTAAGCAAGCGCTTTTCCACAGAGCTACATCTACCAGTGAGTTACATCCCCTGCTTTAGCTGTTGTATTTCTCTTTCTTAAATAATATATTTATGCACAATGCGATATAAGGCTTTGACTTTGAGCTACATCCCCTCATGATGGTAAATGTGTTCTGATATTTACTTACATGTACCTTTAAATCAAAATTTTTCAAGCGCTTTACCACAGAGCTACATCTACCAGTGAGCTACATCCCCTGCTTTAGCTGTTGTATTTCTCTTTCTTAAATAATATATTTATGCACAATGCGATATAAGGCTTTGACTTTGAGCTACATCCCCTCATGATGGTAAATATGTTCTGATATTTACTTACATGTACCTTTAAATCAAAATTTATAGGTTATAAAGGTCAACACTGGAAAATAACCATATTGCTTGGAGATGCTGGGGATTGAACCCAGGACCTCATACATGCAAAACATGCGCTCTACCACTGAGCTACATCCCCTCATGAGGATAAGTGTGTTCAGTTATTTAGTTACATGTATCTTTTAATCAAAATTTATAGGTTATAAATGTAAACACTGGAAAGCACCATATTGCTTGGAGATGCTGGGGATTGAAATACAATAGTGGCTGTTGTATTTCTCTTGTTTAAATAATATCTTTCTGCACAGTGCCTGTATGATATATCGTTTAGACTTAAAAGTCCAACATTGCTTGGAGATGCTGGGGGTTGAGCCCAGGACCTCATACATGCAAAGAATGTGCTCTACCACTGAGCTACATCCCCTCATGATGATGTATTCTGTTATTTACTTACATGTACCTTTTAATCAAAATGTATAGGTTATAAAGGTCAACACTGGAATGCATACAAATGTTTAAAAAACAGGGAAAGAACCATATTGCTTGGAGATGCTGTGGATTGAACCAAGGCCCACAATGCCTATGTGATATATGGCTTTGAGTTAGAAGTAGAACATGGCATGGAGAAACTGGGGATTGAACCCAGGAACTCATACATGCAAAGCAATGGCTCTACCACAGAGCTACATGCCCTCAAAGTGATCAGCGTGTTCTGTTATTTACTTACATGTGCATTTAAATCAAAATCTATAGGTGATAAAGGTGAATACTGGAATGATTACATATGCAGTTCAAATGTTTAAAAAACAGGTAAAGAACCCCATTGCTTGGAGATGCTAGGGTTTGAACCCAGGACCTCATACATGCAAAGCATGCACTCTACCACTGAGCTACATCCACTCATGATGGTAAATGTGTTCTGATATTTATTTACATGTACCTTTAAATCAAAATGTATAGGTTATAAAGGTCAACACTGGAATGCATACAAATGTTTAAGAAACAGGGAAAGAACCATATTGCTTGGAGATGCTGTGGATTGAACCAAGGCCCTCATACATGTGAAGCATGCGCTCTTCCACTGAGCTTCATCCCCTCATGATGATAAGTGAGTTCTGTTATTTACTTACATGTACCTTTTAATCAAAATTTATAGGTTATAAAGGTCAACACTGGAAAGCACCATATTGCTTGGAGATGCTGGGGATTGAACCCAGGAACTCATACGTGCAAAGCAAGCGCTCTACCACAGAGCTACATGCCCTCAAATTGATCAGTGTGTTCTGTTATTTACTTACATGTGCATTTAGATCAAAATCTATAGGTGATAAAGGTCAATGCTGGAATGATTACATATGCAGTTCATACATGCAAAGCATGCGCTCTACCACTGAGCTACATCCCCTGGTGTGGCTGTTGTATTTCTCTTGTTTAAATAATATCTTTCTGCACAGTGCCTGTATGATATATGGCTTTGACTTAAAAGTCCAACATTGCTTGGAGATGCTGGGGATTGAACCTAGGACCTCATACATGCAAAGCAAAGCGCTCTACCACTGAGCTACATCCCCTCAAAATGGTAGGTGTGTTCTGTTTTTTACTTACATGTGCATTTAAATCGAAATCTATAGGTGATATAGGTCTGTGCTGGAATGATTACATATGCAGTTCAGATGTTTAAGAAACGGGGAAATAACCATATTGCTTGGAGATGCTGGGGATTGAATCCAGGACCTCATACATGCAAAGAATGCGCTCTACCACTGAGCTACATCCCCTCATGATGATAAGTGTGTTCTGTTATTTACTTACATGTTCCTTTTAATCAAAATGTATAGGTTATAAATGTCAACACTGGAAAGCACCATATTGCTTGGAGATGCTGGGGATTGAAATACAATAGTGGCTGTTGTATTTCTCTTGTTTAAATAATATCTTTCTGCACGGTGCCTGTATGATATATCGCTTTGACTTAAAAGTCCAACATTGCTTGGAGATGCTGGGGATTGAACCCAGGACATTGTAGCGACTGACCGAATCCTGTTTTCCTTTCACTACTGAACAAATATGAACACATATATGTTTAATTCACAAAACCTTGAATCATGTGAAATGGTGCCCCAATGTCTGCCAGCAGGTCATTGATTAACTCCATTTATGACGCATTGCGCAATCAAGAAACAGGTCCCCGTTGTTCTCGAAACCCTCACGTGGTGCACACCACGGATGGACAATATGCCCTAAGGATACACACACACACACACACCACACATACCCGCACACAAACGTCCTTTGTGTGCAACTTAGGATAGGAATGTCCTTAATGTATATAACACAGAATTGTATCTAACCTTCCTGTATGCATGCATATCTAATTAGTTTTGTCTTATTCTATAGATGTAATTGGAGACTGGTCTGTAACTTCAAATCTTAAGTGTATTTCTAAAGAAAGATTACCTAACAGTATCATCTTCTGTAACTCGCGCTCTTGCTAGGTCATAAAACTTTATGACCCCCAAAAGGAATTCCAAGGGAATCACAGTTCCCACTTGAATTCTGATGAAGAAAGACTTATAGACGCTGCAATCTTATATTTTCTATAAGTATAAGCACTTAAGAAATGTATAAACATGAATTTGATCTTTCCTAGGTCATGGTAGCCGGTATTATGGCTTTATAGTCGTGTGAGTGAACATTAAATGTGTGTAATTCTGCATATGAATGTAACTTTATGTTCTTCTACTCTTTCCGGCCATTCTTGGTACCTGTTTGACCGTCTTGTTTTGACTAAACCAGTCATACATAGGATATTACAGTAAAATGTATTGTTCTGTGTGTACAATCTTTCTGGCTAGAAATGACAAACTTTTATAGCATCATCAATTATCCTGACAAGACAAAGAAGAAATTTTCCCGCTTGAGATGCTCTAAGATGATTGGTTCACATACACGAAGCAGGCGTGAACCCCTCCTCTCTATAAGAAACTGACACAGGAGTTTCAAAAAAAAGAAAAGCACTTTTCCCTGTGAGAGGTGTCCGGTCCCATGGCTCCTTAGGGAGCATTACACCGCGTTTCTTTTCTTTTCCTTTCTTTACTAAGTTTTATTTTCATTCTTCGCCTCTCCCTCCCGAGGGAGATGAACTCTGAACTATTTCCTTGGTAACTTCACGTTCGGTGAACCTTTAAAACTTCCCGCGAGTCTGCTCGCCCCGGAAGACACGAGAGAACAAGCCTATAGCGCCGAAGGACAAACACGCACACGACTCTGCGTTCTTCAGCTCACACAAAGAGAACCATATACGCAAGTATATGGTTATTGATTTGATTTGATTTGATTGATGTGATTTCTTGTTGCCTCTCTAAGGGTTATTGTCTGTGATTTTTGCCATGCTGCGATCACCCCGGTGATCTCTCTCATCCTGACCGTTAGTTTCACTTTCTCATCCTCTATCTCTCTCTCTCTCTCTCTCTCTCTCTCTCTATATATATATATATATATATATATATATTTCACTCTCTCTCTCTCTCACTCAATCTCTCTCTCTCTCACTCCCGTTGTTATTCGTTTGTCTCGTTAGTTTTACTGTTTATTGTACATGTATCCCGGGTTTAAATGTAGAATTCTGTAATCGTAGTTTCATTTTATTAAAACCATTATATTCTTGATTGCTAATTGTCTAAAGTTCTCATTTTTACAAAGTCAATGAAGTGTTCGACCCTTTTGCTACAAAGCTTTACAATTCGTTACTATTTCAGTAACCTAAATTTTATAATAACAAGAAGGTGATTTTTCATGGCCAGAAAATAGCTTTTTTTGGAATTATAAGAAAGAGATAATTTTTGTTGAAAATTGATAAGTTAATCTTACGGCCATTTGCTGGACGAACAGATTGTTCGATAACTAAATTAATTCCATTTAAGGTTATCTCATATAATCGATCTGTAATAAGACTATTGATATATTAATGACAAACCATAACCCATTATGGTGATCATTCATATATACAATCGATCTATTTTCAGCTTCGATAATTTAACTGTAATATGCAATATATTAATCATTCATGATTAATTATTAAATTCCCTATATATAATTTGAGCTAATTTAATGTAAGACTCATTGTAGCTACAGTTTGGTGGAGAATGCAGGCATTTCAAACTTTGTTTTATGAGCAAATTCAGTTTCAATCTATGAGTATATTGTGTATTAATATATATATATTTTTTTATGCGCGCTCCAGTGAAAGTCGCGCAACGCAGTTCATATTATACCTGTCCCTGTAAAGACGAAGCAAACTCTTTGCAGCTGGTACATGTTAATATTATTTAAACGCCTGATTAAGACGAGAATCTCTTTCTCAGAGCAAGACGTAAATCTGATCGAGAGCGAGTTTCCTCTCTTCAGTGGTAAAAGGCCTTCCATAATGTCGTTATTGAATTCGTGGTTAACCCAGTGATATTCAACAAAAACGGTAAACTCCTGGTCAAAATTGGTTTAGCTACCCAATTAAAGATCTGATACATTTAAATGTAAATCTAATACATAAAAATGTTTATGTGAGTAACAACAGACGGAAATTCCTGTTGTTTCACATCTGTGGAGGGAACAGCGCCACCCTGTGGCCTTTCCCCCTAAGTCAGTATCAAGTTTTTCCTCCTTTCACTCTGTTTTGAATTGTGCATCTATCTCATCTTCCCCTTTTTGATTATTTTATAGTTATTAATGATACTTTACGGTGTTATTAGCTATTATAGGATATCATTCTGATTTCCCTTTTAATTCTTTCCTGCTTGTTTTAAGTTTTAAATTTAAACAAGTTTTGAATTTTGAATTTGAATCAAGTGTTCTGTTTACCCAGGCAAAGCACAGAGAAGGAATACGCCCCCTCGTGGTGAAAACCCACTACTGCGGCCTGCTTCTTCTATCTACAGTGTTTCAATCCTGTATCTTTATATTTTGATTTTAATTATTTTTCCTCTCTTTTGGGTTAGGTTATTTTGATAATTACCAACATTATCATAATTCCCTCTTTTTATTATTATTTAGTAAAACCTTCGACTCTTATTGCTACATAAATAATTACTCAATTTGGTTTAAACAAACAAGCCTTAATTCACTTTAAGCTTCCCTTGTTCATCCTTTTGTGTATCTATTGTAGTACTCCCTTGGTGATTTGAAGTCATCTCTGGTGGTGTTCCGGCCAGCAGGGTTGTCCGACCAGCGTTACCAACACCCTACTGTGCGTGAATCTCGGTTTCTTTTATCTCTGTCCGTCGTTGCGGCCCGCAGTGCTGACATCAGCAATTTGACACTCCACAGGTAGTCAACCAGTCCAGCCGACACAAAAAGGCAATTTCTGGGACCAGTACCTAAACCGGGGCCTAAAAAGAGGCCACTCCTCCGGGAGGGTTCTGGGGAACAGCCCAATTTTGTAGTGTTGTCTGGCGGTTGACATCTTGGCTTTGCCGAGTTGTGTTTAAAGTCACAAAGGCTGTTTGGGAGGGCGCAACGCGACACAGATTAACGGAGGGCCGAGGACACTGCGGTTAAGTTTTGGGAAGCACCAGGGAGGTTGACCATGCCACTGGTTCTCACCGGAGTGGATTTAATTCACCGCAGGTAAACTAAATTTAATAAAAACCCATTCCACCTACTATGAGCCACAAAATACTAGATATCTCCCGGATATTTTAAGTGTTTGGCCCATCTCTTCTCCAAGCCACACTTTCTTAGGTTGCTATCTCGACAACCCCACTCACCCGTAGGCCCTATCTTAAACCCTATCAGCGGTAGTCGGCTTAGGCCTCCTTATTCTCCCTAACACTTCCGGTGTTAGTATTTATTCCAGTTCATTTCAGACCTATTCATTTTCATTGTTTCCTTTCACTCTGATCTCTTCTATCTCTGTGTTCTGTTGTGATTTGTTTCTTTCATTTCACTTAGAGACAGTAACCTGTGAGAGCCACCAAGGAAGCTAAATAATAGAATAGAGTGACAATTACGCAGCCGGTGTCATCACGTGACCCGCTAGGCTACTGCCTGTCAAATCCCTAGTTCGGGTCCTTCGTCGACCCAAATCAATTGGCTTCGCTAACTGTTTACATCAGTTAGCCCCAAAATTCTCATGAACGGCATAGCCCGTATGAGTATAGCTTGTTAAGCTTAGAACGGACTTGCATTGGTCTCTTTGTTTGTGTATGTTGTGTTCCTCTCGCCCACAGTGAGCCAGTATGTTCCTGTCCTACAGTCATGGTCGAGAGCCATGACGACCCCCTTCCTGCCCAAGGACGCCAGTGACCTGCAGCATCTGAGCCAAACGCAGCTGGACACCGCGCTGGACAAGCTGATAGCCCTGGATCCAACCCTGAGCTACAACTACAAAGACTGGGCCAGAATCGTTGGAGGCATCGCACACAACCTCGTCCCCCATGCAAGGCTCAGCGAACGGAGTAACATCGACCTGGAGCAAGAAGCAGCAGCGCTTCTGCTTCAAGCGGAGGAGGCACGGAAGGACCAGGCCCGAACCCAGAGTCGCCTTGATCAGCTCCTCCTCGAGACCCAGAACCAGCGCGAGAAAGAGGACGACACAGATCCAGAGCTACAGAAAGAAGTAGAAAGACTTCAATATGCCCTGCAAGATCTTCGCCTCGACACAGACTACCGAGAACAGTTGGAAAGAGAAGCCAGAGTGGAACTCGAGGCAAAACTCCAACAAAATGACGCCCTCCTAGAGAGAGCAGAGACTGAACTCAAAGAAAGTGGCATTAAAGCCAGTGCCTGCGAAAAACACTTGCAAGCGGCCCGAGCTAAAATCCATGAGCTTACTCAGCAGAGACACGATCTAAAAAAAACGAACTTGACATTGTTCACAGAGAGCTGAAACACTCTTATAGACTGCAGAATGACCGGGAAGGGGAAACGCACACCACAAAGTTTCCCCTAACCAGCCGGTCCGTACCTTTCAGCCACAAACTCAAAGCTGAAAGGGGGGGTTAAAAGCCCACTGCTCAAGATGTCACCAGCCAGCTTCCAGACAACCCCTGCCGCTAACCACGGCATGGCCCCCAAAGAACTCGACAAGCTGGCCAGAAACATCCCTACGTTCAATCCAGACCCTGCAGGAGGTGATGCCATTCACTCTTATCTACAGGACATTGACATTCACTTGCAAACTGTCGCCAACTTGACAGCTTGGGACAATTTGTATCTGTTAAGAATCACATCCAGCGGTGATGTGCGCAGCTTCCTAGACCGTCAAACAAAGACTGTCAAAACTGACTACCAGCAGCTGCGACAAGCTTTGATCCGAGCATTCTCTGATCCAGAATCAGACCAAGCCATCGCCATGGACCTCAAGCAGACAAGACTTGAAACATCACAGACCTACTACGGCCGATTCCGACAAGCCTACTTCGGAGCACGGAACAAGCCAGGTATGGAAGAGGATTTCAACTTCAGAACTCTGTTTCTCCGAAATCTGCATCCCACAGTGAGTCATCACCTGGCCTGTTCACGGACCATGTCTGCCCAACAGCTACGAGACTTGGCCCACAAAGCTTATGTCAAGCAAAAGACTGTGTCCAACCAGACTGTAAAAAACCACACATCTATGTCTAAGCATAAGAACCGAAACCAACGCCCGGTCTGACTACCAACTGACTGAGCCAAGCACCCCGAACACTGCTCGTCAGCCAAAGACCACAGAGCTAACTGTCACATCACAAGGTGACAGCATCACCC
This sequence comes from Siphateles boraxobius, assembly GCF_051911475.1. NCBI lineage: Eukaryota > Metazoa > Chordata > Actinopteri > Cypriniformes > Leuciscidae > Siphateles > Siphateles boraxobius. The sequence goes on from NW_027509042.1 coordinate 18,823,409, forward strand.
AAGCTCCACAGCTGACAGCTGCACACCCTGAATGAGACAGCACACTTCCTCATATCAGGTACCACTATCTCAAGGTACCAGAAAATGCTGTTTTGGCTATGTGCACCCGCAGACAGCCACACAAAACCGGTCCTAACCACCCATTGATCGTCACACCTGCCCCAATGACAACATTCCTGGGCAACCTGGTCGAAAAGGGGGTGGGCCGGTAACTCCTCCTGAACATCACGTTGGAAAAGGAAGTGAGCAGGGAACACACAGCATCACATCTTACGGTGATCTCATCTCACCTTTTCAAAAAGACACAAGAGACAAGATCGAACTCTTACACCTCAAACTTGTGAACTGAACGTGCAATCCCACAGCCAGAACGACATCCGCCTCAAACAGGTAGCTCCCATCCACCTGACAATTGATTCTATGAGTCTGATCCACCCAGTGCACACCTAAAAAAATGAACACTTACCCACTTCTAATTGGCAAAGACGTGCTAGATCGCTTTGAACCGTTACTGGACTTGAAACAGCTCAAAGTCTGGGCTCAAGTACGAGAACTTGAACCCCTCCAGACACAGCCAGACGGTCGATCATAAAGGTCACGGGAACTCCAGCAAAACCAGACTTTCAAGTCACAGAGTTCACGGAAACTCCCACAGCCAGCCATGAAGACACAGACTCAACACCAACTGTAGGTTCGAATCCGCTACCATGCACCTTACAGCTCACCAAAGACTCTGATTCCTTCTGCCCCAAGGTCACAACTGACCTGCAGTTGAATGATGTAACCACTACTGACTTTGTACTTGCACTATGGGCAGACAACTCAGCCATCAGTGTCTCACTATTCAATGCTCTCATTAAGACACACCAGACCTTCCTTCTGCCAGCAAGCGCACCCGTTTTCCTTTAAACACGTACCCATCAACCATGATGACGGCCAAAGGTGTCTTCGCTTTGAACCTGAACTGGAACCACCGGTGTCTGACCCATTACTTCCTGGTCCTTCCGGACCCGCTCCATGATTTCTACATTGAGGTAGACATCCTGACTCACCTCAAGGCTCATGTGGACATCATTAATGAGGTAGTGTGGGCCCCATTGACTTTACAGCCCCCTGTTGTTCCAACCAACACTGAGAACCTCCTGTCAGGTCAAACCATTCCTGAGGTTGGCACCCTAATCAACGAATAGGACACTGAATACCAGCTTACACCAAAGGGGTCGCCGTCCGGCTCAACATGCATTGTGGTCAAACCCTAAAACCACACGCTGGGCTTCTTTCAACCTTCACCCGAATGTGTTGAACTTGGTCTCACGCTGGAAGCCACACCCCTTACTGAAGTGTCATCGCGTGTAGTCTACATCCTTTTCAACAACTGTGTGGCGATGGACACCACCATTCCAAAAGTCTATCGGATGGGATGGCTAGTGAGCCACGACTTCCATGACTTTGAACTCACACTACCAATCATTGGGCCCATCCCATCTTCAATGATACCCGAAGGGAGCACAAACCACACAGTGTTCACAGCACCCTTCAAACTCATCTCCATCACTTCGGTCATGCCAATGGACAAAGACCAGGTATGCAGAACAGCACTGACAGAGGACCAATACCTTGCAGTATACAAAGTCTCCAGACAGCTTGCTTGTGAGACTGACGACACTGCTGCACCTCTGCCTGCCAACACGACAGACGACACACCAACAGAGGAGCCGTACCCAGGATTTGAGTCTCAAGTTCAGCAAATTCTAAAAGACGCTGACGCAATTAAAAATGATGCAGATCTACAAAGACTCAGACGAGTCCTTTACAAGTTCAAAGCATCCTTTGCCAAAGACTCTTTAGATTGTGGTCTCATTGAACCCCACACTGTACGCATCCCAACGCACCCTAATGCTCCTCCCACTTTTGTCAGGCAGTCAGGCAAGATCCCCATCGCTTCACACGAACCGGTGCAAGAGATCATCGAATCCAGGCTTGAAAAAGGTGTCATCCGTCCATGCAACAGCACCCATTCTGCCCCCATCTGGCCCGTCCTCAAACCAAACGGCAAGTGGCGACCCACCATTGACTGCAGGAAACTGAATCAACAGGTGCCACTGTCCCGATGGCCCATGACCCAGCTGGAGCAAGAAATACCCAGAATCAGAAAAGCCACAATCTTCTCAACACTTGATGTGGCCTCTGGATTCTGGACCATACCTGTGCATCCAGAAGACCAGCACAAGCTAGCATTCACGCTCGGCAACAGACAATTCACTTTCACCAGGTACCCATTGGGCTATGCCAACGCACCTGCTGAGTTCAACATCTTCCTGAACAAGGCATGCCCAGATGCCAGAATGAGAGGTAACCTTATGTGCGTTGATGTTCTCATGAAAAGCACAACACTGGCTGACCACCTGAAAGAGCTAGACTATGTTTTCAACCAATTATCCACTGCCGGTGCCAAGAACGCCCTCCACAAAGGACAGTGGTGTCGAACCAAAGTCAACTATGTGGCCCCACTCATCGGATCACAAGGCATCGAACCGCAGTCCAGCCGTATTCAAGCTGTTCAAAACATCAAGCCACCCACCAACATCTCAAGCTACAAGCTTTCTATGGGTGCGCAATTACTCACGGCAGTTCAGCGAAAGCTACTCAGACATTGCGAAACCTCTAACTGCCCTTCTGAAAACAGACTGCCCATTTGTATGGACAGAAGTTAAAGACAATGCCTTGAATGAGCTAAAACGACACTTATGCACAGCTCCATGTCTGGCTTACTCTGACCAACAAAAAGAGTTCTATCTAGAAGCTGGGTTCTCCAACCACTGTCTCAGTGCTGGCCTGTACCAAAGGCATGATCAAGACAAAGGAGTCGTTACATATGTCAGCAGGACACTTCTCCCACCAGAGACTAAATTCTCAGACTGTGAAAAAGCCCTGCTCTGCACTGTATGGGCCATCCAGAGATTCTCCAACTACATTGGAACCAGTGCATCCGAGATGGCGTGGTCACCAATTCACGCATAGCCACATGGTTAATGGCCCTCCAGGGGCGCAATGTTGAGGCACTTACGCTCAAAATCACAAGTGTGCGCTAGGCCACGGCCTGGCAGCCTGCCAAAACTGCTCTGATAACACACCAGCTGCGACGGTGAATGTAGAAGAACCCCAACAACAACAACTGACCTGTCACAGGTACTTTAAAGAGAATGCGTGTCAAGGTATGCCCACACCCTACATCGATGGATATTCCTACCACCATGAGGGCACCCGTCAATCAGGTGCGGGCATGCTGTAGGTAAATGACATACCGTGCCCACCACAATACTTCAAGTTGGGCCCGCAGTCATCACAATATGCTGAGGTAGCAGCCATCCTCATAACGCTGCACATCGCGTTGACGCATAACATCAAAGAACTCCTTATGGGCACAGACTTTAACTATGCCAGACTCAGTTTCCCATACCAACTTCCAGGCTGGAAACAAAATGGCTGTAAGACTTCAAACCACATGCCTGTCACACACCAACACCGGTTCCAGGCATGCGATGACATCACAAGAACAAACAACATGATTGTTTGGAGCCGTAGCTGCCGCCAGAACTCTGTTCGACACTGGTATGCCAAGTGTCCAGACAGCAAACATAGCCACTGTGAAACAGCATGTGGTTGAAATCCAGACTGAACTTTCACAGCTAAAAGAGCCACTCACCACGCAGAGTGCATCTTTCCAAACCATCGGCAAGACATTGAGAAGAACATGGTCATTCTCAACATTCACAGCGTCCTGCTGAATCAGACCATGAACTGCATGAAACCGCTGTTTACTGTCTTCCAGAATGACTTTGCCCAAACTCAGCTGGTTACAGCCCTAATAACAGACATGCTTGGGAGGTTAACTCCTCAAATGACAGCCCAACCACGGGTAGAATCCCACCGTACTTGAAACCCTTAAGCCTTGTGTTAACTATGCTGGTTTCCGCCATCACCAGGCCAACTGATCCTCTACAAATACACCTGGCCTACTCTCTGGGTAGCGCCATCCTACTCTACGTCGATCACGAGCAGAGGGAAGTGGATGTGCTCTTGAACCAATCCATCAGCGAGTCAAACCAAGTCTACAGACTTAAAGACATTGCCAATGTCAGGTTTTTGAAAAGCAACACCCACAACAAGGCACACATTCCAGATGTGGTGGCCTACCACGAAAGCTGCACCTGGCCCCAAACCTGCACATGTGTACCTCACCAAATTCATTCACTATCTCTGCCCTAGCAAACCCTTCCTCAGAGACAACACTTAAGGAACCTGCGGGTTGCAACCCCTGGTCAGCGACACACGCTGCCCAGCCAAAGCTAAGCCTCGAGCAAAAGTCACAGAGACGCAAGCAGAGATTGTAGGTGACAGGTGGCTCGTTAACACACCTGTGCGTACAGCTACTCTCACTTGCGACCAGCATGACACAACCAGCTGTGTCAACATGCTCAACCACAGTACGTGGATTCAAGCCCCGAAAGGTGCCATATTCCACCTGAATGATCTGGCATTGTACCATCTTCCGAGCAAAGAGTACCAGACAGCATTGGAACTCCCATCCTTCAAGAACTACAACTTCACCTTAGATCCAGAACTGGAACTCTGTATCGAGGAAAGGGGGTCCCAATTCATTGAAATTTCTCTGGTCAACACAGCCATCCAAGCACTGTCTCGACTGCCCGTTCTGAACACTTCATCTGTGGTCCTAGGCTGGACCTCAGCCGACATTGTGCTGTGCATCTCTACAGGTAATCAGCCACACTCTGACACTATGCGTGGCATTCATTCTGTACAGAAGACTCCACCAGATGCGACACAGCCGAGCTCACGAAAGCCGTGCCTGAAGGTCTCAGACGGAATCCCCGGAAAAGGGGTGCCAAGTCAGAGACCACGCCAAACCTCATCGAGCTGAATCCTCAGCTTGAAGATCCACCTGCCATCCTACCATCAGGTTCCACCTGCTACCCTACTACCATGGTCCACCTGCTACATGACCATCAGGATTCACCTGCCAGTCGGCCATTGTGATGATTGTCGTCCGATGATGTTCACACAGGGACTTCATCCGACGAAAAGGGGGAATATGTAGCGACTGACCGAATCCTGTTTTCCTTTCACTACTGAACAAATATGAACACATATATGTTTAATTCACAAAACCTTGAATCATGTGAAATGGTGCCCCAATGTCTGCCAGCAGGTCATTGATTAACTCCATTTATGACGCATTGCGCAATCAAGAAACAGGTCCCCGTTGTTCTCGAAACCCTCACGTGGTGCACACCACGGATGGACAATATGCCCTAAGGATACACACACACACACACCACACATACCCGCACACAAACGTCCTTTGTGTGCAACTTAGGATAGGAATGTCCTTAATGTATATAACACAGAATTGTATCTAACCTTCCTGTATGCATGCATATCTAATTAGTTTTGTCTTATTCTATAGATGTAATTGGAGACTGGTCTGTAACTTCAAATCTTAAGTGTATTTCTAAAGAAAGATTACCTAACAGTATCATCTTCTGTAACTCGCGCTCTTGCTAGGTCATAAAACTTTATGACCCCCAAAAGGAATTCCAAGGGAATCACAGCTCCCACTTGAATTCTGATGAAGAAAGACTAATAGACTCTGCAATCTTATATTTTCTATAAGTATAACCACTTAAGAAATGTATAAACATGAATTTGATCTTTCCTAGGTCATGGTAGCCGGTATTATGGCTTTATAGTCGTGTGAGTGAACATGAAATGTGTGTAATTCTGCATATGAATGTAACTTTATGTTCTTCTACTCTTTCCGGCCATTCTTGGTACCTGTTTGACCGTCTTGTTTTGACTAAACCAGTCATACATAGGATATTACAGTAAAATGTATTGTTCTGTGTGTACAATCTTTCTGGCTAGAAATGACAAACTTTTATAGCATCATCAATTATCCTGACAAGACAAAGAAGAAATTTTCCCGCTTGAGATGCTCTAAGATGATTGGTTCACATACACGAAGCAGGCGTGAACCCCTCCTCTCTATAAGAAACTGACACAGGAGTTTCAAAAAAAAGAAAAGCACTTTTCCCTGTGAGAGGTGTCCGGTCCCATGGCTCCTTAGGGAGCATTACACAGCGTTTCTTTTCTTTTCCTTTCTTTACTGAGTTTTATTTTCATTCTTCGCCTCTCCCTCCCGAGGGAGATGAACTCTGAACTATTTCCTTGGTAACTTCACGTTCGGTGAACCTTTAAAACTTCCCGCGAGTCTGCTCGCCCCGGAAGACACGAGAGAACAAGCCTATAGCGCCGAAGGACAAACACGCACACGACTCTGCGTTCTTCAGCTCACACAAAGAGAACCATATACGCAAGTATAGGTTATTGATTTGATTTGATTTGATTGATGTGATTTCTTGTTGCCTCTCTAAGGGTTATTGTCTGTGATTTTTGCCATGCTGCGATCACCCCGGTGATCTCTCTCATCCTGACCGTTAGTTTCACTTTCTCATCCTCTATCTCTCTCTCTCTCTCTCTCTCTCTCTCTCTCTCTATATATATATATATATATATATATATATATTTCACTCTCTCTCTCTCTCACTCAATCTCTCTCTCTCTCACTCCCATTGTTATTCGTTTGTCTCGTTAGTTTTACTGTTTATTGTACATACATGTATCCCGGGTTTAAATGTAGAATTCTGTATCCGTAGTTTCATTTTATTAAAACCATTATATTCTTGATTGCTAATTGTCTAAAGTTCTCATTTTTACAAAGTCAATGAAGTGTTCGACCCTTTTGCTACAAAGCTTTACAATTCGTTACTATTTCAGTAACCTAAATTTTATAATAACAAGAAGGTGATTTTTCATGGCCAGAAAATAGCTTTTTTTGGAATTATAAGAAAGAGATAATTTTTGTTGAAAATTGATAAGTTAATCTTACGGCCGTTTGCTGGACGAACAGATTGTTCGATAACTAAATTAATTCCATTTAAGGTTATCTCATATAATCGATCTGTAATAAGACTATTGATATATTAATGACGAACCATAACCCATTATGGTGATCATTCATATATACAATCGATCTATTTTCAGCTTCGATAATTTAACTGTAATATGCAATATATTAATCATTCATGATTAATTATTAAATTCCCAATATATAATTTGAGCTAATTTAATGTAAGACTCATTGTCGCTACAACATCATACATGCAAAGCATGCGCTCTACACCTGAGCTACATCCCCTGCTGTGGCTGTTGTATTTCTCTTGTTTAAATAATATATTTCTGCACAGTGCCTGTATGATATATGGCTTTGACTTAAAGGTCCAACATTGCTTGGAGATGCTGGGGATTGAACCCAGGACCTCATACATGCGAAGCATGCGCTCTTCCACTGAGCTACATCCCCTCAAAATGGTAAGTGTGTTCTGTTTTTTACTTACATGTATGTTTAAATCAAAACTTAGAGTTGATAAAGGTCAATACTGGAATGATTACATATGCAGTTCAGATGCCTTTGTGATATATGACTTTGACTTAAAAGTCAAACAATAATTGATTGAACCCACAACCTCATACATGCGAAGCATGCGCTCTACCACTGAGCTACATCCCCTCATGATGATAAGTGTGTTCTGTTATTTACTTACATGTACCTTTTAATCAAAATTTATAGGTTATAAAGGTCAACACTGGAATGCATACAAATGTTTAAGAAACAGGGAAAGAACCATATTGCTTGGAGATGCTGTGGATTGAACCCAGGACCTCATACATGCAAAGCAAAGCGCTCTACCACTGAGCTACATCCCCTCAAAATGGTAAGGTGTTCTTTTTTTTACTTACATGTGCATTTAAATCGAAATCTATAGGTGATATAGGTCTGTGCTGGAATGATTACATATGCAGTTCAGATGTTTAAGAAATAGGGAAAGAACTATATTCCTGGGAGATGCTGGGGATTGAACTCGTGACCTCATACATGCAAAGCATGCACTCTACCAGTGAGCTACATCCCCTCATGATGGTAAATGTGTTCTGATATTTACTTACATGTACCTTTAAATCAAAATGTATAGGTTATAAAGGTCAACACTGGAAATAACCATATTGCTTGGAGATGCTGGGGATTGAACCCAGGACCTCATACATGCAAAGCATGCACTCTACCACTGAGCTACATCCCCTCATGATGATAAGTGTGTACTGTTATTTACTTACATGTACCTTTTAATCAAAATTTATAGGTTATAAATGTCAACACTGGAAAGCACCATATTGCTTGGAGATGCTGGGGATTGAAATACAATAGTGGCTGTTGTATTTCTCTTGTTTAAATAATATATTTCTGCACAGTGCCTGTATGATATATGGCTTTGACTTAAAGGTCCAACATTGCTTGGAGATGCTGGGGATTGAACCCAGGACCTCATACATGCAAAGCATGCGCTCTACTACTGAGCTACATCCCCTCAAAATGGTAAGTGTGTTCTGTTTTTTACTTACATTTGCATTTAAATCGAAATCTATAGGTGATATAGGTCAATACTGGAATGATTACATATGCAGTTCATATGTTTAAGAAACAGGGAAAGAACCATATTCCTTGGAGATGCTGGGGATTGAACTCATGACCTCATACATGCAAAGCATGCACTCTACCAGTGAGCTGCTTCAGCTGATGTGTTTCTCTTGTTATAATAATATCTTTACGCATGGTGCCTTTGTGATATATGTGTACTGGCCTTATTAGATTTCTCTGGCATCTAACTATCCAGTAAGTTAAACAGTGACTCAAAAACCTCGCTGGACACCACAAGTCGTTTCTGAAGTTTATGATTCAACTGTGAAACTGTAAATATATACAAAAGATACAGTCACTAAAAATGAAATTGGAAAATTACAGATTGACAATAACGTAAGGATAATTAAACTAAGAAAATATACATCTTTATATCAAATAACCTTCTCAAATGTATTACACAATAAATTTAACACTGTGTACTTACAGACATTGCGTCTAACAGATGCAAAGAAAGGAGATGCTCAAAGATGTCACATAGCTACCACATTTTGCTGAACTATTGCAGTACTACTAGTACTTCCTGCTTCCTGAACTAAGAGGTTGTCTGTGACTGCTTTTCAAAATTAAAGTCCTCACTAGAATAGACATTTTCAAAATAATAAACCTGAGAATCCTAAATAATTTCAGTCCTGCACACTCCCCGCCTGGGGTTTTTAGAATCCCAAATCAACTTATAACTTATCTTTGGGAGACAGAAGAAGGACAAGTTCAGAGACAGGACGTGACAGGATTTTCTGAATGCCATCCTTAGTCACTTTAACGTCAACTTTCCTCACCAATCCATCTTTGCTTGGTGATGTTTTCACAACGATTGCCATTGGCCACTCATTTCTGGTGACTTGAATGTTCTTTACCAAGACAATATCCCCTTCTTTCAAATTAGTTTTTTTGTCTTGCCACTTTCGTCGGTGTTGCAAAGTACTGAGGTATTCTTTTTTCCATCTTGTCCAGAAGACATCTAACCTTTGTACTTGTTTCCATTCTTCCTTAAGCAACTCATTATTCCCAAAGTCTCCAGGTGGGGGAGGTGTTGCACCTGTCTTTTGTGTCAAAAGAGTTGCAGGGGTGAGAATAAAGGGAAATTCTGGGTCAGAGGACACTGGGATTAAAGGCTGTGAATTCATCACTGCAGAAACTTCCGCCATGACCGTCGTCAAGATCTCATGTGAAGCATGCGCTCTTCCACTGAGCTTCATCCCCTCATGATGATAAGTGAGTTCTGTTATTTACTTACATGTACCTTTTAATCAAAATTTATAGGTTATAAAGGTCAACACTGCAAAGCACCATTTTGCTTGGAGATGCTGGGGATTGAACCCAGGAACTCATACGTGCAAAGCAAGCGCTCTACCACAGAGCTACATGCCCTCAAATTGATCAGTGTGTTCTGTTATTTACTTACATGTGCATTTAAATCAAAATCTATAGGTGATAAAGGTCAATGCTGGAATGATTACATATGCAGTTCATACATGCAAAGCATGCGCTCTACCACTGAGCTACATCCCCTGCCGTGGCTGTTGTATTTCACTTGTTTAAATAATATCTTTCTGCACAGTGCCTGTATGATATATGGCTTTGACTTAAAAGTCCAACATTGCTTGGAGATGCTGGGGATTGAACCTCATACATGCAAAGCATGCGCTCTACCACTGAGCTACATCCCCTCAAAATGGTAAGTGTGTTCTGTTTTTTACTTACATGTGCATTTAAATCGAAATCTATAGGTCAATGCTGGAATGATTACATATGCAGTTCAGATGTTTAAGAAACAGGGAAAGAACCATATTCCTTGGAGATGCTAGGGATTGAACTCATGACCTCATACATGCAAAGCATGCGCTCTACCACTGAGCTACATCCCCTCAAAATGGAAAGTGTGTTCTGTTTTTTAGTTACATGTGCATTTAAATCGAAATCTATAGGTGACATAGGTCTGTGCTGGAATGATTACATATGCAGTTCAGATGTTTAAGAAACAGGGAAAGAACCATATTCCTTGGAGATGCTGGGGATTGAACTCATGACCTCATAAATGTGAAGCATGCGCTCTTCCACTGAGCTTCATCCCCTCATGATGATAAGTGAGTTCTGTTATTTACTTACATGTACCTTTTAATCAAAATGTATAGGTTATAAAGGTCAACACTGGAAAGCACCATATTGCTTGGAGATGCTGGGGATTGAACCCAGGAACTCATACGTGCAAAGCAAGCGCTCTACCACAGAGCTACATGCCCTCAAATTGATCAGTGTGTTCTGTTATTTACTTACATGTGCATTTAAATCAAAATCTATAGGTGATAAAGGTCAATGCTGGAATGATTACATATGCAGTTCATACATGCAAAGCATGCGCTCTACCACTGAGCTACATCCCCTGCCGTGGCTGTTGTATTTCTCTTGTTTAAATAATATCTTTCTGCACAGTGCCTGTATGATATATGGCTTTGACTTAAAAGTCCAACATTGCTTGGAGATGCTGGGGATTGAACCTCATACATGCAAAGCATGCGCTCTACCACTGAGCTACATCCCCTCAAAATGGTAAGTGTGTTCTGTTTTTTACTTACATGTGCATTTAAATCGAAATCTATAGGTCAATGCTGGAATGATTACGTATGCAGTTCAGATGTTTAAGAAACAGGGAAAGAACCATATTCCTTGGAGATGCTAGGGATTGAACTCATGACCTCATACATGCAAAGCATGCGCTCTATAACTGAGCTACATCCCCTCAAAATGGAAAGTGTGTTCTGTTTTTTAGTTACATGTGCATTTAAATCGAAATCTATAGGTGACATAGGTCTGTGCTGGAATGATTACATATGCAGTTCAGATGTTTAAGAAACAGGGAAAGAACCATATTCCTTGGAGATGCTGGGGATTGAACTCATGACCTCATACATGTGAAGCATGCGCTCTTCCACTGAGCTTCATCCCCTCATGATGATAAGTGAGTTCTGTTATTTACTTACATGTACCTTTTAATCAAAATTTATAGGTTATAAAGGTCAACACTGGAAAGCACCATATTGCTTGGAGATGCTGGGGATTGAACCCAGGAACTCATACGTGCAAAGCAAGCGCTCTACCACAGAGCTACATGCCCTCAAATTGATCAGTGTGCTCTGTTATTTACTTACATGTGCATTTAAATCATTCTTCATTTAATATCTTTCTGCACAGTGACTGTATGATATATGGCTTTGACTTAAAAGTCCAACATTGCTCTCAAATTGATCAGTGTGCTCTGTTATTTACTTACATGTGCATTTAAATCATTCATCATTTAATATATTTCTGCACAGTGACTGTATGATATATGGCTTTGACTTAAAAGTCCAACATTGCTTGGAGATGCTGGGGATTGAACCCAGGACCTCATACATGCAAAGCATGCGCTCTACCACTGAGCTACATCCCCTCATGATGATGTGTTCTGTTATTTACTTACATGTACCTTTTAATCAAAATGTATAGGTTATAAAGGTCAACACTGGAATGCATACAAATGTTTAAAAAACAGGGAAAGAACCATATTGCTTGGAGATGCTGTGGATTGAACCAAGGCCCACAATGCCTATGTGATATATGGCTTTGAGTTAGAAGTAGAACATGGCATGGAGAAGCTGGGGATTGAACCGAGGAACTCATACATGCAAAGCAAGGGCTCTACCACAGAGCTACATGCCCTCAAAGTGATCAGTGTGTTCTGTTATTTACTTACATGTGCATTTAAATCAAAATCTATAGGTGATAAAGGTCAATACTGGAATGATTACATATGCAGTTCAAATGTTTAAAAAACAGGTAAAGAACCCCATTGCTTGGAGATGCTGGGGATTGAACCCAGGACCTCATACATGCGAAGCATGCACTCTACCACTGAGCTACATCCCCTAATGATGGTAAATGTGTTCTGATACTTACTTAGATGTACCTTTAAATAAAAATGTATAGGTTATAAAGGTCAACACTGGAATGCATACAAATGTTTAAGAAACAGGGAAAGAACCATATTGCTTGGAGATGCTGTGGATTGAACCAAGGCCTCATACATGTGAAGCATGCGCTCTTCCACTGAGCTTCATCCCTTCATGATGATAAGTGAGTTCTGTTATTTACTTACATGTTCCTTTTAATCAAAATGTATAGGTTATAAAGGTCAACACTGGAAAGAACCCAGGAACTCATACGTGCAAAGCAAGCGCTCTACCACAGAGCTACATGCCCTCAAATTGATCAGTGTGTTCTGTTTACTTACATGTGCATTTAGATCAAAATCTATAGGTGATAAAGGTCAATGCTGGAATGATTACATATGCAGTTCATACATGCAAAGCATGCGCTCTACCACTGAGCTACATCCCCTGCTGTGGCTGTTGTATTTCTCTTGTTTAAATAATATCTTTCTGCACAGTGCCTGTATGATATATGGCTTTGACTTAAAAGTCCAACATTGCTTGGAGATGCTGGGGATTGAACCCAGGACCTCATACATGCAAAGCATGCGCTCTACCACTGAGCTACATCCCCTCAAAATGGTAAGTGTGTTCTGTTTTTTAGTTACATGTGCATTTAAATCGAAATCTATAGGTGACATAGGTCTGTACTGGAATGATTGCATATGCAGTTCAGATGTTTAAGAAACAGGGAAAGAACCCCATAGCTTGGAGATGCTGGGGATTGAACCCAGGACCTCATACATGCGAAGCATGCACTCTACCACTGAGCTACATCCCCTCATGATGGTAAATGTGTTCTGATATTTACTTACATGTACCTTTAAATCAAAATTTATAGGTTATAAAGGTCATCACTGGAAATAACCATATTGCTTGGAGATGCTGGAGATTGAACCCAGGACCTCATACATGCAAAGCAAATGACCTCATACATGCAAAGCATGCGCTCTACCACTGAGCTACATCCCCTCAAAATGGTAAGTGTGTTCTGTTTTTTAGTTACATTTCAGATTGAACCCAAGACCTCATACATGCAAAGCATGCGCTCTACCACTGAGCTACATCCCCTCAAAATGGTAAGTGTGTTCTGTTTTTTAGTTACATGTGCATTTAAATCGAAATCTATAGGTGACATAGGTCTGTGCTGGAATGATTACATATGCAGTTCAATGTTTAAGAAACAGGGAAAGAACCCCATTGCTTGGAGATGCTGGGGATTGAACCCAGGACCTCATACATGCAAAGCATGCGCTCTACCACTGAGCTACATCCCCTCATGATGATGTGTTCTGTTATTTACTTACATGTACCTTTTAATCAAAATGTATAGGTTATAAAGGTCAACACTGGAATGCATACAAATGTTTAAAAAACAGGGAAAGAACCATATTGCTTGGAGATGCTGTGGATTGAACCAAGGCCCACAATGCCTATGTGATATATGGCTTTGAGTTAGAAGTAGAACATGGCATGGAGAAGCTGGGGATTGAACCGAGGAACTCATATATGCAATGCAAAGCAAGGGCTCTACAACAGAGCTACATGCCCTCAAAGTGATCAGTGTGTTCTGTTATTTACTTACATGTGCATTTAAATCAAAATCTATAGGTGATAAAGGTCAATACTGGAATGATTACATATGCAGTTCAAATGTTTAAAAAACAGGTAAAGAACCCCATTGCTTGGAGATGCTGGGGATTGAACCCAGGACCTCATACATGCGAAGCATGCACTCTACCACTGAGCTACATCCCCTAATGATGGTAAATGTGTTCTGATACTTACATATATGTACCTTTAAATAAAAATTTATAGGTTATAAAGGTCAACACTGGAATGCATACAAATGTTTAAGAAACAGGGAAAGAACCATATTGCTTGGAGATGCTGTGGATTGAACCAAGGCCTCATACATGTGAAGCATGCGCTCTTCCACTGAGCTTCATCCCTTCATGATGATAAGTGAGTTCTGTTATTTACTTACATGTTCCTTTTAATCAAAATTTATAGGTTATAAAGGTCAACACTGGAAAGAACCCAGGAACTCATACGTGCAAAGCAAGCGCTCTACCACAGAGCTACATGCCCTCAAATTGATCAGTGTGTTCTGTTTACTTACATGTGCATTTAGATCAAAATCTATAGGTGATAAAGGTCAATGCTGGAATGATTACATATGCAGTTCATACATGCAAAGCATGCGCTCTACCACTGAGCTACATCCCCTGCTGTGGCTGTTGAATTTCTCTTGTTTAAATAATATCTTTCTGCACAGTGCCTGTATGATATATGGCTTTGACTTAAAAGTCCAACATTGCTTGGAGATGCTGGGGATAGAACCTCATGATGGTAAATGTGTTCTGATATTTACTTACATGTACCTTTAAATCAAAATTTATAGGTTATAAAGGTCATGGTAAGTGTGTTCTGTTTTTTAGTTACATTTCAGATTGAACCCAAGACCTCATACATGCAAAGCATGCGCTCTACCACTGAGCTACATCCCCTCAAAATGGTAAGTGTGTTCTGTTTTTTAGTTACATGTGCATTTAAATCGAAATCTATAGGTGACATAGGTCTGTGCTGGAATGATTACATATGCAGTTCAGATGTTTAAGAAACAGGGAAAGAACCCCATTGCTTGGAGATGCTGGGGATTGAACCCAGGACCTCATACATGCAAAGCATGCGCTCTACCACTGAGCTACATCCCCTCATGATGATGTGTTCTGTTATTTACTTACATGTACCTTTTAATCAAAATGTATAGGTTATAAAGGTCAACACTGGAATGCATACAAATGTTTAAAAAACAGGGAAAGAACCATATTGCTTGGAGATGCTGTGGATTGAACCAAGGCCCACAATGCCTATGTGATATATGGCTTTGAGTTAGAAGTAGAACATGGCATGGAGAAGCTGGGGATTGAACCGAGGAACTCATATATGCAAAGCAAGGGCTCTACCACAGAGCTACATGCCCTCAAAGTGATCAGTGTGTTCTGTTATTTACTTACATGTGCATTTAAATCAAAATCTATAGGTGATAAAGGTCAATACTGGAATGATTACATATGCAGTTCAAATGTTTAAAAAACAGGTAAAGAACCCCATTGCTTGGAGATGCTGGGGATTGAACCCATGACCTCATACATGCACTCTACCACTGAGCTACATCCCCTAATGATGGTAAATGTGTTCTGATACTTACTTAGATGTACCTTTAAATCAAAATTTATAGGTTATAAAGGTCAACACTGGAATGCATACAAATGTTTAAGAAACAGGGAAAGAACCATATTGCTTGGAGATGCTGTGGATTGAACCAAGGCCTCATACATGTGAAGCATGCGCTCTTCCACTGAGCTTCATCCCTTCATGATGATAAGTGAGTTCTGTTATTTACTTACATGTTCCTTTTAATCAAAATTTATAGGTTATAAAGGTCAACACTGGAAAGAACCCAGGAACTCATACGTGCAAAGCAAGCGCTCTACCACAGAGCTACATGCCCTCAAATTGATCAGTGTGTTCTGTTTACTTACATGTGCATTTAGATCAAAATCTATAGGTGATAAAGGTCAATGCTGGAATGATTACATATGCAGTTCATACATGCAAAGCATGCGCTCTACCACTGAGCTACATCCCCTGCTGTGGCTGTTGTATTTCTCTTGTTTAAATAATATCTTTCTGCACAGTGCCTGTATGATATATGGCTTTGACTTAAAAGTCCAACATTGCTTGGAGATGCTGGGGATTGAACCCAGGACCTCATACATGCAAAGCATGCGCTCTACCACTGAGCTACATCCCCTCAAAATGGTATGTGTGTTCTGTTTTTTAGTTACATGTGCATTTAAATCGAAATCTATAGGTGACATAGGTCTGTGCTGGAATGATTGCATATGCAGTTCAGATGTTTAAGAAACAGGGAAAGAACCCCATTGCTTGGAGATGCTGGGGATTGAACCCAGGACCTCATACATGCGAAGCATGCACTCTACCACTGAGCTACATCCCCTCATGATGGTAAATGTGTTCTGATATTTACTTACATGTACCTTTAAATCAAAATTTATAGGTTATAAAGGTCATCACTGGAAATAACCATATTGCTTGGAGATGCTGGAGATTGAACCCAGGACCTCATACATGCAAAGCAAATGACCTCATACATGCAAAGCATGCGCTCTACCACTGAGCTACATCCCCTCAAAATGGTAAGTGTGTTCTGTTTTTTAGTTACATTTCAGATTGAACCCAAGACCTCATACATGCAAAGCATGCGCTCTACCACTGAGCTACATCCCCTCAAAATGGTAAGTGTGTTCTGTTTTTTAGTTACATGTGCATTTAAATCGAAATCTATAGGTGACATAGGTCTGTGCTGGAATGATTACATATGCAGTTCAGATGTTTAAGAAACAGGGAAAGAACCCCATTGCTTGGAGATGCTGGGGATTGAACCCAGGACCTCATACATGCAAAGCATGCGCTCTACCACTGAGCTACATCCCCTCATGATGATGTGTTCTGTTATTTACTTACATGTACCTTTTAATCAAAATGTATAGGTTATAAAGGTCAACACTGGAATGCATACAAATGTTTAAAAAACAGGGAAAGAACCATATTGCTTGGAGATGCTGTGGATTGAACCAAGGCCCACAATGCCTATGTGATATATGGCTTTGAGTTAGAAGTAGAACATGGCATGGAGAAGCTGGGGATTGAACCGAGGAACTCATACATGCAAAGCAAGGGCTCTACCACAGAGCTACATGCCCTCAAAGTGATCAGTGTGTTCTGTTATTTACTTACATGTGCATTTAAATCAAAATCTATAGGTGATAAAGGTCAATACTGGAATGATTACATATGCAGTTCAAATGTTTAAAAAACAGGTAAAGAACCCCATTGCTTGGAGATGCTGGGGATTGAACCCAGGACTTCATACATGCGAAGCATGCACTCTACCACTGGGCTACATCCCCTAATGATGGTAAATGTGTTCTGATACTTACTTAGATGTACCTTTAAATCAAAATTTATAGGTTATAAAGGTCAACACTGGAATGCATACAAATGTTTAAGAAACAGGGAAAGAACCATATTGCTTGGAGATGCTGTGGATTGAACCAAGGCCTCATACATGTGAAGCATGCGCTCTTCCACTGAGCTTCATCCCTTCATGATGATAAGTGAGTTCTGTTATTTACTTACATGTTCCTTTTAATCAAAATGTATAGGTTATAAAGGTCAACACTGGAAAGAACCCAGGAACTCATACGTGCAAAGCAAGCGCTCTACCACAGAGCTACATGCCCTCAAATTGATCAGTGTGTTCTGTTTACTTACATGTGCATTTAGATCAAAATCTATAGGTGATAAAGGTCAATGCTGGAATGATTACATATGCAGTTCATACATGCAAAGCATGCGCTCTACCACTGAGCTACATCCCCTGCTGTGGCTGTTGTATTTCTCTTGTTTAAATAATATCTTTCTGCACAGTGCCTGTATGATATATGGCTTTGACTTAAAAGTCCAACATTGCTTGGAGATGCTGGGGATTGAACCCAGGACCTCATACATGCAAAGCATGCGCTCTACCACTGAGCTACATCCCCTCAAAATGGTAAGTGTGTTCTGTTTTTTACTTACATGTGCATTTAAATCGAAATCTATAGGTCAATGCTGGAATGATTACATATGCAGTTCAGATGTTTAAGAAACAGGGAAAGAACCCCATTGCTTGGAGATGCTGGGGATTCAACCCAGGACCTCATACATGCAAAGCATGCGCTCTACCACTGAGCTACATCCCCTCATGATGATGTGTTCTGTTATTTACTTACATGTACCTTTTAATCAAAATGTATAGGTTATAAAGGTCAACACTGGAATGCATACAAATGTTTAAAAAACAGGGAAAGAACCATATTGCTTGGAGATGCTGTGGATTGAACCAAGGCGCACAATGCCTATGTGATATATGGCTTTGAGTTAGAAGTAGAACATGGCATGGAGAAGCTGGGGATTGAACCGAGGAACTCATACATGCAAAGCAAGGGCTCTACCACAGAGCTACATGCCCTCAAAGTGATCAGTGTGTTCTGTTATTTACTTACATGTGCATTTAAATCAAAATCTATAGGTGATAAAGGTCAATACTGGAATGATTACATATGCAGTTCAAATGTTTAAAAAACAGGTAAAGAACCCCATTGCTTGGAGATGCTGGGGATTGAACCCAGGACCTCATACATGCGAAGCATGCACTCTACCACTGACCTACATCCCCTAATGATGGTAAATGTGTTCTGATACTTACTTAGATGTACCTTTAAATAAAAATTTATAGGTTATAAAGGTCAACACTGGAATGCATACAAATGTTTAAGAAACAGGGAAAGAACCATATTGCTTGGAGATGCTGTGGATTGAACCAAGGCCTCATACATGTGAAGCATGCGCTCTTCCACTGAGCTTCATCCCTTCATGATGATAAGTGAGTTCTGTTATTTACTTACATGTTCCTTTTAATCAAAATGTATAGGTTATAAAGGTCAACACTGGAAAGAACCCAGGAACTCATACGTGCAAAGCAAGCGCTCTACCACAGAGCTACATGCCCTCAAATTGATCAGTGTGTTCTGTTTACTTACATGTGCATTTAGATCAAAATCTATAGGTGATAAAGGTCAATGCTGGAATGATTACATATGCAGTTCATACATGCAAAGCATGCGCTCTACCACTGAGCTACATCCCCTGCTGTGGCTGTTGTATTTCTCTTGTTTAAATAATATCTTTCTGCACAGTGCCTGTATGATATATGGCTTTGACTTAAAAGTCCAACATTGCTTGGAGATGCTGGGGATTGAACCCAGGACCTCATACATGCAAAGCATGCGCTCTACCACTGAGCTACATCCCCTCAAAATGGTAAGTGTGTTCTGTTTTTTAGTTACATGTGCATTTAAATCGAAATCTATAGGTGACATAGGTCTGTGCTGGAATGATTGCATATGCAGTTCAGATGTTTAAGAAACAGGGAAAGAACCCCATTGCTTGGAGATGCTGGGGATTGAACCCAGGACCTCATACATGCGAAGCATGCACTCTACCACTGAGCTACATCCCCTCATGATGATGTGTTCTGTTATTTACTTACATGTACCTTTTAATCAAAATGTATAGGTTATAAAGGTCAACACTGGAATGCATACAAATGTTTAAAAAACAGGGAAAGAACCATATTGCTTGGAGATGCTGTGGATTGAACCAAGGCGCACAATGCCTATGTGATATATGGCTTTGAGTTAGAAGTAGAACATGGCATGGAGAAGCTGGGGATTGAACCGAGGAACTCATACATGCAAAGCAAGGGCTCTACCACAGAGCTACATGCCCTCAAAGTGATCAGTGTGTTCTGTTATTTACTTACATGTGCATTTAAATCAAAATCTATAGGTGATAAAGGTCAATACTGGAATGATTACATATGCAGTTCAAATGTTTAAAAAACAGGTAAAGAACCCCATTGCTTGGAGATGCTGGGGATTGAACCCAGGACCTCATACATGCGAAGCATGCACTCTACCACTGAGCTACATCCCCTAATGATGGTAAATGTGTTCTGATACTTACTTAGATGTACCTTTAAATAAAAATTTATAGGTTATAAAGGTCAACACTGGAATGCATACAAATGTTTAAGAAACAGGGAAAGAACCATATTGCTTGGAGATGCTGTGGATTGAACCAAGGCCTCATACATGTGAAGCATGCGCTCTTCCACTGAGCTTCATCCCTTCATGATGATAAGTGAGTTCTGTTATTTACTTACATGTTCCTTTTAATCAAAATGTATAGGTTATAAAGGTCAACACTGGAAAGAACCCAGGAACTCATACGTGCAAAGCAAGCGCTCTACCACAGAGCTACATGCCCTCAAATTGATCAGTGTGTTCTGTTTACTTACATGTGCATTTAGATCAAAATCTATAGGTGATAAAGGTCAATGCTGGAATGATTACATATGCAGTTCATACATGCAAAGCATGCGCTCTACCACTGAGCTACATCCCCTGCTGTGGCTGTTGTATTTCTCTTGTTTAAATAATATCTTTCTGCACAGTGCCTGTATGATATATGGCTTTGACTTAAAAGTCCAACATTGCTTGGAGATGCTGGGGATTGAACCCAGGACCTCATACATGCAAAGCATGCGCTCTACCACTGAGCTACATCCCCTCAAAATGGTAAGTGTGTTCTGTTTTTTAGTTACATGTGCATTTAAATCGAAATCTATAGGTGACATAGGTCTGTGCTGGAATGATTGCATATGCAGTTCAGATGTTTAAGAAACAGGGAAAGAACCCCATTGCTTGGAGATGCTGGGGATTGAACCCAGGACCTCATACATGCGAAGCATGCACTCTACCACTGAGCTACATCCCCTCATGATGGTAAATGTGTTCTGATATTTACTTACATGTACCTTTAAATCAAAATTTATAGGTTATAAAGGTCATCACTGGAAATAACCATATTGCTTGGAGATGCTGGAGATTGAACCCAGGACCTCATACATGCAAAGCAAATGACCTCATACATGCAAAGCATGCGCTCTACCACTGAGCTACATCCCCTCAAAATGGTAAGTGTGTTTTGTTTTTTAGTTACATTTCAGATTGAACCCAAGACCTCATACATGCAAAGCATGCGCTCTACCACTGAGCTACATCCCCTCAAAATGGTAAGTGTGTTCTGTTTTTTAGTTACATGTGCATTTAAATCGAAATCTATAGGTGACATAGGTCTGTGCTGGAATGATTACATATGCAGTTCAGATGTTTAAGAAACAGGGAAAGAACCCCATTGCTTGGAGATGCTGGGGATTGAACCCAGGACCTCATACATGCAAAGCATGCGCTCTACCACTGAGCTACATCCCCTCATGATGATGTGTTCTGTTATTTACTTACATGTACCTTTTAATCAAAATGTATAGGTTATAAAGGTCAACACTGGAATGCATACAAATGTTTAAAAAACAGGGAAAGAACCATATTGCTTGGAGATGCTGTGGATTGAACCAAGGCCCACAATGCCTATGTGATATATGGCTTTGAGTTAGAAGTAGAACATGGCATGGAGAAGCTGGGGATTGAACCGAGGAACTCATATATGCAAAGCAAGGGCTCTACAACAGAGCTACATGCCCTCAAAGTGATCACTGTGTTCTGTTATTTACTTACATGTGCATTTAAATCAAAATCTATAGGTGATAAAGGTCAATACTGGAATGATTACATATGCAGTTCAAATGTTTAAAAAACAGGTAAAGAACCCCATTGCTTGGAGATGCTGGGGATTGAACCCAGGACCTCATACATGCGAAGCATGCACTCTACCACTGAGCTACATCCCCTAATGATGGTAAATGTGTTCTGATACTTACATATATGTACCTTTAAATAAAAATTTATAGGTTATAAAGGTCAACACTGGAATGCATACAAATGTTTAAGAAACAGGGAAAGAACCATATTGCTTGGAGATGCTGTGGATTGAACCAAGGCCTCATACATGTGAAGCATGCGCTCTTCCACTGAGCTTCATCCCTTCATGATGATAAGTGAGTTCTGTTATTTACTTACATGTTCCTTTTAATCAAAATGTATAGGTTATAAAGGTCAACACTGGAAAGAACCCAGGAACTCATACGTGCAAAGCAAGCGCTCTACCACAGAGCTACATGCCCTCAAATTGATCAGTGTGTTCTGTTTACTTACATGTGCATTTAGATCAAAATCTATAGGTGATAAAGGTCAATGCTGGAATGATTACATATGCAGTTCATACATGCAAAGCATGCGCTCTACCACTGAGCTACATCCCCTGCTGTGGCTGTTGTATTTCTCTTGTTTAAATAATATCTTTCTGCACAGTGCCTGTATGATATATGGCTTTGACTTAAAAGTCCAACATTGCTTGGAGATGCTGGGGATTGAACCCAGGACCTCATACATGCAAAGCATGCGCTCTACCACTGAGCTACATCCCCTCAAAATGGTAAGTGTGTTCTGTTTTTTAGTTACATGTGCATTTAAATCGAAATCTATAGGTGACATAGGTCTGTGCTGGAATGATTGCATATGCAGTTCAGATGTTTAAGAAACAGGGAAAGAACCCCATTGCTTGGAGATGCTGGGGATTGAACCCAGGACCTCATACATGCGAAGCATGCACTCTACCACTGAGCTACATCCCCTCATGATGGTAAATGTGTTCTGATATTTACTTACATGTACCTTTAAATCAAAATTTATAGGTTATAAAGGTCATCACTGGAAATAACCATATTGCTTGGAGATGCTGGAGATTGAACCCAGGACCTCATACATGCAAAGCAAATGACCTCATACATGCAAAGCATGCGCTCTACCACTGAGCTACATCCCCTCAAAATGGTAAGTGTGTTCTGTTTTTTAGTTACATTTCAGATTGAACCCAAGACCTCATACATGCAAAGCATGCGCTCTACCACTGAGCTACATCCCCTCAAAATGGTAAGTGTGTTCTGTTTTTTAGTTACATGTACCTTTTAATCAAAATGTATAGGTTATAAAGGTCAACACTGGAATGCATACAAATGTTTAAAAAACAGGGAAAGAACCATATTGCTTGGAGATGCTGTGGATTGAACCAAGGCGCACAATGCCTATGTGATATATGGCTTTGAGTTAGATGTAGAACATGGCATGGAGAAGCTGGGGATTGAACCGAGGAACTCATACATGCAAAGCAAGGGCTCTACCACAGAGCTACATGCCCTCAAAGTGATCAGTGTGTTCTGTTATTTACTTACATGTGCATTTAAATCAAAATCTATAGGTGATAAAGGTCAATACTGGAATGATTACATATGCAGTTCAAATGTTTAAAAAACAGGTAAAGAACCCCATTGCTTGGAGATGCTGGGGATTGAACCCAAGGACCTCATACATGCGAAGCATGCACTCTACCACTGAGCTACATCCCCTAATGATGGTAAATGTGTTCTGATACTTACTTAGATGTACCTTTAAATAAAAATTTATAGGTTATAAAGGTCAACACTGGAATGCATACAAATGTTTAAGAAACAGGGAAAGAACCATATTGCTTGGAGATGCTGTGGATTGAACCAAGGCCTCATACATGTGAAGCATGCGCTCTTCCACTGAGCTTCATCCCTTCATGATGATAAGTGAGTTCTGTTATTTACTTACATGTTCCTTTTAATCAAAATGTATAGGTTATAAAGGTCAACACTGGAAAGAACCCAGGAACTCATACGTGCAAAGCAAGCGCTCTACCACAGAGCTACATGCCCTCAAATTGATCAGTGTGTTCTGTTTACTTACATGTGCATTTAGATCAAAATCTATAGGTGATAAAGGTCAATGCTGGAATGATTACATATGCAGTTCATACATGCAAAGCATGCGCTCTACCACTGAGCTACATCCCCTGCTGTGGCTGTTGTATTTCTCTTGTTTAAATAATATCTTTCTGCACAGTGCCTGTATGATATATGGCTTTGACTTAAAAGTCCAACATTGCTTGGAGATGCTGGGGATTGAACCCAGGACCTCATACATGCAAAGCATGCGCTCTACCACTGAGCTACATCCCCTCAAAATGGTAAGTGTGTTCTGTTTTTTAGTTACATGTGCATTTAAATCGAAATCTATAGGTGACATAGGTCTGTGCTGGAATGATTGCATATGCAGTTCAGATGTTTAAGAAACAGGGAAAGAACCCCATTGCTTGGAGATGCTGGGGATTGAACCCAGGACCTCATACATGCGAAGCATGCACTCTACCACTGAGCTACATCCCCTCATGATGGTAAATGTGTTCTGATATTTACTTACATGTACCTTTAAATCAAAATTTATAGGTTATAAAGGTCATCACTGGAAATAACCATATTGCTTGGAGATGCTGGAGATTGAACCCAGGACCTCATACATGCAAAGCAAATGACCTCATACATGCAAAGCATGCGCTCTACCACTGAGCTACATCCCCTCAAAATGGTAAGTGTGTTCTGTTTTTTAGTTACATTTCAGATTGAACCCAAGACCTCATACATGCAAAGCATGCTCTCTACCACTGAGCTACATCCCCTCAAAATGGTAAGTGTGTTCTGTTTTTTAGTTACATGTGCATTTAAATCGAAATCTATAGGTGACATAGGTCTGTGCTGGAATGATTACATATGCAGTTCAGATGTTTAAGAAACAGGGAAAGAACCCCATTGCTTGGAGATGCTGGGGATTGAACCCAGGACCTCATACATGCAAAGCATGCGCTCTACCACTGAGCTACATCCCCTCATGATGATGTGTTCTGTTATTTACTTACATGTACCTTTTAATCAAAATGTATAGGTTATAAAGGTCAACACTGGAATGCATACAAATGTTTAAAAAACAGGGAAAGAACCATATTGCTTGGAGATGCTGTGGATTGAACCAAGGCCCACAATGCCTATGTGATATATGGCTTTGAGTTAGAAGTAGAACATGGCATGGAGAAGCTGGGGATTGAACCGAGGAACTCATATATGCAAAGCAAGGGCTCTACAACAGAGCTACATGCCCTCAAAGTGATCACTGTGTTCTGTTATTTACTTACATGTGCATTTAAATCAAAATCTATAGGTGATAAAGGTCAATACTGGAATGATTACATATGCAGTTCAAATGTTTAAAAAACAGGTAAAGAACCCCATTGCTTGGAGATGCTGGGGATTGAACCCAGGACCTCATACATGCGAAGCATGCACTCTACCACTGAGCTACATCCCCTAATGATGGTAAATGTGTTCTGATACTTACATATATGTACCTTTAAATAAAAATTTATAGGTTATAAAGGTCAACACTGGAATGCATACAAATGTTTAAGAAACAGGGAAAGAACCATATTGCTTGGAGATGCTGTGGATTGAACCAAGGCCTCATACATGTGAAGCATGCGCTCTTCCACTGAGCTTCATCCCTTCATGATGATAAGTGAGTTCTGTTATTTACTTACATGTTCCTTTTAATCAAAATGTATAGGTTATAAAGGTCAACACTGGAAAGAACCCAGGAACTCATACGTGCAAAGCAAGCGCTCTACCACAGAGCTACATGCCCTCAAATTGATCAGTGTGTTCTGTTTACTTACATGTGCATTTAGATCAAAATCTATAGGTGATAAAGGTCAATGCTGGAATGATTACATATGCAGTTCATACATGCAAAGCATGCGCTCTACCACTGAGCTACATCCCCTGCTGTGGCTGTTGTATTTCTCTTGTTTAAATAATATCTTTCTGCACAGTGCCTGTATGATATATGGCTTTGACTTAAAAGTCCAACATTGCTTGGAGATGCTGGGGATTGAACCCAGGACCTCATACATGCAAAGCATGCGCTCTACCACTGAGCTACATCCCCTCAAAATGGTAAGTGTGTTCTGTTTTTTAGTTACATGTGCATTTAAATCGAAATCTATAGGTGACATAGGTCTGTGCTGGAATGATTGCATATGCAGTTCAGATGTTTAAGAAACAGGGAAAGAACCCCATTGCTTGGAGATGCTGGGGATTGAACCCAGGACCTCATACATGCGAAGCATGCACTCTACCACTGAGCTACATCCCCTCATGATGGTAAATGTGTTCTGATATTTACTTACATGTACCTTTAAATCAAAATTTATAGGTTATAAAGGTCATCACTGGAAATAACCATATTGCTTGGAGATGCTGGAGATTGAACCCAGGACCTCATACATGCAAAGCAAATGACCTCATACATGCAAAGCATGCGCTCTACCACTGAGCTACATCCCCTCAAAATGGTAAGTGTGTTCTGTTTTTTAGTTACATTTCAGATTGAACCCAAGACCTCATACATGCAAAGCATGCGCTCTACCACTGAGCTACATCCCCTCAAAATGGTAAGTGTGTTCTGTTTTTTAGTTACATGTGCATTTAAATCGAAATCTATAGGTGACATAGGTCTGTGCTGGAATGATTACATATGCAGTTCAGATGTTTAAGAAACAGGGAAAGAACCCCATTGCTTGGAGATGCTGGGGATTGAACCCAGGACCTCATACATGCAAAGCATGCGCTCTACCACTGAGCTACATCCCCTCATGATGATGTGTTCTGTTATTTACTTACATGTACCTTTTAATCAAAATGTATAGGTTATAAAGGTCAACACTGGAATGCATACAAATGTTTAAAAAACAGGGAAAGAACCATATTGCTTGGAGATGCTGTGGATTGAACCAAGGCCCACAATGCCTATGTGATATATGGCTTTGAGTTAGAAGTAGAACATGGCATGGAGAAGCTGGGGATTGAACCGAGGAACTCATACATGCAAAGCAAGGGCTCTACCACAGAGCTACATGCCCTCAAAGTGATCAGTGTGTTCTGTTATTTACTTACATGTGCATTTAAATCAAAATCTATAGGTGATAAAGGTCAATACTGGAATGATTACATATGCAGTTCAAATGTTTAAAAAACAGGTAAAGAACCCCATTGCTTGGAGATGCTGGGGATTGAACCCAGGACTTCATACATGCGAAGCATGCACTCTACCACTGAGCTACATCCCCTAATGATGGTAAATGTGTTCTGATACTTACTTAGATGTACCTTTAAATCAAAATTTATAGGTTATAAAGGTCAACACTGGAATGCATACAAATGTTTAAGAAACAGGGAAAGAACCATATTGCTTGGAGATGCTGTGGATTGAACCAAGGCCTCATACATGTGAAGCATGCGCTCTTCCACTGAGCTTCATCCCTTCATGATGATAAGTGAGTTCTGTTATTTACTTACATGTTCCTTTTAATCAAAATGTATAGGTTATAAAGGTCAACACTGGAAAGAACCCAGGAACTCATACGTGCAAAGCAAGCGCTCTACCACAGAGCTACATGCCCTCAAATTGATCAGTGTGTTCTGTTTACTTACATGTGCATTTAGATCAAAATCTATAGGTGATAAAGGTCAATGCTGGAATGATTACATATGCAGTTCATACATGCAAAGCATGCGCTCTACCACTGAGCTACATCCCCTGCTGTGGCTGTTGTATTTCTCTTGTTTAAATAATATCTTTCTGCACAGTGCCTGTATGATATATGGCTTTGACTTAAAAGTCCAACATTGCTTGGAGATGCTGGGGATTGAACCCAGGACCTCATACATGCAAAGCATGCGCTCTACCACTGAGCTACATCCCCTCAAAATAGTAAGTGTGTTCTGTTTTTTAGTTACATGTGCATTTAAATCGAAATCTATAGGTGACATAGGTCTGTGCTGGAATGATTGCATATGCAGTTCAGATGTTTAAGAAACAGGGAAAGAACCCCATTGCTTGGAGATGCTGGGGATTGAACCCAGGACCTCATACATGCGAAGCATGCACTCTACCACTGAGCTACATCCCCTCATGATGGTAAATGTGTTCTGATATTTACTTACATGTACCTTTAAATCAAAATTTATAGGTTATAAAGGTCATCACTGGAAATAACCATATTGCTTGGAGATGCTGGAGATTGAACCCAGGACCTCATACATGCAAAGCAAATGACCTCATACATGCAAAGCATGCGCTCTACCACTGAGCTACATCCCCTCAAAATGGTAAGTGTGTTCTGTTTTTTAGTTACATTTCAGATTGAACCCAAGACCTCATACATGCAAAGCATGCGCTCTACCACTGAGCTACATCCCCTCAAAATGGTAAGTGTGTTCTGTTTTTTAGTTACATGTGCATTTAAATCGAAATCTATAGGTGACATAGGTCTGTGCTGGAATGATTACATATGCAGTTCAGATGTTTAAGAAACAGGGAAAGAACCCCATTGCTTGGAGATGCTGGGGATTGAACCCAGGACCTCATACATGCAAAGCATGCGCTCTACCACTGAGCTACATCCCCTCATGATGATGTGTTCTGTTATTTACTTACATGTACCTTTTAATCAAAATGTATAGGTTATAAAGGTCAACACTGGAATGCATACAAATGTTTAAAAAACAGGGAAAGAACCATATTGCTTGGAGATGCTGTGGATTGAACCAAGGCCCACAATGCCTATGTGATATATGGCTTTGAGTTAGAAGTAGAACATGGCATGGAGAAGCTGGGGATTGAACCGAGGAACTCATATATGCAAAGCAAGGGCTCTACAACAGAGCTACATGCCCTCAAAGTGATCACTGTGTTCTGTTATTTACTTACATGTGCATTTAAATCAAAATCTATAGGTGATAAAGGTCAATACTGGAATGATTACATATGCAGTTCAAATGTTTAAAAAACAGGTAAAGAACCCCATTGCTTGGAGATGCTGGGGATTGAACCCAGGACCTCATACATGCGAAGCATGCACTCTACCACTGAGCTACATCCCCTAATGATGGTAAATGTGTTCTGATACTTACATATATGTACCTTTAAATAAAAATTTATAGGTTATAAAGGTCAACACTGGAATGCATACAAATGTTTAAGAAACAGGGAAAGAACCATATTGCTTGGAGATGCTGTGGATTGAACCAAGGCCTCATACATGTGAAGCATGCGCTCTTCCACTGAGCTTCATCCCTTCATGATGATAAGTGAGTTCTGTTATTTACTTACATGTTCCTTTTAATCAAAATTTATAGGTTATTAAGGTCAACACTGGAAAGAACCCAGGAACTCATACGTGCAAAGCAAGCGCTCTACCACAGAGCTACATGCCCTCAAATTGATCAGTGTGTTCTGTTTACTTACATGTGCATTTAGATCAAAATCTATAGGTGATAAAGGTCAATGCTGGAATGATTACATATGCAGTTCATACATGCAAAGCATGCGCTCTACCACTGAGCTACATCCCCTGCTGTGGCTGTTGTATTTCTCTTGTTTAAATAATATCTTTCTGCACAGTGCCTGTATGATATATGGCTTTGACTTAAAAGTCCAACATTGCTTGGAGATGCTGGGGATTGAAACCAGGACCTCATACATGCAAAGCATGCGCTCTACCACTGAGCTACATCCCCTCAAAATGGTAAGTGTGTTCTGTTTTTTAGTTACATGTGCATTTAAATCGAAATCTATAGGTGACATAGGTCTGTGCTGGAATGATTGCATATGCAGTTCAGATGTTTAAGAAACAGGGAAAGAACCCCATTGCTTGGAGATGCTGGGGATTGAACCCAGGACCTCATACATGCGAAGCATGCACTCTACCACTGAGCTACATCCCCTCATGATGGTAAATGTGTTCTGATATTTACTTACATGTACCTTTAAATCAAAATTTATAGGTTATAAAGGTCATCACTGGAAATAACCATATTGCTTGGAGATGCTGGAGATTGAACCCAGGACCTCATACATGCAAAGCAAATGACCTCATACATGCAAAGCATGCGCTCTACCACTGAGCTACATCCCCTCAAAATGGTAAGTGTGTTCTGTTTTTTAGTTACATTTCAGATTGAACCCAAGACCTCATACATGCAAAGCATGCGCTCTACCACTGAGCTACATCCCCTCAAAATGGTAAGTGTGTTCTGTTTTTTAGTTACATGTGCATTTAAATCGAAATCTATAGGTGACATAGGTCTGTGCTGGAATGATTACATATGCAGTTCAGATGTTTAAGAAACAGGGAAAGAACCCCATTGCTTGGAGATGCTGGGGATTGAACCCAGGACCTCATACATGCAAAGCATGCGCTCTACCACTGAGCTACATCCCCTCATGATGATGTGTTCTGTTATTTACTTACATGTACCTTTTAATCAAAATGTATAGGTTATAAAGGTCAACACTGGAATGCATACAAATGTTTAAAAAACAGGGAAAGAACCATATTGCTTGGAGATGCTGTGGATTGAACCAAGGCCCACAATGCCTATGTGATATATGGCTTTGAGTTAGAAGTAGAACATGGCATGGAGAAGCTGGGGATTGAACCGAGGAACTCATATATGCAAAGCAAGGGCTCTACAACAGAGCTACATGCCCTCAAAGTGATCACTGTGTTCTGTTATTTACTTACATGTGCATTTAAATCAAAATCTATAGGTGATAAAGGTCAATACTGGAATGATTACATATGCAGTTCAAATGTTTAAAAAACAGGTAAAGAACCCCATTGCTTGGAGATGCTGGGGATTGAACCCAGGACCTCATACATGCGAAGCATGCACTCTACCACTGAGCTACATCCCCAAATGATGGTAAATGTGTTCTGGTACATATATATATCATATATGTACCTTTAAATAAAAATTTATAGGTTATAAAGGTCAACACTGGAATGCATACAAATGTTTAAGAAACAGGGAAAGAACCATATTGCTTGGAGATGCTGTGGATTGAACCAAGGCCTCATACATGTGAAGCATGCGCTCTTCCACTGAGCTTCATCCCTTCATGATGATAAGTGAGTTCTGTTATTTACTTACATGTTCCTTTTAATCAAAATTTATAGGTTATTAAGGTCAACACTGGAAAGAACCCAGGAACTCATACGTGCAAAGCAAGCGCTCTACCACAGAGCTACATGCCCTCAAATTGATCAGTGTGTTCTGTTTACTTACATGTGCATTTAGATCAAAATCTATAGGTGATAAAGGTCAATGCTGGAATGATTACATATGCAGTTCATACATGCAAAGCATGCGCTCTACCACTGAGCTACATCCCCTGCTGTGGCTGTTGTATTTCTCTTGTTTAAATAATATCTTTCTGCACAGTGCCTGTATGATATATGGCTTTGACTTAAAAGTCCAACATTGCTTGGAGATGCTGGGGATTGAAACCAGGACCTCATACATGCAAAGCATGCGCTCTACCACTGAGCTACATCCCCTCAAAATGGTAAGTGTGTTCTGTTTTTTAGTTACATGTGCATTTAAATCGAAATCTATAGGTGACATAGGTCTGTGCTGGAATGATTGCATATGCAGTTCAGATGTTTAAGAAACAGGGAAAGAACCCCATTGCTTGGAGATGCTGGGGATTGAACCCAGGACCTCATACATGCGAAGCATGCACTCTACCACTGAGCTACATCCCCTCATGATGGTAAATGTGTTCTGATATTTACTTACATGTACCTTTAAATCAAAATTTATAGGTTATAAAGGTCATCACTGGAAATAACCATATTGCTTGGAGATGCTGGAGATTGAACCCAGGACCTCATACATGCAAAGCAAATGACCTCATACATGCAAAGCATGCGCTCTACCACTGAGCTACATCCCCTCAAAATGGTAAGTGTGTTCTGTTTTTTAGTTACATGTGCATTTAAATCGAAATCTATAGGTGACATAGGTCTGTGCTGGAATGATTACATATGCAGTTCAGATGTTTAAGAAACAGGGAAAGAACCCCATTGCTTGGAGATGCTGGGGATTGAACCCAGGACCTCATACATGCAAAGCATGCGCTCTACCACTGAGCTACATCCCCTCATGATGATGTGTTCTGTTATTTACTTACATGTACCTTTTAATCAAAATGTATAGGTTATAAAGGTCAACACTGGAATGCATACAAATGTTTAAAAAACAGGGAAAGAACCATATTGCTTGGAGATGCTGTGGATTGAACCAAGGCCCACAATGCCTATGTGATATATGGCTTTGAGTTAGAAGTAGAACATGGCATGGAGAAGCTGGGGATTGAACCGAGGAACTCATACAAGCAAAGCAAGGGCTCTACCACAGAGCTACATGCCCTCAAAGTGATCAGTGTGTTCTGTTATTTACTTACATGTGCATTTAAATCAAAATCTATAGGTGATAAAGGTCAATACTGGAATGATTACATATGCAGTTCAAATGTTTAAAAAACAGGTAAAGAACCCCATTGCTTGGAGATGCTGGGGATTGAACCCAGGACCTCATACATGCGAAGCATGCACTCTACCACTGAGCTACATCCCCTAATGATGGTAAATGTGTTCTGATACTTACTTAGATGTACCTTTAAATCAAAATTTATAGGTTATAAAGGTCAACACTGGAATGCATACAAATGTTTAAGAAACAGGGAAAGAACCATATTGCTTGGAGATGCTGTGGATTGAACCAAGGCCTCATACATGTGAAGCATGCGCTCTTCCACTGAGCTTCATCCCTTCATGATGATAAGTGAGTTCTGTTATTTACTTACATGTTCCTTTTAATCAAAATTTATAGGTTATAAAGGTCAACACTGGAAAGAACCCAGGAACTCATACGTGCAAAGCAAGCGCTCTACCACAGAGCTACATGCCCTCAAATTGATCAGTGTGTTCTGTTTACTTACATGTGCATTTAGATCAAAATCTATAGGTGATAAAGGTCAATGCTGGAATGATTACATATGCAGTTCATACATGCAAAGCATGCGCTCTACCACTGAGCTACATCCCCTGCTGTGGCTGTTGTATTTCTCTTGTTTAAATAATATCTTTCTGCACAGTGCCTGTATGATATATGGCTTTGACTTAAAAGTCCAACATTGCTTGGAGATGCTGGGGATTGAACCCAGGACCTCATACATGCAAAGCATGCGCTCTACAACTGAGCTACATCCCCTCAAAATGGTAAGTGTGTTCTGTTTTTTAGTTACATGTGCATTTAAATCGAAATCTATAGGTGACATAGGTCTGTGCTGGAATGATTGCATATGCAGTTCAGATGTTTAAGAAACAGGGAAAGAACCCCATTGCTTGGAGATGCTGGGGATTGAACCCAGGACCTCATACATGCGAAGCATGCACTCTACCACTGAGCTACATCCCCTCATGATGGTAAATGTGTTCTGATATTTACTTACATGTACCTTTAAATCAAAATTTATAGGTTATAAAGGTCATCACTGGAAATAACCATATTGCTTGGAGATGCTGGAGATTGAACCCAGGACCTCATACATGCAAAGCAAATGACCTCATACATGCAAAGCATGCGCTCTACCACTGAGCTACATCCCCTCAAAATGGTAAGTGTGTTCTGTTTTTTAGTTACATTTCAGATTGAACCCAAGACCTCATACATGCAAAGCATGCGCTCTACCACTGAGCTACATCCCCTCAAAATGGTAAGTGTGTTCTGTTTTTTAGTTACATGTGCATTTAAATCGAAATCTATAGGTGACATAGGTCTGTGCTGGAATGATTACATATGCAGTTCAGATGTTTAAGAAACAGGGAAAGAACCCCATTGCTTGGAGATGCTGGGGATTCAACCCAGGACCTCATACATGCAAAGCATGCGCTCTACCACTGAGCTACATCCCCTCATGATGATGTGTTCTGTTATTTACTTACATGTACCTTTTAATCAAAATGTATAGGTTATAAAGGTCAACACTGGAATGCATACAAATGTTTAAAAAACAGGGAAAGAACCATATTGCT
>NW_027509042.1:18865000-18875000 GCF_051911475.1 Siphateles boraxobius
GCGAAGCATGCACTCTACCACTGAGCTACATCCCCTAATGATGGTAAATGTGTTCTGATACTTACTTAGATGTACCTTTAAATCAAAATTTATAGGTTATAAAGGTCAACACTGGAATGCATACAAATGTTTAAGAAACAGTGAAAGAACCATATTGCTTGGAGATGCTGTGGATTGAACCAAGGCCTCATACATGTGAAGCATGCGCTCTTCCACTGAGCTTCATCCCTTCATGATGATAAGTGAGTTCTGTTATTTACTTACATGTTCCTTTTAATCAAAATTTATAGGTTATAAAGGTCAACACTGGAAAGAACCCAGGAACTCATACGTGCAAAGCAAGCGCTCTACCACAGAGCTACATGCCCTCAAATTGATCAGTGTGTTCTGTTTACTTACATGTGCATTTAGATCAAAATCTATAGGTGATAAAGGTCAATGCTGGAATGATTACATATGCAGTTCATACATGCAAAGCATGCGCTCTACCACTGAGCTACATCCCCTGCTGTGGCTGTTGTATTTCTCTTGTTTAAATAATATCTTTCTGCACAGTGCCTGTATGATATATGGCTTTGACTTAAAAGTCCAACATTGCTTGGAGATGCTGGGGATTGAACCCAGGACCTCATACATGCAAAGCATGCGCTCTACCACTGAGCTACATCCCCTCAAAATGGTAAGTGTGTTCTGTTTTTTAGTTACATGTGCATTTAAATCGAAATCTATAGGTGACATAGGTCTGTGCTGGAATGATTGCATATGCAGTTCAGATGTTTAAGAAACAGGGAAAGAACCCCATTGCTTGGAGATGCTGGGGATTGAACCCAGGACCTCATACATGCGAAGCATGCACTCTACCACTGAGCTACATCCCCTCATGATGGTAAATGTGTTCTGATATTTACTTACATGTACCTTTAAATCAAAATTTATAGGTTATAAAGGTCATCACTGGAAATAACCATATTGCTTGGAGATGCTGGAGATTGAACCCAGGACCTCATACATGCAAAGCTAATGACCTCATACATGCAAAGCATGCGCTCTACCACTGAGCTACATCCCCTCAAAATGGTAAGTGTGTTCTGTTTTTTAGTTACATTTCAGATTGAACCCAAGACCTCATACATGCAAAGCATGCGCTCTACCACTGAGCTACATCCCCTCAAAATGATTAGTGTGTTCTGTTTTTTAGTTACATGTGCATTTAAATCGAAATCTATAGGTGACATAGGTCTGTGCTGGAATGATTACATATGCAGTTCAGATGTTTAAGAAACAGGGAAAGAACCCCATTGCTTGGAGATGCTGGGGATTGAACCCAGGACCTCATACATGCAAAGCATGCGCTCTACCACTGAGCTACATCCCCTCATGATGATGTGTTCTGTTATTTACTTACATGTACCTTTTAATCAAAATGTATAGGTAATAAAGGTCAACACTGGAATGCATACAAATGTTTAAAAAACAGGGAAAGAACCATATTGCTTGGAGATGCTGTGGATTGAACCAAGGCCCACAATGCCTATATGGCTTTGAGTTAGAAGTAGAACATGGCATGGAGAAGCTGGGGATTGAACCGAGGAACTCATACATGCAAAGCAAGGGCTCTACCACAGAGCTACATGCCCTCAAAGTGATCAGTGTGTTCTGTTATTTACTTACATGTGCATTTAAATCAAAATCTATAGGTGATAAAGGTCAATACTGGAATGATTACATATGCAGTTCAAATGTTTAAAAAACAGGTAAAGAACCCCATTGCTTGGAGATGCTGGGGATTGAACCCAGGACCTCATACATGCGAAGCATGCACTCTACCACTGAGCTACATCCCCTCAAAATGGTAAGTGTGTTCTGTTTTTTAGTTACATGTGCATTTAAATCGAAATCTATAGGTGACATAGGTCTGTGCTGGAATGATTGCATATGCAGTTCAGATGTTTAAGAAACAGGGAAAGAACCCCATTGCTTGGAGATGCTGGGGATTGAACCCAGGACCTCATACATGCGAAGCATGCACTCTACCACTGAGCTACATCCCCTCATGATGGTAAATGTGTTCTGATATTTACTTACATGTACCTTTAAATCAAAATTTATAGGTTATAAAGGTCATCACTGGAAATAACCATATTGCTTGGAGATGCTGGAGATTGAACCCAGGACCTCATACATGCAAAGCTAATGACCTCATACATGCAAAGCATGCGCTCTACCACTGAGCTACATCCCCTCAAAATGGTAAGTGTGTTCTGTTTTTTAGTTACATTTCAGATTGAACCCAAGACCTCATACATGCAAAGCATGCGCTCTACCACTGAGCTACATCCCCTCAAAATGATTAGTGTGTTCTGTTTTTTAGTTACATGTGCATTTAAATCGAAATCTATAGGTGACATAGGTCTGTGCTGGAATGATTACATATGCAGTTCAGATGTTTAAGAAACAGGGAAAGAACCCCATTGCTTGGAGATGCTGGGGATTGAACCCAGGACCTCATACATGCAAAGCATGCGCTCTACCACTGAGCTACATCCCCTCATGATGATGTGTTCTGTTATTTACTTACATGTACCTTTTAATCAAAATGTATAGGTAATAAAGGTCAACACTGGAATGCATACAAATGTTTAAAAAACAGGGAAAGAACCATATTGCTTGGAGATGCTGTGGATTGAACCAAGGCCCACAATGCCTATATGGCTTTGAGTTAGAAGTAGAACATGGCATGGAGAAGCTGGGGATTGAACCGAGGAACTCATACATGCAAAGCAAGGGCTCTACCACAGAGCTACATGCCCTCAAAGTGATCAGTGTGTTCTGTTATTTACTTACATGTGCATTTAAATCAAAATCTATAGGTGATAAAGGTCAATACTGGAATGATTACATATGCAGTTCAAATGTTTAAAAAACAGGTAAAGAACCCCATTGCTTGGAGATGCTGGGGATTGAACCCAGGACCTCATACATGCGAAGCATGCACTCTACCACTGAGCTACATCCCCTAATGATGGTAAATGTGTTCTGATACTTACTTAGATGTACCTTTAAATAAAAATTTATAGGTTATAAAGGTCAACACTGGAATGCATACAAATGTTTAAGAAACAGGGAAAGAACCATATTGCTTGGAGATGCTGTGGATTGAACCAAGGCCTCATACATGTGAAGCATGCGCTCTTCCACTGAGCTTCATCCCTTCATGATGATAAGTGAGTTCTGTTATTTACTTACATGTTCCTTTTAATCAAAATTTATAGGTTATAAAGGTCAACACTGGAAAGAACCCAGGAACTCATACGTGCAAAGCAAGCGCTCTACCACAGAGCTACATGCCCTCAAATTGATCAGTGTGTTCTGTTTACTTACATGTGCATTTAGATCAAAATCTATAGGTGATAAAGGTCAATGCTGGAATGATTACATATGCAGTTCATACATGCAAAGCATGCGCTCTACCACTGAGCTACATCCCCTGCTGTGGCTGTTGTATTTCTCTTGTTTAAATAATATCTTTCTGCACAGTGCCTGTATGATATATGGCTTTGACTTAAAAGTCCAACATTGCTTGGAGATGCTGGGGATTGAACCCAAGACCTCATACATGCAAAGCATGCGCTCTACCACTGAGCTACATCCCCTCAAAATGGTAAGTGTGTTCTGTTTTTTAGTTACATGTGCATTTAAATCGAAATCTATAGGTGACATAGGTCTGTGCTGGAATGATTACATATGCAGTTCAGATGTTTAAGAAACAGGGAAAGAACCCCATTGCTTGGAGATGCTGGGGATTGAACCCAGGACCTCATACATGCAAAGCATGCGCTCTACCACTGAGCTACATCCCCTCATGATGATGTGTTCTGTTATTTACTTACATGTACCTTTTAATCAAAATGTATAGGTTATAAAGGTCAACACTGGAATGCATACAAATGTTTAAAAAACAGGGAAAGAACCATATTGCTTGGAGATGCTGTGGATTGAACCAAGGCCCATGTGATATATGGCTTTGAGTTAGAAGTAGAACATGGCATGGAGAAGCTGGGGATTGAACCGAGGAACTCATACATGCAAAGCAAGGGCTCTACCACAGAGCTACATGCCCTCAAAGTGATCAGTGTGTTCTGTTATTTACTTACATGTGCATTTAAATCAAAATCTATAGGTGATAAAGGTCAATACTGGAATGATTACATATGCAGTTCAAATGTTTAAAAAACAGGTAAAGAACCCCATTGCTTGGAGATGCTGGGGATTGAACCCAGGACCTCATACATGCGAAGCATGCACTCTACCACTGAGCTACATCCCCTAATGATGGTAAATGTGTTCTGATACTTACTTAGATGTACCTTTAAATCAAAATTTATAGGTTATAAAGGTCAACACTGGAATGCATACAAATGTTTAAGAAACAGGGAAAGAACCATATTGCTTGGAGATGCTGTGGATTGAACCAAGGCCTCATACATGTGAAGCATGCGCTCTTCCACTGAGCTTCATCCCTTCATGATGATAAGTGAGTTCTGTTATTTACTTACATGTTCCTTTTAATCAAAATTTATAGGTTATAAAGGTCAACACTGGAAAGAACCCAGGAACTCATACGTGCAAAGCAAGCACTCTACCACAGAGCTACATGCCCTCAAATTGATCAGTGTGTTCTGTTTACTTACATGTGCATTTAGATCAAAATCTATAGGTGATAAAGGTCAATGCTGGAATGATTACATATGCAGTTCATACATGCAAAGCATGCGCTCTACCACTGAGCTACATCCCCTGCTGTGGCTGTTGTATTTCTCTTGTTTAAATAATATCTTTCTGCACAGTGCCTGTATGATATATGGCTTTGACTTAAAAGTCCAACATTGCTTGGAGATGCTGGGGATTGAACCCAGGACCTCATACATGCAAAGCATGCGCTCTACCACTGAGCTACATCCCCTCAAAATGGTAAGTGTGTTCTGTTTTTTAGTTACATGTGCATTTAAATCGAAATCTATAGGTGACATAGGTCTGTGCTGGAATGATTGCATATGCAGTTCAGATGTTTAAGAAAGAGGGAAAGAACCCCATTGCTTGGAGATGCTGGGGATTGAACCCAGGACCTCATACATGCGAAGCATGCACTCTACCACTGAGCTACATCCCCTCATGATGGTAAATGTGTTCTGATATTTACTTACATGTACCTTTAAATCAAAATTTATAGGTTATAAAGGTCATCACTGGAAATAACCATATTGCTTGGAGATGCTGGAGATTGAACCCAGGACCTCA
The DNA here is from genome assembly GCF_051911475.1 of Siphateles boraxobius. Lineage (NCBI taxonomy): Eukaryota > Metazoa > Chordata > Actinopteri > Cypriniformes > Leuciscidae > Siphateles > Siphateles boraxobius. The sequence continues at coordinate 18,870,299 of NW_027509042.1, forward strand.
TACATGCAAAGCAAATGACCTCATACATGCAAAGCATGCGCTCTACCACTGAGCTACATCCCCTCAAAATGGTAAGTGTGTTCTGTTTTTTAGTTACATTTCAGATTGAACCCAAGACCTCATACATGCAAAGCATGCGCTCTACCACTGAGCTACATCCCCTCAAAATGGTAAGTGTGTTCTGTTTTTTAGTTACATGTGCATTTAAATCGAAATCTATAGGTGACATAGGTCTGTGCTGGAATGATTACATATGCAGTTCAGATGTTTAAGAAACAGGGAAAGAACCCCATTGCTTGGAGACGCTGGGGATTGAACCCAGGACCTCATACATGCAAAGCATGCACTCTACCACTGAGCTACATCCCCTCATGATAATGTGTTCTGTTATTTACTTACATGTACCTTTTAATCAAAATGTATAGGTTATAAAGGTCAACACTGGAATGCATACAAATGTTTAAAAAACAGGGAAAGAACCATATTGCTTGGAGATGATGTGGATTGAACCAAGGCCCACAATGCCTATGTGATATATGGCTTTGAGTTAGAAGTAGAACATGGCATGGAGAAGCTGGGGTTTGAACCCAGGAACTCATACATGCAAAGCAAGGGCTCTACCACAGAGCTACATGCCCTCAAAGTGATCAGTGTGTTCTGTTATTTACTTTCATGTGCATTTAAATCAAAATCTATAGGTGATAAAGTTCAATACTGGAATGATTACATATGCAGTTCAAATGTTTAAAAAAGAGGTAAAGAACCCCATTGCTTGGAGATGCTGGAGATTGAACCCAGGACCTCATACATGCGAAGCATGCACTCTACCACTGAGCTACATCCCCTCATGATTGTAAATGTGTTCTGATACTTACTTAGATGTACCTTTAAATCAAAATTTATAGGTTATAAAGGTCAACACTGGAATGCATACAAATGTTTAAGAAACAGGGCAAGAACCATATTGCTTGGAGATGCTGTGGATTGAACCAAGGCCCTCATACATGTGAAGCATGTGGTCTTCCACTGAGCTTCATCCCCTCATGATGATAAGTGAGTTCTGTTATTTACTTACATGTACCTTTTAATCAAAATTTATAGGTTATAAAGGTCAACACTGGAAAGCACCATATTGCTTGGAGATGCTGGGGATTGAACCCAGGAACTCATACGTGCAAAGCAAGCGCTCTACCACAGAGCTACATGCCCTCAAATTGATCAGTGTGTTCTGTTATTTACTTACATGTGCATTTAGATCAAAATCTATAGGTGATAAAGGTCAATGCTGGAATGATTACATATGCAGTTCATACATGCAAAGCATGCGCTCTACCACTGAGCTACATCCCCTGCTGTGGCTGTCGTATTTCTCTTGTTTAAATAATATCTTATTGCACAGTGCCTGTATGATATATGGCTTTGACTTAAAAGTCCAATATTACATGGAGATGCTGGGGATTGAACCCATAACCTATACATGTATGTTTAAATCAAAACTTATAGTTGATAAAGGTCAACACTGGATGTAATACATATAGTTCAGATGTTTAAGAAACAGTGAAAGATTTTAATGGAAAGCACCATATTGCTTGGAGATGCTGGGGATTGAACACAGGACCTCATACATGCAAAGCATTCAGATGTTTAAGAAAAAGGGAAAGACTTTAATGGAAAGCACCATATTGCTTGGAGATGCTGGAGATTGAACCCAGGACCTCATACATTTCTCTTGCTTAAATAATATCCTTATGCACAGTGCCTGTGTGATATATGGCTTTGACTTAGAAGTACAACATTGCATGGAGATGCTGGGGATAGAACCCAGGACCTCATACATGCAAAGCATGCGCTCTACCACTGAGCTACATCCCCTCAAAACTGTAAGTGTGTTCTGTTTTTTAGTTACATGTGCATTTAAATCGAAATCTATAGGTGACATAGGTCTGTGCTGGAATGATTACATATGCAGTTCAGATGTTTAAGAAACAGGGAAAGAACCATATTCCTTGGAGATGTATGGGATTGAACTCATGACCTCATACATGCAAAGCATGCACTCTACCAGTGAGCTACATCCCCTGCTTTAACTGATGTATTTCTCTTGTTATAATAATATCTTTACGCATGGTGCCTTTGTGATATATGACTTTGACTTAAAAGTCCAATATTACATGGAGATGCTGGGGATTGAACCCATGACCTCATACATGCAAAGCATGCGCTCTACCACTGAGCAACATCCCCTCATGATGATAAGTGTGTTCTGTTATTTAGTTACATGTACCTTTAAATCAGAATTTATAGGTTATAAAGGTCAACACTGGAATGCATACAAATGTTTAAGAAACAGGGCAAGAACCATATTGCTTGGAGATGCTGTGGATTGAACCAAGGCCCTCATACATGTGAAGCATGCGCTCTTCCACTGAGCTTCATCCCCTCATGATGATAAGTGAGTTCTGTTATTTACTTACATGTAGCTTTTAATCAAAATTTATAGGTTATAAAGGTCAACACTGGAAAGCACCATATTGCTTGGAGATGCTGGGGATTGAACCCAGGACCTCATACATGCGAAGCATGCACTCTACCACTGAGCTACATCCCCTCATGATGGTAAATGTGTTCTGATATTTACTTACATGTACCTTTAAATCAAAATTTATAGGTTATAAAGGTCATCACTGGAAATAACCATATTGCTTGGAGATGCTGGAGATTGAACCCAGGACCTCATACATGCAAAGCAAATGACCTCATACATGCAAAGCATGCGCTCTACCACTGAGCTACATCCCCTCAAAATGGTAAGTGTGTTCTGTTTTTTAGTTACATTTCAGATTGAACCCAAGACCTCATACATGCAAAGCTCTACCACTGAGCTACATCCCCTCAAAATGGTAAGTGTGTTCTGTTTTTTAGTTACAGTTCAGATGTTTAAGAAACAGGGAAAGAACCATATTCCTTGGAGATGCTGGGATTGAACTCATGACCTCATACATGCAAAGCATGCACTCTACCAGTGAGCTACATCCCCTGCTTTAGCTGATGTATTTCTCTTGTTATAATAATATCTTTACGCATGGTGCCTTTGTGATATATGACTTTGACTTAAAAGTCCAATATTACATGGAGATGCTGGGGATTGAACCCATGACCTCATACATGCAAAGCATGCGCTCTATCACTGAGCGACATCCCCTCATGATGGTAAATGTGTTCTGATATTTACTTACATGTACCTTTAAATCAAAATTTATAGGTTATAAAGGTCAACACTGGAAATAACCATATTGCTTGGAGATGCTGGAGATTGAACCCAGGACCTCACACATGCAAAGAATGCGCTCTACCACTGAGCTACATCCCCTTATGATGATAAGTGTGTTCTGTTATTTAGTTACCTTTAAATCGATTAAATCAACCTTTAAATCAGAATTTATAGGTTATAAATGTCAACACTGGAAAGCACCATATTGCTTGGAGATGCTGGGGATTGAACCCAGGACCTCATACATGCAAAGCATGCGCTCTACCACTGAGCTACATCCCCTCATGATGATGTGTTCTGTTATTTACTTACATGTACCTTTTAATCAAAATGTATAGGTTATAAAGGTCAACACTGGAATGCATACAAATGTTTAAAAAACAGGGAAAGAACCATATTGCTTGGAGATGCTGTGGATTGAACCAAGGCCCACAATGCCTATGTGATATATGGCTTTGAGTTAGAAGTAGAACATGGCATGGAGAAGCTGGGGATTGAACCGAGGAACTCATATATGCAAAGCAAGGGCTCTACCACAGAGCTACATGCCCTCAAAGTGATCAGTGTGTTCTGTTATTTACTTACATGTGCATTTAAATCAAAATCTATAGGTGATAAAGGTCAATACTGGAATGATTACATATGCAGTTCAAATGTTTAAAAAACAGGTAAAGAACCCCATTGCTTGGAGATGCTGGGGATTGAACCCAGGACCTCATACATGCGAAGCATGCACTCTACCACTGAGCTACATCCCCTAATGATGGTAAATGTGTTCTAATACTTACTTAGATGTACCTTTAAATCAAAATTTATAGGTTATAAAGGTCAACACTGGAATGCATACAAATGTTTAAGAAACAGGGAAAGAACCATATTGCTTGGAGATGCTGTGGATTGAACCAAGGCCTCATACATGTGAAGCATGCGCTCTTCCACTGAGCTTCATCCCTTCATGATGATAAGTGAGTTCTGTTATTTACTTACATGTTCCTTTTAATCAAAATTTATAGGTTATATAGGTCAACACTGGAAAGAACCCAGGAACTCATACGTGCAAAGCAAGCGCTCTACCACAGAGCTACATGCCCTCAAATTGATCAGTGTGTTCTGTTTACTTACATGTGCATTTAGATCAAAATCTATAGGTGATAAAGGTCAATGCTGGAATGATTACATATGCAGTTCATACATGCAAAGCATGCGCTCTACCACTGAGCTACATCCCCTGCTGTGGCTGTTGTATTTCTCTTGTTTAAATAATATCTTTCTGCACAGTGCCTGTATGATATATGGCTTTGACTTAAAAGTCCAACATTGCTTGGAGATGCTGGGGATTGAACCCAGGACCTCATACATGCAAAGCATGCGCTCTACCACTGAGCTACATCCCCTCAAAATGGTAAGTGTGTTCTGTTTTTTAGTTACATG
>NW_027509042.1:18887500-19185000 GCF_051911475.1 Siphateles boraxobius
ACAGGGAAAGAACCATATTGCTTGGAGATGCTGTGGATTGAACCAAGGCCCACAATGCCTATGTGATATATGGCTTTGAGTTAGATGTAGAACATGGCATGGAGAAGCTGTGGATTGAACCAAGGCCTCATACATGTGAAGCATGCGCTCTTCCACTGAGCTTCATACCTTCATGATGATAAGTGAGTTCTGTTATTTACTTACATGTTCCTTTTAATCAAAATTTATAGGTTATAAAGGTCAACACTGGAAAGAACCCAGGAACTCATACGTGCAAAGCAAGCGCTCTACCACAGAGCTACATGCCCTCAAATTGATCAGTGTGTTCTGTTATTTATTTACATGTGCATTTAGATCAAAATCTATAGGTGATAAAGGTCAATGCTGGAATGATTACATATGCAGTTCATACATGCAAAGCATGCGCTCTACCACTGAGCTACATCCCCTGCTGTGGCTGTTGTATTTCTCTTGTTTAAATAATATCTTTCTGCACAGTGCCTGTATGATATATGGCTTTGACTTAAAAGTCCAACATTGCTTGGAGATGCTGGGGATTGAACCCAGGACCTCATACATGCAAAGCATTCAGATGTTTAAGAAAAAGGGAAAGACTTTAATGGAAAGCACCATATTGCTTGGAGATGCTGGGGATCGAACCCAGGACCTCATACATGCAAAGCATGCACTCTACCACTGAGCTACATCCCCTCATGAGGATAAGTGTGTTCTGTTATTTACTTACATGTACCTTTTAATCAAAATTTATAGGTTATAAATGTCAACACTGGAAAGCACCATATTGCTTGGAGATGCTGGGGATTGAAATACAATAGTGGCTGTTGTATTTCTCTTGTTTAAATAATATCTTTCTGCACAGTGCCTGTATATGATATATGGCTTTGACTTAAAAGTCCAACATTGCTTGGAGATGCTGGGGATTGAACCCAGGACCTCATACATGCAAAGCATGCGCTCTACCACTGAGCTACATCCCCTCATGATGATGTGTTCTGTTATTTACTTACATGTACCTTTTAATCAAAATGTATAGGTTATAAAGGTCAACACTGGAATGCATACAAATGTTTAAAAAACAGGGAAAGAACCATATTGCTTGGAGATGATGTGGATTGAACCAAGGCCCACAATGCCTATGTGATATATGGCTTTGAGTTAGAAGTAGAACATGGCATGGAGAAGCTGGGGTTTGAACCCAGGAACTCATACATGCAAAGCAAGGGCTCTACCACAGAGCTACATGCCCTCAAACCGATCAGTGTGTTCTGTTATTTACTTACATGTGCATTTAAATCAAAATCTATAGGTGATAAAGTTCAATACTGGAATGATTACATATGCAGTTCAAATGTTTAAAAAAGAGGTAAAGAACCCCATTGCTTGGAGATGCTGGAGATTGAACCCAGGACCTCATACATGCGAAGCATGCACTCTACCACTGAGCTACATCCCCTCATGATTGTAAATGTGTTCTGATACTTACTTAGATGTACCTTTAAATCAAAATTTATAGGTTATAAAGGTCAACACTGGAATGCATACAAATGTTTAAGAAACAGGGCAAGAACCATATTGCTTGGAGATGCTGTGGATTGAACCAAGGCCCTCATACATGTGAAGCATGTGCTCTACCACTGAGCTACATCCCCTGCCGTGGCTGTTGTATTTCTCTTGTTTAAATAATATCTTTCTGCACAGTGCCTGTATGATATATGGCTTTGACTTAAAAGTCCAACATTGCTTGATTACATATGCAGTTCAAATGTTTAAAAAAGAGGTAAAGAAAGAGGTAAAGAGGTAAAGTGTTCTGTTTTTTAGTTACATGTGCATTTAAATCGAAATCTATAGGTGACATAGGTCTGTGCTGGAATGATTACATATGCAGTTCAGATGTTTAAGAAACAGGGAACGAACCATATTCCTTGGAGATGTATGGGATTGAACTCATGACCTCATACATGCAAAGCATGCACTCTACCAGTGAGCTACATCCCCTGCTTTAGCTGATGTATTTCTCTTGTTATAATAATATCTTTACGCATGGTGCCTTTGTGATATATGACTTTGACTTAAAAGTCCAATATTACATGGAGATGCTGGGGATTGAACCCATGACCTCATACATGCAAAGAATTTATAGGTTATAAAGGTCAACACTGGAATGCATACAAATGTTTAAGAAACAGGGCAAGAACCATATTGCTTGGAGATGCTGTGGATTGAACCAAGGCCCTCATACATGTGAAGCATGCGCTCTTCCACTGAGCTTCATCCCCTCATGATGATAAGTGAGTTCTGTTATTTACTTACATGTAGCTTTTAATCAAAATTTATAGGTTATAAAGGTCAACACTGGAAAGCACCATATTGCTTGGAGATGCTGGGGATTGAACCCAGGAACTCATACGTGCAAAGCAAGCGCTCTACCACAGAGCTACATGCCCTCAAATTGATCAGTGTGTTCTGTTATTTACTTACATGTGCATTTAAATCAAAATCTATAGGTGATAAAGGTCAATGCTGGAATGATTACATATGCAGTTCATACATGCAAAGCATGCGCTCTACCACTGAGCTACATCCCCTGCCGTGGCTGTTGTATTTCTCTTGTTTAAATAATATCTTTCTGCACAGTGCCTGTATGATATATGGCTTTGACTTAAAAGTCCAACATTGCTTGGAGATGCTGGGGATTGAACCCAGGACCTCATACATGCAAAGCATGCGCTCTACCACTGAGCTACATCCCCTCAAAATGGTAAGTGTGTTCTGTTTTTTACTTACATGTGCATTTAAATCGAAATCTTTAGGTCAATGCTGGAATGATTACATATGCAGTTCAGATGTTTAAGAAACAGGGAAAGAACCATATTCCTTGGAGATGCTAGGGATTGAACTCATGACCTCATACATGCAAAGCATGCACTCTACCAGTGAGCTACATCCCCTGCTTTAGCTGTTGTATTTCTCTTGTTATAATAATATCTTTACGCATGGTGCCTTTGTGATATATGACTTTGACTTAAAAGTCCAATATTACATGGAGATGCTGGGGATTGAACCCATGACCTCATACATGCAAAGCATGCGCTCTACCACTGAGCTACATCCCCTCAAAATGGTAAGTGTGTTCTGTTTTTTACTTACATGTGCATTTAAATCGAAATCTATAGGTCAATGCTGGAATGATTACATATGCAGTTCAGATGTTTAAGAAACAGGGAAAGAACCATATTCCTTGGAGATGCTAGGGATTGAACTCATGACCTCATAAATGCAAAGCATGCACTCTACCAGTGAGCTACATCCCCTGCTTTAGCTGCTGTATTTCTCTTGTTATAATAATATCTTTACGCATGGTGCCTTTGTGATATATGGCTTTGACTTAAAAGTCCAATATTACATGGAGATGCTGGGGATTGAACCCATAACCTATACATGTATGTTTAAATCAAAACTTATAGTTGATAAAGGTCAACACTGGATGTAATACATATAGTTCAGATGTTTAAGAAACAGTGAAAGATTTTAATGGAAAGCACCATATTGCTTGGAGATGCTGGGGATCGAACCCAGGACCTCATACATGCAAAGCATGCGCTCTACCACTGAGCTACATCCCCTCATGAGGATAAGTGTGTTCTGTTATTTACTTACATGTACCTTTTAATCAAAATTTATAGGTTATAAATGTCGACACTGGAAAGCACCATATTGCTTGGAGATGCTGGGGATTGAAATACAATAGTGGAGATGCTGGGGATTGAACCCAGGACCTCATACATGCAAAGCATGCGCTCTACCACTGACCTACATCCCCTCATGATGATGTGTTCTGTTATTTACTTACATGTACCTTTTAATCAAAATGTATAGGTTATAAAGGTCAACACTGGAATGCATACAAATGTTTAAAAAACAGGGAAAGAACCATATTGCTTGGAGATGATGTGGATTGAACCAAGGCCCACAATGCCTATGTGATATATGGCTTTGAGTTAGAAGTAGAACATGGCATGGAGAAGCTGGGGTTTGAACCCCGGAACTCATACATGCAAAGCAAGGGCTCTACCACAGAGCTACATGCCCTCAAACCGATCAGTGTGTTCTGTTATTTACTTACATGTGCATTTAAATCAAAATCTATAGGTGATAAAGTTCAATACTGGAATGATTACATATGCAGTTCAAATGTTTAAAAAAGAGGTAAAGAAAGAGGTAAAGTGTTCTGTTTTTTAGTTACATGTGCATTTAAATCGAAATCTATAGGTGACATAGGTCTGTGCTGGAATGATTACATATGCAGTTCAGATGTTTAAGAAACAGGGAACGAACCATATTCCTTGGAGATGTATGGGATTGAACTCATGACCTCATACATGCAAAGCATGCACTCTACCAGTGAGCTACATCCCCTGCTTTAGCTGATGTATTTCTCTTGTTATAATAATATCTTTACGCGTGGTGCCTTTGTGATATATGACTTTGACTTAAAAGTCCAATATTACATGGAGATGCTGGGGATTGAACCCATGACCTCATACATGCAAAGAATTTATAGGTTATAAAGGTCAACACTGGAATGCATACAAATGTTTAAGAAACAGGGCAAGAACCATATTGCTTGGAGATGCTGTGGATTGAACCAAGGCCCTCATACATGTGAAGAATGCGCTCTTCCACTGAGCTTCATCCCCTCATGATGATAAGTGAGTTCTGTTATTTACTTACATGTAGCTTTTAATCAAAATTTATAGGTTATAAAGGTCAACACTGGAAAGCACCATATTGCTTGGAGATGCTGGGGATTGAACCCAGGAACTCATACGTGCAAAGCAAGCGCTCTACCACAGAGCTACATGCCCTCAAATTGATCAGTGTGTTCTGTTATTTACTTACATGTGCATTTAAATCAAAATCTATAGGTGATAAAGGTCAATGCTGGAATGATTACATATGCAGTTCATACATGCAAAGCATGCGCTCTACCACTGAGCTACATCCCCTGCCGTGGCTGTTGTATTTCTCTTGTTTAAATAATATCTTTCTGCACAGTGCCTGTATGATATATGGCTTTGACTTAAAAGTCCAACATTGCTTGGAGATGCTGGGGATTGAACCCAGGACCTCATACATGTAAAGCATGCGCTCTACCACTGAGCTACATCCCCTCAAAATGGTAAGTGTGTTCTGTTTTTTACTTACATGTGCATTTAAATCGAAATCTTTAGGTCAATGCTGGAATGATTACATATGCAGTTCAGATGTTTAAGAAACAGGGAAAGAACCATATTCCTTGGAGATGCTAGGGATTGAACTCATGACCTCATACATGCAAAGCATGCACTCTACCAGTGAGCTACATCCCCTGCTTTAGCTGTTGTATTTCTCTTGTTATAATAATATCTTTACGCATGGTGCCTTTGTGATATATGACTTTGACTTAAAAGTCCAATATTACATGGAGATGCTGGGAATTGAACCCATAACCTATACATGTATGTTTAAATCAAAACTTATAGTTGATAAAGGTCAACACTGGATGTAATACATATAGTTCAGATGTTTAAGAAACAGTGAAAGATTTTAATGGAAAGCACCATATTGCTTGGAGATGCTGGGGATTGAACACAGGACCTCATACATGCAAAGCATTCAGATGTTTAAGAAAAAGGGAAAGACTTTAATGGAAAGCACCATATTGCTTGGAGATGCTGGGGATCGAACCCAGGACCTCATACATGCAAAGCATGCGCTCTACCACTGAGCTACATCCCCTCATGAGGATAAGTGTGTTCTGTTATTTACTTACATGTACCTTTTAATCAAAATTTATAGGTTATAAATGTCAACACTGGAAAGCACCATATTGCTTGGAGATGCTGGGGATTGAAATACAATAGTGGAGATGCTGGGGATTGAACCCAGGACCTCATACATGCAAAGCATGCGCTCTACCACTGAGCTACATCCCCTCATGATGATGTGTTCTGTTATTTACTTACATGTACCTTTTAATCAAAATGTATAGGTTATAAAGGTCAACACTGGAATGCATACAAATGTTTAAAAAACAGGGAAAGAACCATATTGCTTGGAGATGATGTGGATTGAACCAAGGCCCACAATGCCTATGTGATATATGGCTTTGAGTTAGAAGTAGAACATGGCATGGAGAAGCTGGGGTTTGAACCCAGGAACTCATACATGCAAAGCAAGGGCTCTACCACAGAGCTACATGCCCTCAAAGTGATCAGTGTGTTCTGTTATTTACTTACATGTGCATTTAAATCAAAATCTATAGGTGATAAAGTTCAATACTGGAATGATTACATATGCAGTTCAAATGTTTAAAAAAGAGGTAAAGAACCCCATTGCTTGGAGATGCTGGAGATTGAACCCAGGACCTCATACATGCGAAGCATGCACTCTACCACTGAGCTACATCCCCTCATGATTGTAAATGTGTTCTGATACTTACTTAGATATACCTTTAAATCAAAATTTATAGGTTATAAAGGTCAACACTGGAATGCATACAAATGTTTAAGAAACAGGGCAAGAACCATATTGCTTGGAGATGCTGTGGATTGAACCAAGGCCCTCATACATGTGAAGCATGTGGTCTTCCACTGAGCTTCATCCCCTCATGATGATAAGTGAGTTCTGTTATTTACTTACATGTACCTTTTAATCAAAATTTATAGGTTATAAAGGTCAACACTGGAAAGCACCATATTGCTTGGAGATGCTGGGGATTGAACCCAGGAACTCATACTTGCAAAGCAAGCGCTCTACCACAGAGCTACATGCCCTCAAATTGATCAGTGTGTTCTGTTAATTACTTACATGTACATTTAGATCAAAATCTATAGGTGATAAAGGTCAATGCTGGAATGATTACATATGCAGTTCATACATGCAAAGCATGCGCTCTACCACTGAGCTACATCCCCTGCCGTGGCTGTTGTATTTCTCTTGTTTAAATAATATCTTTCTGCACAGTGCCTGTATGATATATGGCTTTGACTTAAAAGTCCAACATTGCTTGGAGATGCTGGGGATTGAACCCAGGACCTCATACATGCAAAGCATGCGCTCTACCACTGAGCTACATCCCCTCAAAATGGTAAGTGTGTTCTGTTTTTTACTTACATGTGCATTTAAATCGAAATCTTTAGGTCAATGCTGGAATGATTACATATGCAGTTCAGATGTTTAAGAAACAGGGAAAGAACCATATTCCTTGGAGATGCTAGGGATTGAACTCATGACCTCATACATGCAAAGCATGCACTCTACCAGTGAGCTACATCCCCTGCTTTAGCTGTTGTATTTCTCTTGTTATAATAATATCTTTACGCATGGTGCCTTTGTGATATATGACTTTGACTTAAAAGTCCAATATTACATGGAGATGCTGGGGATTGAACCCATGACCTCATACATGCAAAGCATGCGCTCTACCACTGAGCTACATCCCCTCAAAATGGTAAGTGTGTTCTGTTTTTTACTTACATGTGCATTTAAATCGAAATCTATAGGTCAATGCTGGAATGATTACATATGCAGTTCAGATGTTTAAGAAACAGGGAAAGAACCATATTCCTTGGAGATGCTAGGGATTGAACTCATGACCTCATACATGCAAAGCATGCACTCTACCAGTGAGCTACATCCCCTGCTTTAGCTGTTGTATTTCTCTTGTTATAATAATATCTTTACGCATGGTGCCTTTGTGATATATGGCTTTGACTTAAAAGTCCAATATTACGTGGAGATGCTGGGGATTGAACCCATAACCTATACATGTATGTTTAAATCAAAACTTATAGTTGATAAAGGTCAACACTGGATGTAATACATATAGTTCAGATGTTTAAGAAACAGTGAAAGATTTTAATGGAAAGCACCATATTGCTTGGAGATGCTGGGGATCGAACCCAGGACCTCATACATGCAAAGCATGCGCTGGTTGTGAAAGATTTTAATGGGAAGCACCATATTGCTTGGAGATGCTGGGGATCGAACCCAGGACCTCATACATGCAAAGCATGCGCTCTACCACTGAGCTACATCCCCTCATGAGGATAAGTGTGTTCTGTTATTTACTTACATGTACCTTTTAATCAAAATTTATAGGTTATAAATGTCAACACTGGAAAGCACCATATTGCTTGGAGATGCTGGGGATTGAAATACAATAGTGGAGATGCTGGGGATTGAACCCAGGACCTCATACATGCAAAGCATGCGCTCTACCACTGAGCTACATCCCCTCATGATGATGTGTTCTGTTATTTACTTACATGTACCTTTTAATCAAAATGTATAGGTTATAAAGGTCAACACTGGAATGCATACAAATGTTTAAAAAACAGGGAAAGAACCATATTGCTTGGAGATGATGTGGATTGAACCAAGGCCCACAATGCCTATGTGATATATGGCTTTGAGTTAGAAGTAGAACATGGCATGGAGAAGCTGGGGTTTGAACCCAGGAACTCATACATGCAAAGCAAGGGCTCTACCACAGAGCTACATGCCCTCAAAGTGATCAGTGTGTTCTGTTATTTACTTACATGTGCATTTAAATCAAAATCTATAGGTGATAAAGTTCAATACTGGAATGATTACATATGCAGTTCAAATGTTTAAAAAAGAGGTAAAGAACCCCATTGCTTGGAGAGATTGAACCCAGGACCTCATACATGCGAAGCATGCACTCTACCACTGAGCTACATCCCCTCATGATTGTAAATGTGTTCTGATACTTACTTAGATATACCTTTAAATCAAAATTTATAGGTTATAAAGGTCAACACTGGAATGCATACAAATGTTTAAGAAACAGGGCAAGAACCATATTGCTTGGAGATGCTGTGGATTGAACCAAGGCCCTCATACATGTGAAGCATGTGGTCTTCCACTGAGCTTCATCCCCTCATGATGATAAGTGAGTTCTGTTATTTACTTACATGTACCTTTTAATCAAAATTCATAGGTTATAAATGTCAACACTGGAAAGCACCATATTGCTTGGAGATGCTGGGGATTGAAATACAATAGTGGCTGTTGTATTTCTCTTGTTTAAATAATATCTTTCTGCACAGTGCCTGTATGATATATGGCTTTGACTTAAAAGTCCAACATTGCTTGGAGATGCTGGGGATTGAACCCAGGACCTCATACATGCAAAGCATGCCCTCTACCACTGAGCTACATCCCCTCATGATGATGTGTTCTGTTATTTACTTACATGTACCTTTTAATCAAAATGTATAGGTTATAAAGGTCAACACTGGAATGCATACAAATGTTTAAAAAACAGGGAAAGAACCATATTGCTTGGAGATGATGTGGATTGAACCAAGGCCCACAATGCCTATGTGATATATGGCTTTGAGTTAGAAGTAGAACATGGCATGGAGAAGCTGGGGTTTGAACCCAGGAACTCATACATGCAAAGCAAGGGCTCTACCACAGAGCTACATGCCCTCAAACCGATCAGTGTGTTCTGTTATTTACTTACATGTGCATTTAAATCAAAATCTATAGGTGATAAAGTTCAATACTGGAATGATTACATATGCAGTTCAAATGTTTAAAAAAGAGGTAAAGAAAGAGGTAAAGTGTTCTGTTTTTTAGTTACATGTGCATTTAAATCGAAATCTATAGGTGACATAGGTCTGTGCTGGAATGATTACATATGCAGTTCAGATGTTTAAGAAACAGGGAACGAACCATATTCCTTGGAGATGTATGGGATTGAACTCATGACCTCATACATGCAAAGCATGCACTCTACCAGTGAGCTACATCCCCTGCTTTAGCTGATGTATTTCTCTTGTTATAATAATATCTTTACGCGTGGTGCCTTTGTGATATATGACTTTGACTTAAAAGTCCAATATTACATGGAGATGCTGGGGATTGAACCCATGACCTCATACATGCAAAGAATTTATAGGTTATAAAGGTCAACACTGGAATGCATACAAATGTTTAAGAAACAGGGCAAGAACCATATTGCTTGGAGATGCTGTGGATTGAACCAAGGCCCTCATACATGTGAAGAATGCGCTCTTCCACTGAGCTTCATCCCCTCATGATGATAAGTGAGTTCTGTTATTTACTTACATGTAGCTTTTAATCAAAATTTATAGGTTATAAAGGTCAACACTGGAAAGCACCATATTGCTTGGAGATGCTGGGGATTGAACCCAGGAACTCATACGTGCAAAGCAAGCGCTCTACCACAGAGCTACATGCCCTCAAATTGATCAGTGTGTTCTGTTATTTACTTACATGTGCATTTAAATCAAAATCTATAGGTGATAAAGGTCAATGCTGGAATGATTACATATGCAGTTCATACATGCAAAGCATGCGCTCTACCACTGAGCTACATCCCCTGCCGTGGCTGTTGTATTTCTCTTGTTTAAATAATATCTTTCTGCACAGTGCCTGTATGATATATGGCTTTGACTTAAAAGTCCAACATTGCTTGGAGATGCTGGGGATTGAACCCAGGACCTCATACATGCAAAGCATGCGCTCTACCACTGAGCTACATCCCCTCAAAATGGTAAGTGTGTTCTGTTTTTTACTTACATGTGCATTTAAATCGAAATCTTTAGGTCAATGATGGAATGATTACATATGCAGTTCAGATGTTTAAGAAACAGGGAAAGAACCATATTCCTTGGAGATGCTAGGGATTGAACTCATGACCTCATACATGCAAAGCATGCACTCTACCAGTGAGCTACATCCCCTGCTTTAGCTGTTGTATTTCTCTTGTTATAATAATATCTTTACGCATGGTGCCTTTGTGATATATGACTTTGACTTAGAAGTCCAATATTACATGGAGATGCTGGGGATTGAACCCATGACCTCATACATGCAAAGCATGCGCTCTACCACTGAGCTACATCCCCTCAAAATGGTAAGTGTGTTCTGTTTTTTACTTACATGTGCATTTAAATCGAAATCTATAGGTCAATGCTGGAATGATTACATATGCAGTTCAGATGTTTAAGAAACAGGGAAAGAACCATATTCCTTGGAGATGCTAGGGATTGAACTCATGACCTCATACATGCAAAGCATGCACTCTACCAGTGAGCTACATCCCCTGCTTTAGCTGTTGTATTTCTCTTGTTATAATAATATCTTTACGCATGGTGCCTTTGTGATATATGGCTTTGACTTAAAAGTCCAATATTACATGGAGATGCTGGGGATTGAACCCATAACCTATACATGTATGTTTAAATCAAAACTTATAGTTGATAAAGGTCAACACTGGATGTAATACATATAGTTCAGATGTTTAAGAAACAGTGAAAGATTTTAATGGAAAGCACCATATTGCTTGGAGATGCTGGGGATCGAACCCAGGACCTCATACATGCAAAGCATGCGCTCTACCACTGAGCTACATCCCCTCATGAGGATAAGTGTGTTCTGTTATTTACTTACATGTACCTTTTAATCAAAATTTATAGGTTATAAATGTCAACACTGGAAAGCACCATATTGCTTGGAGATGCTGGGGATTGAAATACAATAGTGGAGATGCTGGGGATTGAACCCAGGACCTCATACATGCAAAGCATGCGCTCTACCACTGAGCTACATCCCCTCATGATGATGTGTTCTGTTATTTACTTACATGTACCTTTTAATCAAAATGTATAGGTTATAAAGGTCAACACTGGAATGCATACAAATGTTTAAAAAACAGGGAAAGAACCATATTGCTTGGAGATGATGTGGATTGAACCAAGGCCCACAATGCCTATGTGATATATGGCTTTGAGTTAGAAGTAGAACATGGCATGGAGAAGCTGGGGTTTGAACCCAGGAACTCATACATGCAAAGCAAGGGCTCTACCACAGAGCTACATGCCCTCAAAGTGATCAGTGTGTTCTGTTATTTACTTACATGTGCATTTAAATCAAAATCTATAGGTGATAAAGTTCAATACTGGAATGATTACATATGCAGTTCAAATGTTTAAAAAAGAGGTAAAGAACCCCATTGCTTGGAGATGCTGGAGATTGAACCCAGGACCTCATACATGCGAAGCATGCACTCTACCACTGAGCTACATCCCCTCATGATTGTAAATGTGTTCTGATACTTACTTAGATATACCTTTAAATCAAAATTTATAGGTTATAAAGGTCAACACTGGAATGCATACAAATGTTTAAGAAACAGGGCAAGAACCATATTGCTTGGAGATGCTGTGGATTGAACCAAGGCCCTCATACATGTGAAGCATGTGGTCTTCCACTGAGCTTCATCCCCTCATGATGATAAGTGAGTTCTGTTATTTACTTACATGTACCTTTTAATCAAAATTTATAGGTTATAAAGGTCAACACTGGAAAGCACCATTTTGCTTGGAGATGCTGGGGATTGAACCCAGGAACTCATACTTGCAAAGCAAGCGCTCTACCACAGAGCTACATGCCCTCAAATTGATCAGTGTGTTCTGTTAATTACTTACATGTGCATTTAGATCAAAATCTATAGGTGATAAAGGTCAATGCTGGAATGATTACATATGCAGTTCATACATGCAAAGCATGCGCTCTACCACTGAGCTACATCCCCTGCTGTGGCTGTTGTATTTCTCTTGTTTAAATAATATCTTTCTGCACAGTGCCTGTATGATATATGGCTTTGACTTAAAAGTCCAATATTACATGGAGATGCTGGGGATTGAACCCATAACCTATACATGTATGTTTAAATCAAAACTTATAGTTGATAAAGGTCAACACTGGATGTAATACATATAGTTCAGATGTTTAAGAAACAGTGAAAGATTTTAATGGAAAGCACCATATTGCTTGGAGATGCTGGGGATTGAACACAGGACCTCATACATGCAAAGCATTCAGATGTTTAAGAAAAAGGGAAAGACTTTAATGGAAAGCAACATATTGCTTGGAGATGCTGGAGATTGAACCCAGGACCTCATACATTTCTCTTGCTTAAATAATATCCTTATGCACAGTGCCTGTGTGATATATGGCTTTGACTTAGAAGTACAACATTGCATGGAGAAGCTGGGGATTGAACCCAGGACCTCATACATGCAAAGCATGCGCTCTACCACTGAGCTACATCCCCTCAAAATGGTAATTGTGTTCTGTTTTTTAGTTACATGTGCATTTAAATCGAAATCTATAGGTGACATAGGTCTGTGCTGGAATGATTACATATGCAGTTCAGATGTTTAAGAAACAGGGAAAGAACCATATTCCTTGGAGATGTATGGGATTGAACTCATGACCTCATACATGCAAAGCATGCACTCTACCAGTGAGCTACATCCCCTGCTTTAGCTGATGTATTTCTCTTGTTATAATGATATCTTTACGCATGGTGCCTTTGTGATATATGACTTTGACTTAACAGTCCAATATTACATGGAGATGCTGGGGATTGAACCCATGACCTCATACATGCAAAGCATGCGCTCTACCACTGAGCGACATCCCCTCATGATGATAAGTGTGTTCTGTTATTTAGTTACATGTACCTTTAAATCAGAATTTATAGGTTATAAAGGTCAACACTGGAATGCATACAAATGTTTAAGAAACAGGGCAAGAACCATATTGCTTGGAGATGCTGTGGATTGAACCAAGGCCCTCATACATGTGAAGCATGCGCTCTTCCACTGAGCTTCATCCCCTCATGATGATAAGTGAGTTCTGTTATTTACTAACATGTAGCTTTTAATCAAAATTTATAGGTTATAAAGGTCAACACTGGAAAGCACCATATTGCTTGGAGATGCTGGGGATTGAACCCAGGAACTCATACGTGCAAAGCAAGCACTCTACCACAGAGCTACATGCCCTCAAATTGATCAGTGTGTTCTGTTATTTACTTACATGTGCATTTAAATCAAAATCTATAGGTGATAAAGGTCAATGCTGGAATGATTACATATGCAGTTCATACATGCAAAGCATGCGCTCTACCACTGAGCTACATCCCCTGCCGTGGCTGTTGTATTTCTCTTGTTTAAATAATATCTTTCTGCACAGTGCCTGTATGATATATGGCTTTGACTTAAAAGTCCAACATTGCTTGGAGATGCTGGGGATTGAACCCAGGACCTCATACATGCAAAGCATGCGCTCTACCACTGAGCTACATCCCCTCAAAATGGTAAGTGTGTTCTGTTTTTTACTTACATGTGCATTTAAATCGAAATCTTTAGGTCAATGCTGGAATGATTACATATGCAGTTCAGATGTTTAAGAAACAGGGAAAGAACCATATTCCTTGGAGATGCTAGGGATTGAACTCATGACCTCATACATGCAAAGCATGCACTCTACCAGTGAGCTACATCCCCTGCTTTAGCTGTTGTATTTCTCTTGTTATAATAATATCTTTACGCATGGTGCCTTTGTGATATATGACTTTGACTTAAAAGTCCAATATTACATGGAGATGCTGGGGATTGAACCCATAACCTATACATGTATGTTTAAATCAAAACTTATAGTTGATAAAGGTCAACACTGGATGTAATACATATAGTTCAGATGTTTAAGAAACAGTGAAAGATTTTAATGGAAAGCACCATATTGCTTGGAGATGCTGGGGATCGAACCCAGGACCTCATACATGCAAAGCATGCGCTCTACCACTGAGCTACATCCCCTCAAAATGATGTGTTCTGTTATTTACTTACATGTACCTTTTAATCAAAATTTATAGGTTATAAATGTCAACACTGGAAAGCACCATATTGCTTGGAGATGCTGGGGATTGAAATACAATAGTGGAGATGCTGGGGATTGAACCCAGGACCTCATACATGCAAAGCATGCGCTCTACCACTGAGCTACATCCCCTCATGATGATGTGTTCTGTTATTTACTTACATGTACCTTTTAATCAAAATGTATAGGTTATAAAGGTCAACACTGGAATGCATACAAATGTTTAAAAAACAGGGAAAGAACCATATTGCTTGGAGATGATGTGGATTGAACCAAGGCCCACAATGCCTATGTGATATATGGCTTTGAGTTAGAAGTAGAACATGGCATGGAGAAGCTGGGGTTTGAACCCAGGAACTCATACATGCAAAGCAAGGGCTCTACCACAGAGCTACATGCCCTCAAAGTGATCAGTGTGTTCTGTTATTTACTTACATGTGCATTTAAATCAAAATCTATAGGTGATAAAGTTCAATACTGGAATGATTACATATGCAGTTCAAATGTTTAAAAAAGAGGTAAAGAACCCCATTGCTTGGAGATGCTGGAGATTGAACCCAGGACCTCATACATGCGAAGCATGCACTCTACCACTGAGCTACATCCCCTCATGATTGTAAATGTGTTCTGATACTTACTTAGATATACCTTTAAATCAAAATTTATAGGTTATAAAGGTCAACACTGGAATGCATACAAATGTTTAAGAAACAGGGCAAGAACCATATTGCTTGGAGATGCTGTGGATTGAACCAAGGCCCTCATACATGTGAAGCATGTGGTCTTCCACTGAGCTTCATCCCCTCATGATGATAAGTGAGTTCTGTTATTTACTTACATGTACCTTTTAATCAAAATTCATAGGTTATAAATGTCAACACTGGAAAGCACCATATTGCTTGGAGATGCTGGGGATTGAAATACAATAGTGGCTGTTGTATTTCTCTTGTTTAAATAATATCTTTCTGCACAGTGCCTGTATGATATATGGCTTTGACTTAAAAGTCCAACATTGCTTGGAGATGCTGGGGATTGAACCCAGGACCTCATACATGCAAAGCATGCGCTCTACCACTGAGCTACATCCCCTCATGATGATGTGTTCTGTTATTTACTTACATGTACCTTTTAATCAAAATGTATAGGTTATAAAGGTCAACACTGGAATGCATACAAATGTTTAAAAAACAGGGAAAGAACCATATTGCTTGGAGATGATGTGGATTGAACCAAGGCCCACAATGCCTATGTGATATATGGCTTTGAGTTAGAAGTAGAACATGGCATGGAGAAGCTGGGGTTTGAACCCAGGAACTCATACATGCAAAGCAAGGGCTCTACCACAGAGCTACATGCCCTCAAACCGATCAGTGTGTTCTGTTATTTACTTACATGTGCATTTAAATCAAAATCTATAGGTGATAAAGTTCAATACTGGAATGATTACATATGCAGTTCAAATGTTTAAAAAAGAGGTAAAGAAAGAGGTAAAGTGTTCTGTTTTTTAGTTACATGTGCATTTAAATCGAAATCTATAGGTGACATAGGTCTGTGCTGGAATGATTACATATGCAGTTCAGATGTTTAAGAAACAGGGAACGAACCATATTCCTTGGAGATGTATGGGATTGAACTCATGACCTCATACATGCAAAGCATGCACTCTACCAGTGAGCTACATCCCCTGCTTTAGCTGATGTATTTCTCTTGTTATAATAATATCTTTACGCGTGGTGCCTTTGTGATATATGACTTTGACTTAAAAGTCCAATATTACATGGAGATGCTGGGGATTGAACCCATGACCTCATACATGCAAAGAATTTATAGGTTATAAAGGTCAACACTGGAATGCATACAAATGTTTAAGAAACAGGGCAAGAACCATATTGCTTGGAGATGCTGTGGATTGAACCAAGGCCCTCATACATGTGAAGAATGCGCTCTTCCACTGAGCTTCATCCCCTCATGATGATAAGTGAGTTCTGTTATTTACTTACATGTAGCTTTTAATCAAAATTTATAGGTTATAAAGGTCAACACTGGAAAGCACCATATTGCTTGGAGATGCTGGGGATTGAACCCAGGAACTCATACGTGCAAAGCAAGCGCTCTACCACAGAGCTACATGCCCTCAAATTGATCAGTGTGTTCTGTTATTTACTTACATGTGCATTTAAATCAAAATCTATAGGTGATAAAGGTCAATGCTGGAATGATTACATATGCAGTTCATACATGCAAAGCATGCGCTCTACCACTGAGCTACATCCCCTGCCGTGGCTGTTGTATTTCTCTTGTTTAAATAATATCTTTCTGCACAGTGCCTGTATGATATATGGCTTTGACTTAAAAGTCCAACATTGCTTGGAGATGCTGGGGATTGAACCCAGGACCTCATACATGCAAAGCATGCGCTCTACCACTGAGCTACATCCCCTCAAAATGGTAAGTGTGTTCTGTTTTTTACTTACATGTGCATTTAAATCGAAATCTTTAGGTCAATGCTGGAATGATTACATATGCAGTTCAGATGTTTAAGAAACAGGGAAAGAACCATATTCCTTGGAGATGCTAGGGATTGAACTCATGACCTCATACATGCAAAGCATGCACTCTACCAGTGAGCTACATCCCCTGCTTTAGCTGTTGTATTTCTCTTGTTATAATAATATCTTTACGCATGGTGCCTTTGTGATATATGACTTTGACTTAAAAGTCCAATATTACATGGAGATGCTGGGAATTGAACCCATAACCTATACATGTATGTTTAAATCAAAACTTATAGTTGATAAAGGTCAACACTGGATGTAATACATATAGTTCAGATGTTTAAGAAACAGTGAAAGATTTTAATGGAAAGCACCATATTGCTTGGAGATGCTGGGGATTGAACACAGGACCTCATACATGCAAAGCATTCAGATGTTTAAGAAAAAGGGAAAGACTTTAATGGAAAGCACCATATTGCTTGGAGATGCTGGGGATCGAACCCAGGACCTGATACATGCAAAGCATGCGCTCTACCACTGAGCTACATCCCCTCATGAGGATAATTGTGTTCTGTTATTTACTTACATGTACCTTTTAATCAAAATTTATAGGTTATAAATGTCAACACTGGAAAGCACCATATTGCTTGGAGATGCTGGGGATTGAAATACAATAGTGGAGATGCTGGGGATTGAACCCAGGACCTCATACATGCAAAGCATGCGCTCTACCACTGAGCTACATCCCCTCATGATGATGTGTTCTGTTATTTACTTACATGTACCTTTTAATCAAAATGTATAGGTTATAAAGGTCAACACTGGAATGCATACAAATGTTTAAAAAACAGGGAAAGAACCATATTGCTTGGAGATGATGTGGATTGAACCAAGGCCCACAATGCCTATGTGATATATGGCTTTGAGTTAGAAGTAGAACATGGCATGGAGAAGCTGGGGTTTGAACCCAGGAACTCATACATGCAAAGCAAGGGCTCTACCACAGAGCTACATGCCCTCAAAGTGATCAGTGTGTTCTGTTATTTACTTACATGTGCATTTAAATCAAAATCTATAGGTGATAAAGTTCAATACTGGAATGATTACATATGCAGTTCAAATGTTTAAAAAAGAGGTAAAGAACCCCATTGCTTGGAGATGCTGGAGATTGAACCCAGGACCTCATACATGCGAAGCATGCACTCTACCACTGAGCTACATCCCCTCATGATTGTAAATGTGTTCTGATACTTACTTAGATATACCTTTAAATCAAAATTTATAGGTTATAAAGGTCAACACTGGAATGCATACAAATGTTTAAGAAACAGGGCAAGAACCATATTGCTTGGAGATGCTGTGGATTGAACCAAGGCCCTCATACATGTGAAGCATGTGGTCTTCCACTGAGCTTCATCCCCTCATGATGATAAGTGAGTTCTGTTATTTACTTACATGTACCTTTTAATCAAAATTTATAGGTTATAAAGGTCAACACTGGAAAGCACCATATTGCTTGGAGATGCTGGGGATTGAACCCAGGAACTCATACGTGCAAAGCAAGCGCTCTACCACAGAGCTACATGCCCTCAAATTGATCAGTGTGTTCTGTTAATTACTTACATGTGCATTTAGATCAAAATCTATAGGTGATAAAGGTCAATGCTGGAATGATTACATATGCAGTTCATACATGCAAAGCATGCGCTCTACCACTGAGCTACATCCCCTGCCGTGGCTGTTGTATTTCTCTTGTTTAAATAATATCTTTCTGCACAGTGCCTGTATGATATATGGCTTTGACTTAAAAGTCCAACATTGCTTGGAGATGCTGGGGATTGAACCCAGGACCTCATACATGCAAAGCATGCGCTCTACCACTGAGCTACATCCCCTCAAAATGGTAAGTGTGTTCTGTTTTTTACTTACATGTGCATTTAAATCGAAATCTTTAGGTCAATGCTGGAATGATTACATATGCAGTTCAGATGTTTAAGAAACAGGGAAAGAACCATATTCCTTGGAGATGCTAGGGATTGAACTCATGACCTCATACATGCAAAGCATGCACTCTACCAGTGAGCTACATCCCCTGCTTTAGCTGTTGTATTTCTCTTGTTATAATAATATCTTTACGCATGGTGCCTTTGTGATATATGGCTTTGACTTAAAAGTCCAATATTACATGGAGATCCTGGGGATTGAACCCATAACCTATACATGTATGTTTAAATCAAAACTTATAGTTGATAAAGGTCAACACTGGATGTAATACATATAGTTCAGATGTTTAAGAAAGAGTGAAAGATTTTAATGGAAAGCACCATATTGCTTGGAGATGCTGGGGATCGAACCCAGGACCTCATACATGAAAAGCATGCGCTCTACCACTGAGCTACTTCCCCTCATGAGGATAAGTGTGTTCTGTTATTTACTTACATGTACCTTTTAATCAAAATTTATAGGTTATAAATGTCAACACTGGAAAGCACCATATTGCTTGGAGATGCTGGGGATTGAAATACAATAGTGGAGATGCTGGGGATTGAACCCAGGACCTCATACATGCAAAGCATGCGCTCTACCACTGAGCTACATCCCCTCATGATGATGTGTTCTGTTATTTACTTACATGTACCTTTTAATCAAAATGTATAGGTTATAAAGGTCAACACTGGAATGCATACAAATGTTTAAAAAACAGGGAAAGAACCATATTGCTTGGAGATGATGTGGATTGAACCAAGGCCCACAATGCCTATGTGATATATGGCTTTGAGTTAGAAGTAGAACATGGCATGGAGAAGCTGGGGTTTGAACCCAGGAACTCATACATGCAAAGCAAGGGCTCTACCACAGAGCTACATGCCCTCAAAGTGATCAGTGTGTTCTGTTATTTACTTACATGTGCATTTAAATCAAAATCTATAGGTGATAAAGTTCAATACTGGAATGATTACATATGCAGTTCAAATGTTTAAAAAAGAGGTAAAGAACCCCATTGCTTGGAGATGCTGGAGATTGAACCCAGGACCTCATACATGCGAAGCATGCACTCTACCACTGAGCTACATCCCCTCATGATTGTAAATGTGTTCTGATACTTACTTAGATATACCTTTAAATCAAAATTTATAGGTTATAAAGGTCAACACTGGAATGCATACAAATGTTTAAGAAACAGGGCAAGAACCATATTGCTTGGAGATGCTGTGGATTGAACCAAGGCCCTCATACATGTGAAGCATGTGGTCTTCCACTGAGCTTCATCCCCTCATGATGATAAGTGAGTTCTGTTATTTACTTACATGTACCTTTTAATCAAAATTCATAGGTTATAAATGTCAACACTGGAAAGCACCATATTGCTTGGAGATGCTGGGGATTGAAATACAATAGTGGCTGTTGTATTTCTCTTGTTTAAATAATATCTTTCTGCACAGTGCCTGTATGATATATGGCTTTGACTTAAAAGTCCAACATTGCTTGGAGATGCTGGGGATTGAACCCAGGACCTCATACATGCAAAGCATGCCCTCTACCACTGAGCTACATCCCCTCATGATGATGTGTTCTGTTATTTACTTACATGTACCTTTTAATCAAAATGTATAGGTTATAAAGGTCAACACTGGAATGCATACAAATGTTTAAAAAACAGGGAAAGAACCATATTGCTTGGAGATGATGTGGATTGAACCAAGGCCCACAATGCCTATGTGATATATGGCTTTGAGTTAGAAGTAGAACATGGCATGGAGAAGCTGGGGTTTGAACCCAGGAACTCATACATGCAAAGCAAGGGCTCTACCACAGAGCTACATGCCCTCAAACCGATCAGTGTGTTCTGTTATTTACTTACATGTGCATTTAAATCAAAATCTATAGGTGATAAAGTTCAATACTGGAATGATTACATATGCAGTTCAAATGTTTAAAAAAGAGGTAAAGAAAGAGGTAAAGTGTTCTGTTTTTTAGTTACATGTGCATTTAAATCGAAATCTATAGGTGACATAGGTCTGTGCTGGAATGATTACATATGCAGTTCAGATGTTTAAGAAACAGGGAACGAACCATATTCCTTGGAGATGTATGGGATTGAACTCATGACCTCATACATGCAAAGCATGCACTCTACCAGTGAGCTACATCCCCTGCTTTAGCTGATGTATTTCTCTTGTTATAATAATATCTTTACGCGTGGTGCCTTTGTGATATATGACTTTGACTTAAAAGTCCAATATTACATGGAGATGCTGGGGATTGAACCCATGACCTCATACATGCAAAGAATTTATAGGTTATAAAGGTCAACACTGGAATGCATACAAATGTTTAAGAAACAGGGCAAGAACCATATTGCTTGGAGATGCTGTGGATTGAACCAAGGCCCTCATACATGTGAAGAATGCGCTCTTCCACTGAGCTTCATCCCCTCATGATGATAAGTGAGTTCTGTTATTTACTTACATGTAGCTTTTAATCAAAATTTATAGGTTATAAAGGTCAACACTGGAAAGCACCATATTGCTTGGAGATGCTGGGGATTGAACCCAGGAACTCATACGTGCAAAGCAAGCGCTCTACCACAGAGCTACATGCCCTCAAATTGACCAGTGTGTTCTGTTATTTACTTACATGTGCATTTAAATCAAAATCTATAGGTGATAAAGGTCAATGCTGGAATGATTACATATGCAGTTCATACATGCAAAGCATGCGCTCTACCACTGAGCTACATCCCCTGCCGTGGCTGTTGTATTTCTCTTGTTTAAATAATATCTTTCTGCACAGTGCCTGTATGATATATGGCTTTGACTTAAAAGTCCAACATTGCTTGGAGATGCTGGGGATTGAACCCAGGACCTCATACATGCAAAGCATGCGCTCTACCACTGAGCTACATCCCCTCAAAATGGTAAGTGTGTTCTGTTTTTTACTTACATGTGCATTTAAATCGAAATCTTTAGGTCAATGCTGGAATGATTACATATGCAGTTCAGATGTTTAAGAAACAGGGAAAGAACCATATTCCTTGGAGATGCTAGGGATTGAACTCATGACCTCATACATGCAAAGCATGCACTCTACCAGTGAGCTACATCCCCTGCTTTAGCTGTTGTATTTCTCTTGTTATAATAATATCTTTACGCATGGTGCCTTTGTGATATATGACTTTGACTTAAAAGTCCAATATTACATGGAGATGCTGGGAATTGAACCCATAACCTATACATGTATGTTTAAATCAAAACTTATAGTTGATAAAGGTCAACACTGGATGTAATACATATAGTTCAGATGTTTAAGAAACAGTGAAAGATTTTAATGGAAAGCACCATATTGCTTGGAGATGCTGGGGATTGAACACAGGACCTCATACATGCAAAGCATTCAGATGTTTAAGAAAAAGGGAAAGACTTTAATGGAAAGCACCATATTGCTTGGAGATGCTGGGGATCGAACCCAGGACCACATACATGCAAAGCATGCGCTCTACCACTGAGCTACATCCCCTCATGAGGATAAGTGTGTTCTGTTATTTACTTACATGTACCTTTTAATCAAAATTTATAGGTTATAAATGTCAACACTGGAAAGCACCATATTGCTTGGAGATGCTGGGGATTGAAATACAATAGTGGAGATGCTGGGGATTGAACCCAGGACCTCATACATGCAAAGCATGCGCTCTACCACTGAGCTACATCCCCTCATGATGATGTGTTCTGTTATTTACTTACATGTACCTTTTAATCAAAATGTATAGGTTATAAAGGTCAACACTGGAATGCATACAAATGTTTAAAAAACAGGGAAAGAACCATATTGCTTGGAGATGATGTGGATTGAACCAAGGCCCACAATGCCTATGTGATATATGGCTTTGAGTTAGAAGTAGAACATGGCATGGAGAAGCTGGGGTTTGAACCCAGGAACTCATACATGCAAAGCAAGGGCTCTACCACAGAGCTACATGCCCTCAAAGTGATCAGTGTGTTCTGTTATTTACTTACATGTGCATTTAAATCAAAATCTATAGGTGATAAAGTTCAATACTGGAATGATTACATATGCAGTTCAAATGTTTAAAAAAGAGGTAAAGAACCCCATTGCTTGGAGATGCTGGAGATTGAACCCAGGACCTCATACATGCGAAGCATGCACTCTACCACTGAGCTACATCCCCTCATGATTGTAAATGTGTTCTGATACTTACTTAGATATACCTTTAAATCAAAATTTATAGGTTATAAAGGTCAACACTGGAATGCATACAAATGTTTAAGAAACAGGGCAAGAACCATATTGCTTGGAGATGCTGTGGATTGAACCAAGGCCCTCATACATGTGAAGCATGTGGTCTTCCACTGAGCTTCATCCCCTCATGATGATAAGTGAGTTCTGTTATTTACTTACATGTACCTTTTAATCAAAATTTATAGGTTATAAAGGTCAACACTGGAAAGCACCATATTGCTTGGAGATGCTGGGGATTGAACCCAGGAACTCATACGTGCAAAGCAAGCGCTCTACCACAGAGCTACATGCCCTCAAATTGATCAGTGTGTTCTGTTAATTACTTACATGTGCATTTAGATCAAAATCTATAGGTGATAAAGGTCAATGCTGGAATGATTATATATGCAGTTCATACATGCAAAGCATGCGCTCTACCACTGAGCTACATCCCCTGCTGTGGCTGTTGTATTTCTCTTGTTTAAATAATATCTTTCTGCACAGTGCCTGTATGATATATGGCTTTGACTTAAAAGTCCAATATTACATGGAGATGCTGGGGATTGAACCCATAACCTATACATGTATGTTTAAATCAAAACTTATAGTTGATAAAGGTCAACACTGGATGTAATACATATAGTTCAGATGTTTAAGAAACAGTGAAAGATTTTAATGGAAAGCACCATATTGCTTGGAGATGCTGGGGATTGAACACAGGACCTCATACATGCAAAGCATTCAGATGTTTAAGAAAAAGGGAAAGACTTTAATGGAAAGCAACATATTGCTTGGAGATGCTGGAGATTGAACCCAGGACCTCATACATTTCTCTTGCTTAAATAATATCCTTATGCACAGTGCCTGTGTGATATATGGCTTTGACTTAGAAGTACAACATTGCATGGAGAAGCTGGGGATTGAACCCAGGACCTCATACATGCAAAGCATGCGCTCTACCACTGAGCTACATCCCCTCAAAATGGTAATTGTGTTCTGTTTTTTAGTTACATGTGCATTTAAATCGAAATCTATAGGTGACATAGGTCTGTGCTGGAATGATTACATATGCAGTTCAGATGTTTAAGAAACAGGGAAAGAACCATATTCCTTGGAGATGTATGGGATTGAACTCATGACCTCATACATGCAAAGCATGCACTCTACCAGTGAGCTACATCCCCTGCTTTAGCTGATGTATTTCTCTTGTTATAATGATATCTTTACGCATGGTGCCTTTGTGATATATGACTTTGACTTAACAGTCCAATATTACATGGAGATGCTGGGGATTGAACCCATGACCTCATACATGCAAAGCATGCGCTCTACCACTGAGCGACATCCCCTCATGATGATAAGTGTGTTCTGTTATTTAGTTACATGTACCTTTAAATCAGAATTTATAGGTTATAAAGGTCAACACTGGAATGCATACAAATGTTTAAGAAACAGGGCAAGAACCATATTGCTTGGAGATGCTGTGGATTGAACCAAGGCCCTCATACATGTGAAGCATGCGCTCTTCCACTGAGCTTCATCCCCTCATGATGATAAGTGAGTTCTGTTATTTACTAACATGTAGCTTTTAATCAAAATTTATAGGTTATAAAGGTCAACACTGGAAAGCACCATATTGCTTGGAGATGCTGGGGATTGAACCCAGGAACTCATACGTGCAAAGCAAGCGCTCTACCACAGAGCTACATGCCCTCAAATTGATCAGTGTGTTCTGTTATTTACTTACATGTGCATTTAAATCAAAATCTATAGGTGATAAAGGTCAATGCTGGAATGATTACATATGCAGTTCATACATGCAAAGCATGCGCTCTACCACTGAGCTACATCCCCTGCCGTGGCTGTTGTATTTCTCTTGTTTAAATAATATCTTTCTGCACAGTGCCTGTATGATATATGGCTTTGACTTAAAAGTCCAACATTGCTTGGAGATGCTGGGGATTGAACCCAGGACCTCATACATGCAAAGCATGCGCTCTACCACTGAGCTACATCCCCTCAAAATGGTAAGTGTGTTCTGTTTTTTACTTACATGTGCATTTAAATCGAAATCTTTAGGTCAATGCTGGAATGATTACATATGCAGTTCAGATGTTTAAGAAACAGGGAAAGAACCATATTCCTTGGAGATGCTAGGGATTGAACTCATGACCTCATACATGCAAAGCATGCACTCTACCAGTGAGCTACATCCCCTGCTTTAGCTGTTGTATTTCTCTTGTTATAATAATATCTTTACGCATGGTGCCTTTGTGATATATGACTTTGACTTAAAAGTCCAATATTACATGGAGATGCTGGGGATTGAACCCATAACCTATACATGTATGTTTAAATCAAAACTTATAGTTGATAAAGGTCAACACTGGATGTAATACATATAGTTCAGATGTTTAAGAAACAGTGAAAGATTTTAATGGAAAGCACCATATTGCTTGGAGATGCTGGGGATCGAACCCAGGACCTCATACATGCAAAGCATGCGCTCTACCACTGAGCTACATCCCCTCATGAGGATAAGTGTGTTCTGTTATTTACTTACATGTACCTTTTAATCAAAATTTATAGGTTATAAATGTCAACACTGGAAAGCACCATATTGCTGGGAGATGCTGGGGATTGAAATACAATAGTGGAGATGCTGGGGATTGAACCCAGGACCTCATACATGCAAAGCATGCGCTCTACCACTGAGCTACATCCCCTCATGATGATGTGTTCTGTTATTTACTTACATGTACCTTTTAATCAAAATGTATAGGTTATAAAGGTCAACACTGGAATGCATACAAATGTTTAAAAAACAGGGAAAGAACCATATTGCTTGGAGATGATGTGGATTGAACCAAGGCCCACAATGCCTATGTGATATATGGCTTTGAGTTAGAAGTAGAACATGGCATGGAGAAGCTGGGGTTTGAACCCAGGAACTCATACATGCAAAGCAAGGGCTCTACCACAGAGCTACATGCCCTCAAAGTGATCAGTGTGTTCTGTTATTTACTTACATGTGCATTTAAATCAAAATCTATAGGTGATAAAGTTCAATACTGGAATGATTACATATGCAGTTCAAATGTTTAAAAAAGAGGTAAAGAACCCCATTGCTTGGAGATGCTGGAGATTGAACCCAGGACCTCATACATGCGAAGCATGCACTCTACCACTGAGCTACATCCCCTCATGATTGTAAATGTGTTCTGATACTTACTTAGATATACCTTTAAATCAAAATTTATAGGTTATAAAGGTCAACACTGGAATGCATACAAATGTTTAAGAAACAGGGCAAGAACCATATTGCTTGGAGATGCTGTGGATTGAACCAAGGCCCTCATACATGTGAAGCATGTGGTCTTCCACTGAGCTTCATCCCCTCATGATGATAAGTGAGTTCTGTTATTTACTTACATGTACCTTTTAATCAAAATTCATAGGTTATAAATGTCAACACTGGAAAGCACCATATTGCTTGGAGATGCTGGGGATTGAAATACAATAGTGGCTGTTGTATTTCTCTTGTTTAAATAATATCTTTCTGCACAGTGCCTGTATGATATATGGCTTTGACTTAAAAGTCCAACATTGCTTGGAGATGCTGGGGATTGAACCCAGGACCTCATACATGCAAAGCATGCACTCTACCACTGAGCTACATCCCCTCATGATGATGTGTTCTGTTATTTACTTACATGTACCTTTTAATCAAAATGTATAGGTTATAAAGGTCAACACTGGAATGCATACAAATGTTTGAAAAACAGGGAAAGAACCATATTGCTTGGAGATGATGTGGATTGAACCAAGGCCCACAATGCCTATGTGATATATGGCTTTGAGTTAGAAGTAGAACATGGCATGGAGAAGCTGGGGTTTGAACCCAGGAACTCATACATGCAAAGCAAGGGCTCTACCACAGAGCTACATGCCCTCAAACCGATCAGTGTGTTCTGTTATTTACTTACATGTGCATTTAAATCAAAATCTATAGGTGATAAAGTTCAATACTGGAATGATTACATATGCAGTTCAAATGTTTAAAAAAGAGGTAAAGAAAGAGGTAAAGTGTTCTGTTTTTTAGTTACATGTGCATTTAAATCGAAATCTATAGGTGACATAGGTCTGTGCTGGAATGATTACATATGCAGTTCAGATGTTTAAGAAACAGGGAACGAACCATATTCCTTGGAGATGTATGGGATTGAACTCATGACCTCATACATGCAAAGCATGCACTCTACCAGTGAGCTACATCCCCTGCTTTAGCTGATGTATTTCTCTTGTTATAATAATATCTTTACGCGTGGTGCCTTTGTGATATATGACTTTGACTTAAAAGTCCAATATTACATGGAGATGCTGGGGATTGAACCCATGACCTCATACATGCAAAGAATTTATAGGTTATAAAGGTCAACACTGGAATGCATACAAATGTTTAAGAAACAGGGCAAGAACCATATTGCTTGGAGATGCTGTGGATTGAACCAAGGCCCTCATACATGTGAAGAATGCGCTCTTCCACTGAGCTTCATCCCCTCATGATGATAAGTGAGTTCTGTTATTTACTTACATGTAGCTTTTAATCAAAATTTATAGGTTATAAAGGTCAACACTGGAAAGCACCATATTGCTTGGAGATGCTGGGGATTGAACCCAGGAACTCATACGTGCAAAGCAAGCGCTCTACCACAGAGCTACATGCCCTCAAATTGATCAGTGTGTTCTGTTATTTACTTACATGTGCATTTAAATCAAAATCTATAGGTGATAAAGGTCAATGCTGGAATGATTACATATGCAGTTCATACATGCAAAGCATGCGCTCTACCACTGAGCTACATCCCCTGCCGTGGCTGTTGTATTTCTCTTGTTTAAATAATATCTTTCTGCACAGTGCCTGTATGATATATGGCTTTGACTTAAAAGTCCAACATTGCTTGGAGATGCTGGGGATTGAACCCAGGACCTCATACATGCAAAGCATGCGCTCTACCACTGAGCTACATCCCCTCAAAATGGTAAGTGTGTTCTGTTTTTTACTTACATGTGCATTTAAATCGAAATCTTTAGGTCAATGCTGGAATGATTACATATGCAGTTCAGATGTTTAAGAAACAGGGAAAGAACCATATTCCTTGGAGATGCTAGGGATTGAACTCATGACCTCATACATGCAAAGCATGCACTCTACCAGTGAGCTACATCCCCTGCTTTAGCTGTTGTATTTCTCTTGTTATAATAATATCTTTACGCATGGTGCCTTTGTGATATATGACTTTGACTTAAAAGTCCAATATTACATGGAGATGCTGGGAATTGAACCCATAACCTATACATGTATGTTTAAATCAAAACTTATAGTTGATAAAGGTCAACACTGGATGTAATACATATAGTTCAGATGTTTAAGAAACAGTGAAAGATTTTAATGGAAAGCACCATATTGCTTGGAGATGCTGGGGATTGAACACAGGACCTCATACATGCAAAGCATTCAGATGTTTAAGAAAAAGGGAAAGACTTTAATGGAAAGCACCATATTGCTTGGAGATGCTGGGGATCGAACCCAGGACCTCATACATGCAAAGCATGCGCTCTACCACTGAGCTACATCCCCTCATGAGGATAAGTGTGTTCTGTTATTTACTTACATGTACCTTTTAATCAAAATTTATAGGTTATAAATGTCAACACTGGAAAGCACCATATTGCTAGGAGATGCTGGGGATTGAAATACAATAGTGGAGATGCTGGGGATTGAACCCAGGACCTCATACATGCAAAGCATGCGCTCTACCACTGAGCTACATCCCCTCATGATGATGTGTTCTGTTATTTACTTACATGTACCTTTTAATCAAAATGTATAGGTTATAAAGGTCAACACTGGAATGCATACAAATGTTTAAAAAACAGGGAAAGAACCATATTGCTTGGAGATGATGTGGATTGAACCAAGGCCCACAATGCCTATGTGATATATGGCTTTGAGTTAGAAGTAGAACATGGCATGGAGAAGCTGGGGTTTGAACCCAGGAACTCATACATGCAAAGCAAGGGCTCTACCACAGAGCTACATGCCCTCAAAGTGATCAGTGTGTTCTGTTATTTACTTACATGTGCATTTAAATCAAAATCTATAGGTGATAAAGTTCAATACTGGAATGATTACATATGCAGTTCAAATGTTTAAAAAAGAGGTAAAGAACCCCATTGCTTGGAGATGCTGGAGATTGAACCCAGGACCTCATACATGCGAAGCATGCACTCTACCACTGAGCTACATCCCCTCATGATTGTAAATGTGTTCTGATACTTACTTAGATATACCTTTAAATCAAAATTTATAGGTTATAAAGGTCAACACTGGAATGCATACAAATGTTTAAGAAACAGGGCAAGAACCATATTGCTTGGAGATGCTGTGGATTGAACCAAGGCCCTCATACATGTGAAGCATGTGGTCTTCCACTGAGCTTCATCCCCTCATGATGATAAGTGAGTTCTGTTATTTACTTACATGTACCTTTTAATCAAAATTTATAGGTTATAAAGGTCAACACTGGAAAGCACCATATTGCTGGGAGATGCTGGGGATTGAAATACAATAGTGGAGATGCTGGGGATTGAACCCAGGACCTCATACATGCAAAGCATGCGCTCTACCACTGAGCTACATCCCCTCATGATGATGTGTTCTGTTATTTACTTACATGTACCTTTTAATCAAAATGTATAGGTTATAAAGGTCAACACTGGAATGCATACAAATGTTTAAAAAACAGGGAAAGAACCATATTGCTTGGAGATGATGTGGATTGAACCAAGGCCCACAATGCCTATGTGATATATGGCTTTGAGTTAGAAGTAGAACATGGCATGGAGAAGCTGGGGTTTGAACCCAGGAACTCATACATGCAAAGCAAGGGCTCTACCACAGAGCTACATGCCCTCAAAGTGATCAGTGTGTTCTGTTATTTACTTACATGTGCATTTAAATCAAAATCTATAGGTGATAAAGTTCAATACTGGAATGATTACATATGCAGTTCAAATGTTTAAAAAAGAGGTAAAGAACCCCATTGCTTGGAGATGCTGGAGATTGAACCCAGGACCTCATACATGCGAAGCATGCACTCTACCACTGAGCTACATCCCCTCATGATTGTAAATGTGTTCTGATACTTACTTAGATATACCTTTAAATCAAAATTTATAGGTTATAAAGGTCAACACTGGAATGCATACAAATGTTTAAGAAACAGGGCAAGAACCATATTGCTTGGAGATGCTGTGGATTGAACCAAGGCCCTCATACATGTGAAGCATGTGGTCTTCCACTGAGCTTCATCCCCTCATGATGATAAGTGAGTTCTGTTATTTACTTACATGTACCTTTTAATCAAAATTCATAGGTTATAAATGTCAACACTGGAAAGCACCATATTGCTTGGAGATGCTGGGGATTGAAATACAATAGTGGCTGTTGTATTTCTCTTGTTTAAATAATATCTTTCTGCACAGTGCCTGTATGATATATGGCTTTGACTTAAAAGTCCAACATTGCTTGGAGATGCTGGGGATTGAACCCAGGACCTCATACATGCAAAGCATGCGCTCTACCACTGAGCTACATCCCCTCATGATGATGTGTTATGTTATTTACTTACATGTACCTTTTAATCAAAATGTATAGGTTATAAAGGTCAACACTGGAATGCATACAAATGTTTGAAAAACAGGGAAAGAACCATATTGCTTGGAGATGATGTGGATTGAACCAAGGCCCACAATGCCTATGTGATATATGGCTTTGAGTTAGAAGTAGAACATGGCATGGAGAAGCTGGGGTTTGAACCCAGGAACTCATACATGCAAAGCAAGGGCTCTACCACAGAGCTACATGCCCTCAAACCGATCAGTGTGTTCTGTTATTTACTTACATGTGCATTTAAATCAAAATCTATAGGTGATAAAGTTCAATACTGGAATGATTACATATGCAGTTCAAATGTTTAAAAAAGAGGTAAAGTGTTCTGTTTTTTAGTTACATGTGCATTTAAATCGAAATCTATAGGTGACATAGGTCTGTGCTGGAATGATTACATATGCAGTTCAGATGTTTAAGAAACAGGGAACGAACCATATTCCTTGGAGATGTATGGGATTGAACTCATGACCTCATACATGCAAAGCATGCACTCTACCAGTGAGCTACATCCCCTGCTTTAGCTGATGTATTTCTCTTGTTATAATAATATCTTTACGCGTGGTGCCTTTGTGATATATGACTTTGACTTAAAAGTCCAATATTACATGGAGATGCTGGGGATTGAACCCATGACCTCATACATGCAAAGAATTTATAGGTTATAAAGGTCAACACTGGAATGCATACAAATGTTTAAGAAACAGGGCAAGAACCATATTGCTTGGAGATGCTGTGGATTGAACCAAGGCCCTCATACATGTGAAGAATGCGCTCTTCCACTGAGCTTCATCCCCTCATGATGATAAGTGAGTTCTGTTATTTACTTACATGTAGCTTTTAATCAAAATTTATAGGTTATAAAGGTCAACACTGGAAAGCACCATATTGCTTGGAGATGCTGGGGATTGAACCCAGGAACTCATACGTGCAAAGCAAGCGCTCTACCACAGAGCTACATGCCCTCAAATTGATCAGTGTGTTCTGTTATTTACTTACATGTGCATTTAAATCAAAATCTATAGGTGATAAAGGTCAATGCTGGAATGATTACATATGCAGTTCATACATGCAAAGCATGCGCTCTACCACTGAGCTACATCCCCTGCCGTGGCTGTTGTATTTCTCTTGTTTAAATAATATCTTTCTGCACAGTGCCTGTATGATATATGGCTTTGACTTAAAAGTCCAACATTGCTTGGAGATGCTGGGGATTGAACCCAGGACCTCATACATGCAAAGCATGCGCTCTACCACTGAGCTACATCCCCTCAAAATGGTAAGTGTGTTCTGTTTTTTACTTACATGTGCATTTAAATCGAAATCTTTAGGTCAATGCTGGAATGATTACATATGCAGTTCAGATGTTTAAGAAACAGGGAAAGAACCATATTCCTTGGAGATGCTAGGGATTGAACTCATGACCTCATACATGCAAAGCATGCACTCTACCAGTGAGCTACATCCCCTGCTTTAGCTGTTGTATTTCTCTTGTTATAATAATATCTTTACGCATGGTGCCTTTGTGATATATGACTTTGACTTAAAAGTCCAATATTACATGGAGATGCTGGGAATTGAACCCATAACCTATACATGTATGTTTAAATCAAAACTTATAGTTGATAAAGGTCAACACTGGATGTAATACATATAGTTCAGATGTTTAAGAAACAGTGAAAGATTTTAATGGAAAGCACCATATTGCTTGGAGATGCTGGGGATTGAACACAGGACCTCATACATGCAAAGCATTCAGATGTTTAAGAAAAAGGGAAAGACTTTAATGGAAAGCACCATATTGCTTGGAGATGCTGGGGATCGAACCCAGGACCTCATACATGCAAAGCATGCGCTCTACCACTGAGCTACATCCCCTCATGAGGATAAGTGTGTTCTGTTATTTACTTACATGTACCTTTTAATCAAAATTTATAGGTTATAAATGTCAACACTGGAAAGCACCATATTGCTAGGAGATGCTGGGGATTGAAATACAATAGTGGAGATGCTGGGGATTGAACCCAGGACCTCATACATGCAAAGCATGCGCTCTACCACTGAGCTACATCCCCTCATGATGATGTGTTCTGTTATTTACTTACATGTACCTTTTAATCAAAATGTATAGGTTATAAAGGTCAACACTGGAATGCATACAAATGTTTAAAAAACAGGGAAAGAACCATATTGCTTGGAGATGATGTGGATTGAACCAAGGCCCACAATGCCTATGTGATATATGGCTTTGAGTTAGAAGTAGAACATGGCATGGAGAAGCTGGGGTTTGAACCCAGGAACTCATACATGCAAAGCAAGGGCTCTACCACAGAGCTACATGCCCTCAAAGTGATCAGTGTGTTCTGTTATTTACTTACATGTGCATTTAAATCAAAATCTATAGGTGATAAAGTTCAATACTGGAATGATTACATATGCAGTTCAAATGTTTAAAAAAGAGGTAAAGAACCCCATTGCTTGGAGATGCTGGAGATTGAACCCAGGACCTCATACATGCGAAGCATGCACTCTACCACTGAGCTACATCCCCTCATGATTGTAAATGTGTTCTGATACTTACTTAGATATACCTTTAAATCAAAATTTATAGGTTATAAAGGTCAACACTGGAATGCATACAAATGTTTAAGAAACAGGGCAAGAACCATATTGCTTGGAGATGCTGTGGATTGAACCAAGGCCCTCATACATGTGAAGCATGTGGTCTTCCACTGAGCTTCATCCCCTCATGATGATAAGTGAGTTCTGTTATTTACTTACATGTACCTTTTAATCAAAATTTATAGGTTATAAAGGTCAACACTGGAAAGCACCATATTGCTTGGAGATGCTGGGGATTGAACCCAGGAACTCATACGTGCAAAGCAAGCGCTCTACCACAGAGCTACATGCCCTCAAATTGATCAGTGTGTTCTGTTAATTACTTACATGTGCATTTAGATCAAAATCTA
Organism: Siphateles boraxobius; assembly: GCF_051911475.1. Lineage (NCBI taxonomy): Eukaryota > Metazoa > Chordata > Actinopteri > Cypriniformes > Leuciscidae > Siphateles > Siphateles boraxobius. Next base: position 18,921,727 of record NW_027509042.1, read on the forward strand.
TAGGTGATAAAGGTCAATGCTGGAATGATTACATATGCAGTTCATACATGCAAAGCATGCGCTCTACCACTGAGCTACATCCCCTGCTGTGGCTGTTGTATTTCTCTTGTTTAAATAATATCTTTCTGCACAGTGCCTGTATGATATATGGCTTTGACTTAAAAGTCCAATATTACATGGAGATGCTGGGGATTGAACCCACAACCTATACATGTATGTTTAAATCAAAACTTATAGTTGATAAAGGTCAACACTGGATGTAATACATATAGTTCAGATGTTTAAGAAACAGTGAAAGATTTTAATGGAAAGCACCATATTGCTTGGAGATGCTGGGGATTGAACACAGGACCTCATACATGCAAAGCATTCAGATGTTTAAGAAAAAGGGAAAGACTTTAATGGAAAGCACCATATTGCTTGGAGATGCTGGAGATTGAACCCAGGACCTCATACATTTCTCTTGCTTAAATAATATCCTTATGCACAGTGCCTGTGTGATATATGGCTTTGACTTAGAAGTACAACATTGCATGGAGATGCTGGGGATTGAACCCAGGACCTCATACATGCAAAGCATGCGCTCTACCACTGAGCTACATCCCCTCTAAATGGTAAGAGTGTTCTGTTTTTTAGTTACATGTGCATTTAAATCGAAATCTATAGGTGACATAGGTCTGTGCTGGAATGATTACATATGCAGTTCAGATGTTTAAGAAACAGGGAAAGAACCATATTCCTTGGAGATGTATGGGATTGAACTCATGACCTCATACATGCAAAGCATGCACTCTACCAGTGAGCTACATCCCCTGCTTTAGCTGATGTATTTCTCTTGTTACAATAATATCTTTACGCATGGTGCCTTTGTGATATATGACTTTGACTTAAAAGTCCAATATTACATGGAGATGCTGGGGATTGAACCCATGACCTCATACATGCAAAGCATGCGCTCTACCACTGAGCGACATCCCCTCATGATGATAAGTGTGTTCTGTTATTTAGTTACATGTACCTTTAAATCAGAATTTATAGGTTATAAAGGTCAACACTGGAATGCATACAAATGTTTAAGAAACAGGGCAAGAACCATATTGCTTGGAGATGCTGTGGATTGAACCAAGGCCCTCATACATGTGAAGCATGCGCTCTTCCACTGAGCTTCATCCCCTCATGATGATAAGTGAGTTCTGTTATTTACTTACATGTAGCTTTTAATCAAAATTTATAGGTTATAAAGGTCAACACTGGAAAGCACCATATTGCTTGGAGATGCTGGGGATTGAACCCAGGAACTCATACGTGCAAAGCAAGCGCTCTACCACAGAGCTACATGCCCTCAAATTGATCAGTGTGTTCTGTTATTTACTTACATGTGCATTTAAATCAAAATCTATAGGTGATAAAGGTCAATGCTGGAATGATTACATATGCAGTTCATACATGCAAAGCATGTGCTCTACCACTGAGCTACATCCCCTGCCGTGGCTGTTGTATTTCTCTTGTTTAAATAATATCTTTCTGCACAGTGCCTGTATGATATATGGCTTTGACTTAAAAGTCCAACATTGCTTGGAGATGCTGGGGATTGAACCCAGGACCTCATACATGCAAAGCATGCGCTCTACCACTGAGCTACATCCCCTCAAAATGGTAAGTGTGTTCTGTTTTTTACTTACATGTGCATTTAAATCGAAATCTATAGGTCAATGCTGGAATGATTACATATGCAGTTCAGATGTTTAAGAAACAGGGAAAGAACCATATTCCTTGGAGCTGCTAGGGATTGAACTCATGACCTCATACATGCAAAGCATGCACTCTACCAGTGAGCTACATCCCCTGCTTTAGCTGTTGTATTTCTCTTGTTATAATAATATCTTTACGCATGGTGCCTTTGTGATATATGACTTTGACTTAAAAGTCCAATATTACATGGAGATGCTGGGAATTGAACCCATAACCTATACATGTATGTTTAAATCAAAACTTATAGTTGATAAAGGTCAACACTGGATGTAATACATATAGTTCAGATGTTTAAGAAACAGTGAAAGATTTTAATGGAAAGCACCATGTTGCTTGGAGATGCTGGGGATTGAACACAGGACCTCATACATGCAAAGCATTCAGATGTTTAAGAAAAAGGGAAAGACTTTAATGGAAAGCACCATATTGCTTGGAGATGCTGGGGATCGAACCCAGGACCTCATACATGCAAAGCATGCGCTCTACCACTGAGCTACATCCCCTCATGAGGATAAGTGTGTTCTGTTATTTACTTACATGTACCTTTTAATCAAAATTTATAGGTTATAAATGTCAACACTGGAAAGCACCATATTGCTTGGAGATGCTGGGGATTGAAATACAATAGTTGAGATGCTGGGGATTGAACCCAGGACCTCATACATGCAAAGCATGCGCTCTACCACTGAGCTACATCCCCTCATGATGATGTGTTCTGTTATTTACTTACATGTACCTTTTAATCAAAATGTATAGGTTATAAAGGTCAACACTGGAATGCATACAAATGTTTAAAAAACAGGGAAAGAACCATATTGCTTGGAGATGATGTGGATTGAACCAAGGCCCACAATGCCTATGTGATATATGGCTTTGAGTTAGAAGTAGAACATGGCATGGAGAAGCTGGGGTTTGAACCGAGGAACTCATACATGCAAAGCAAGGGCTCTACCACAGAGCTACATGCCCTCAAAGTGATCAGTGTGTTCTGTTATTTACTTACATGTGCATTTAAATCAAAATCTATAGGTGATAAAGTTCAATACTGGAATGATTACATATGCAGTTCAAATGTTTAAAAAAGAGGTAAAGAACCCCATTGCTTGGAGATTGAACCCAGGACCTCATACATGCGAAGCATGCACTCTACCACTGAGCTACATCCCCTCATGATTGTAAATGTGTTCTGATACTTACTTAGATATACCTTTAAATCAAAATTTATAGGTTATAAAGGTCAACACTGGAATGCATACAAATGTTTAAGAAACAGGGCAAGAACCATATTGCTTGGAGATGCTGTGGATTGAACCAAGGCCCTCATACATGTGAAGCATGTGGTCTTCCACTGAGCTTCATCCCCTCATGATGATAAGTGAGTTCTGTTATTTACTTACATGTACCTTTTAATCAAAATTTATAGGTTATAAAGGTCAACACTGGAAAGCACCATATTGCTTGGAGATGCTGGGGATTGAACCCAGGAATTCATACGTGCAAAGCAAGCGCTCTACCACAGAGCTACATGCCCTCAAATTGATCAGTGTGTTCTGTTAATTACTTACATGTGCATTTAGATCAAAATCTATAGGTGATAAAGGTCAATGCTGGAATGATTACATATGCAGTTCATACATGCAAAGCATGCGCTCTACCACTGAGCTACATCCCCTGCTGTGGCTGTTGTATTTCTCTTGTTTAAATAATATCTTTCTGCACAGTGCCTGTATGATATATGGCTTTGACTTAAAAGTCCAATATTACATGGAGATGCTGGGGATTGAACCCATAACCTATACATGTATGTTTAAATCAAAACTTATAGTTGATAAAGGTCAACACTGGATGTAATACATATAGTTCAGATGTTTAAGAAACAGTGAAAGATTTTAATGGAAAGCACCATATTGCTTGGAGATGCTGGAGATTGAACCCAGGACCTCATACATTTCTCTTGCTTAAATAATATCCTTATGCACAGTGCCTGTGTGATATATGGCTTTGACTTAGAAGTACAACATTGCATGGAGATGCTGGGGATTGAACCCAGGACCTCATACATGCAAAGCATGCGCTCTACCACTGAGCTACATCCCCTCAAAATGGTAAGTGTGTTCTGTTTTTTAGTTACATGTGCATTTAAATCGAAATCTATAGGTGACATAGGTCTGTGCTGGAATGATTACATATGCAGTTCAGATGTTTAAAAAACAGGGAAAGAACCATATTCCTTGGAGATGTATGGGATTGAACTCATGACCTCATACATGCAAAGCATGCACTCTACCAGTGAGCTACATCCCCTGCTTTAGCTGATGTATTTCTCTTGTTATAATGATATCTTTACGCATGGTGCCTTTGTGATATATGACTTTGACTTAAAAGTCCAATATTACATGGAGATGCTGGGGATTGAACCCATGACCTCATACATGCAAAGCATGCGCTCTACCACTGAGCGACATCCCCTCATGATGATAAGTGTGTTCTGTTATTTAGTTACATGTACCTTTAAATCAGAATTTATAGGTTATAAAGGTCAACACTGGAATGCATACAAATGTTTAAGAAACAGGGCAAGAACCATATTGCTTGGAGATGCTGTGGATTGAACCAAGGCCCTCATACATGTGAAGCATGCGCTCTTCCACTGAGCTTCATCCCCTCATGATGATAAGTGAGTTCTGTTATTTACTTACATGTAGCTTTTAATCAAAATTTATAGGTTATAAAGGTCAACACTGGAAAGCACCATATTGCTTGGAGATGCTGGGGATTGAACCCAGGAACTCATACGAGCAAAGCAAGCGCTCTACCACAGAGCTACATGCCCTCAAATTGATCAGTGTGTTCTGTTATTTACTTACATGTGCATTTAAATCAAAATCTATAGGTGATAAAGGTCAATGCTGGAATGATTACATATGCAGTTCATACATGCAAAGCATGTGCTCTACCACTGAGCTACATCCCCTGCCGTGGCTGTTGTATTTATCTTGTTTAAATAATATCTTTCTGCACAGTGCCTGTATGATATATGGCTTTGACTTAAAAGTCCAACATTGCTTGGAGATGCTGGGGATTGAACCCAGGACCTCATACATGCAAAGCATGCGCTCTACCGTTGAGCAACATCCCCTCAAAATGGTAAGTGTGTTCTGTTTTTTACTTACATGTGCATTTAAATCGAAATCTATAGGTCAATGCTGGAATGATTACATATGCAGTTCAGATGTTTAAGAAACAGGAAAAGAACCATATTCCTTGGAGCTGCTAGGGATTGAACTCATGACCTCATACATGCAAAGCATGCACTCTACCAGTGAGCTACATCCCCTGCTTTAGCTGATGTATTTCTCTTGTTATAATGATATCTTTACGCATGGTGCCTTTGTGATATATGACTTTGACTTAAAAGTCCAATATTACATGGAGATGCTGGGGATTGAACCCATGACCTCATACATGCAAAGCATGCGCTCTACCACTGAGCGACATCCCCTCATGATGATAAGTGTGTTCTGTTATTTAGTTACATGTACCTTTAAATCAGAATTTATAGGTTATAAAGGTCAACACTGGAATGCATACAAATGTTTAAGAAACAGGGCAAGAACCATATTGCTTGGAGATGCTGTGGATTGAACCAAGGCCCTCATACATGTGAAGCATGCGCTCTTCCACTGAGCTTCATCCCCTCATGATGATAAGTGAGTTCTGTTATTTACTTACATGTAGCTTTTAATCAAAATTTATAGGTTATAAAGGTCAACACTGGAAAGCACCATATTGCTTGGAGATGCTGGGGATTGAACCCAGGAACTCATACGAGCAAAGCAAGCGCTCTACCACAGAGCTACATGCCCTCAAATTGATCAGTGTGTTCTGTTATTTACTTACATGTGCATTTAAATCAAAATCTATAGGTGATAAAGGTCAATGCTGGAATGATTACATATGCAGTTCATACATGCAAAGCATGTGCTCTACCACTGAGCTACATCCCCTGCCGTGGCTGTTGTATTTATCTTGTTTAAATAATATCTTTCTGCACAGTGCCTGTATGATATATGGCTTTGACTTAAAAGTCCAACATTGCTTGGAGATGCTGGGGATTGAACCCAGGACCTCATACATGCAAAGCATGCGCTCTACCGTTGAGCAACATCCCCTCAAAATGGTAAGTGTGTTCTGTTTTTTACTTACATGTGCATTTAAATCGAAATCTATAGGTCAATGCTGGAATGATTACATATGCAGTTCAGATGTTTAAGAAACAGGAAAAGAACCATATTCCTTGGAGCTGCTAGGGATTGAACTCATGACCTCATACATGCAAAGCATGCACTCTACCAGTGAGCTACATCCCCTGCTTTAGCTGTTGTATTTCTCTTGTTATAATAATATCTTTACGCATGGTGCCTTTGTGATATATGACTTTGACTTAAAAGTCCAATATTACATGGAGATGCTGGGGATTGAACCCATAACCTATACATGTATGTTTAAATCAAAACGTATAGTTGATAAAGGTCAATACTGGATGTAATACATATAGTTCAGATGTTTAAGAAACAGTGAAAGATTTTAATGGAAAGCACCATATTGCTTGGAGATGCTGGGGATTGAACACAGGACCTCATACATGCAAAGCATGCGCTCTACCACTGAGCTACATCCCCTCATGAGGATAAGTGTGTTCTGTTATTTACTTACATGTACCTTTTAATCAAAATTTATAGGTTATAAATGTCAACACTGGAAAGCACCATATTGCTTGGAGATGCTGGGGATTGAAATACAATAGTGGCTGTTGTATTTCTCTTGTTTAAATAATATCTTTCTGCACAGTGCCTGTATGATATATGGCTTTGACTTAAAAGTCCAACATTGCTTGGAGATGCTGGGGATTGAACCCAGGACCTCATACATGCAAAGCATGCGCTCTACCACTGAGCTACATCCCCTCATGATGATGTGTTCTGTTATTTACTTACATGTACCTTTTAATCAAAATGTATAGGTTATAAAGGTCAACACTGGAATGCATACAAATGTTTAAAAAACAGGGAAAGAACCATATTGCTTGGAGATGATGTGGATTGAACCAAGGCCCACAATGCCTATGTGATATATGGCTTTGAGTTAGAAGTAGAACATGGCATGGAGAAGCTGGGGTTTGAACCCAGGAACTCATACATGCAAAGCAAGGGCTCTACCACAGAGCTACATGCCCTCAAAGTGGTCAGTGTGTTCTGTTATTTACTTACATGTGCATTTAATTCAAAATCTATAGGTGATAAAGTTCAATACTGGAATGATTACATATGCAGTTCAAATGTTTAAAAAAGAGGTAAAGAACCCCATTGCTTGGAGATGCTGGAGATTGAACCCAGGACCTCATACATGCAAAGCATGCGCTCTACCACTGAGCTACATCCCCTCATGATGATGTGTTCTGTTATTTACTTACATGTACCTTTTAATCAAAATGTATAGGTTATAAAGGTCAACACTGGAATGCATACAAATGTTTAAAAAACAGGGAAAGAACCATATTGCTTGGAGATGCTGTGGATTGAAGCAAGGCCCACAATGCCTATGTGATATATGGCTTTGAGTTAGAAGTAGAACATGGCATGGAGAAGCTGGGGATTGAACCCAGGAACTCATACATGCAAAGCAAGGGCTCTACCACAGAGCTACATGCCCTCAAAGTGATCAGTGTGTTCTGTTATTTACTTACATGTGCATTTAAATCAAAATCTATAGGTGATAAATGTCAATACTGGAATGATTACATATGCAGTTCAAATGTTTAAAAAACAGGTAAAGAATCCCATTGCTTGGAGATGCTGTGGATTGAACCCAGGACCTCATACATGCGAAGCATGCACTCTACCACTGAGCTACATCCCCTCATGATTGTAAATGTGTTCTGATACTTACTTAGATGTACCTTTAAATCAAAATTTATAGGTTATAAAGGTCAACACTGGAATGCATACAAATGTTTAAGAAACAGGGCAAGAACCATATTGCTTGGAGATGCTGTGGATTGAACCAAGGCCCTCATACATGTGAAGCATGTGGTCTTCCACTGAGCTTCATCCCCTCATGATGATAAGTGAGTTCTGTTATCTGATGATAAGTGAGGTCTGTGCTGGAATGATTACATATGCAGTTCAGATGTTTAAAAAACAGGGAAAGAACCATATTCCTTGGAGCTGCTAGGGATTGAACTCATGACCTCATACATGCAAAGCATGCACTCTACCAGTGAGCTACATCCCCTGCTTTAGCTGTTGTATTTCTCTTGTTATAATAATATCTTTACGCATGGTGCCTTTGTGATATATGACTTTGACTTAAAAGTCCAATATTACATGGAGATGCTGGGGATTGAACCCATAACCTATACATGTATGTTTAAATCAAAACGTATAGTTGATAAAGGTCAACACTGGATGTAATACATATAGTTCAGATGTTTAAGAAACAGTGAAAGATTTTAATGGAAAGCACCATATTGCTTGGAGATGCTGGGGATTGAACACAGGACCTCATACATGCAAAGCATTCAGATGTTTAAGAAAAAGGGAAAGACTTTAATGGAAAGCACCATATTGCTTGGAGATGCTGGGGATCGAACACAGGACCTCATACATGCAAAGCATGCGCTCTACCACTGTGCTACATCCCCTCATGAGGATAAGTGTGTTCTGTTATTTACTTACATGTACCTTTTAATCAAAATTTATAGGTTATAAATGTCAACACTGGAAAGCACCATATTGCTTGGAGATGCTGGGGATTGAAATACAATAGGGACTGTTGTATTTCTCTTGTTTAAATAATATCTTTCTGCACAGTGCCTGTATGATATATGGCTTTGACTTAAAAGTCCAACATTGCTTGGAGATGCTGGGGATTGAACCCAGGACCTCATACATGCAAAGCATGCGCTCTACCACTGAGCTACATCCCCTCATGATGATGTGTTCTGTTATTTACTTACATGTACCTTTTAATCAAAATGTATAGGTTATAAAGGTCAACACTGGAATGCATACAAATGTTTAAGAAACAGGGCAAGAACCATATTGCTTGGAGATGCTGTGGATTGAACCAAGGCCCTCATACATGTGAAGCATGTGGTCTTCCACTGAGCTTCATCCCCTCATGATGATAAGTGAGTTCTGTTATTTACTTACATGTACCTTTTAATCAAAATTTATAGGTTATAAAGGTCAACACTGGAAAGCACCATATTGCTTGGAGATGCTGGGGATTGAACCCAGGAACTCATACGTGCAAAGCAAGCGCTCTACCACAGAGCTACATGCCCTCAAATTGATCAGTGTGTTCTGTTATTTACTTACATGTGCATTTAGATCGAAATCTATAGGTGATAAAGGTCAATGCTGGAATGATTACATATGCAGTTCATACATGCAAAGCATGCGCTCTACCACTGAGCTACCTCCCCTGCTGTGGCTGTTGTATTTCTCTTGTTTAAATAATATCTTTCTGCACAGTGCCTGTATGATATATGGCTTTGACTTAAAAGTCCAATATTACATGGAGATGCTGGGGATTGAACCCATAACCTATACATGTATGTTTAAATCAAAACTTATAGTTGATAAAGGTCAACACTGGATGTAATACATATAGTTCAGATGTTTAAGAAACAGTGAAAGATTTTAATGGAAAGCACCATATTGCTTGGAGATGCTGGAGATTGAACCCAGGACCTCATACATTTCTCTTGCTTAAATAATATCCTTATGCACAGTGCCTGTGTGATATATGGCTTTGACTTAGAAGTACAACATTGCATGGAGATGCTGGGGATTGAACCCAGGACCTCATACATGCAAAGCATGCGCTCTACCACTGAGCTACATCCCCTCAAAATGGTAAGTGTGTTCTGTTTTTTAGTTACATGTGCATTTAAATCGAAATCTATAGGTGACATAGGTCTGTGCTGGAATGATTACATATGCAGTTCAGATGTTTAAAAAACAGGGAAAGAACCATATTCCTTGGAGATGTATGGGATTGAACTCATGACCTCATACATGCAAAGCATGCACTCTACCAGTGAGCTACATCCCCTGCTTTAGCTGATGTATTTCTCTTGTTATAATGATATCTTTACGCATGGTGCCTTTGTGATATATGACTTTGACTTAAAAGTCCAATATTACATGGAGATGCTGGGGATTGAACCCATGACCTCATACATGCAAAGCATGCGCTCTACCACTGAGCGACATCCCCTCATGATGATAAGTGTGTTCTGTTATTTAGTTACATGTACCTTTAAATCAGAATTTATAGGTTATAAAGGTCAACACTGGAATGCATACAAATGTTTAAGAAACAGGGCAAGAACCATATTGCTTGGAGATGCTGTGGATTGAACCAAGGCCCTCATACATGTGAAGCATGCGCTCTTCCACTGAGCTTCATCCCCTCATGATGATAAGTGAGTTCTGTTATTTACTTACATGTAGCTTTTAATCAAAATTTATAGGTTATAAAGGTCAACACTGGAAAGCACCATATTGCTTGGAGATGCTGGGGATTGAACCCAGGAACTCATACGAGCAAAGCAAGCGCTCTACCACAGAGCTACATGCCCTCAAATTGATCAGTGTGTTCTGTTATTTACTTACATGTGCATTTAAATCAAAATCTATAGGTGATAAAGGTCAATGCTGGAATGATTACATATGCAGTTCATACATGCAAAGCATGTGCTCTACCACTGAGCTACATCCCCTGCCGTGGCTGTTGTATTTATCTTGTTTAAATAATATCTTTCTGCACAGTGCCTGTATGATATATGGCTTTGACTTAAAAGTCCAACATTGCTTGGAGATGCTGGGGATTGAACCCAGGACCTCATACATGCAAAGCATGCGCTCTACCGTTGAGCAACATCCCCTCAAAATGGTAAGTGTGTTCTGTTTTTTACTTACATGTGCATTTAAATCGAAATCTATAGGTCAATGCTGGAATGATTACATATGCAGTTCAGATGTTTAAGAAACAGGAAAAGAACCATATTCCTTGGAGCTGCTAGGGATTGAACTCATGACCTCATACATGCAAAGCATGCACTCTACCAGTGAGCTACATCCCCTGCTTTAGCTGTTGTATTTCTCTTGTTATAATAATATCTTTACGCATGGTGCCTTTGTGATATATGACTTTGACTTAAAAGTCCAATATTACATGGAGATGCTGGGGATTGAACCCATAACCTATACATGTATGTTTAAATCAAAACGTATAGTTGATAAAGGTCAATACTGGATGTAATACATATAGTTCAGATGTTTAAGAAACAGTGAAAGATTTTAATGGAAAGCACCATATTGCTTGGAGATGCTGGGGATTGAACACAGGACCTCATACATGCAAAGCATGCGCTCTACCACTGAGCTACATCCCCTCATGAGGATAAGTGTGTTCTGTTATTTACTTACATGTACCTTTTAATCAAAATTTATAGGTTATAAATGTCAACACTGGAAAGCACCATATTGCTTGGAGATGCTGGGGATTGAAATACAATAGTGGCTGTTGTATTTCTCTTGTTTAAATAATATCTTTCTGCACAGTGCCTGTATGATATATGGCTTTGACTTAAAAGTCCAACATTGCTTGGAGATGCTGGGGATTGAACCCAGGACCTCATACATGCAAAGCATGCGCTCTACCACTGAGCTACATCCCCTCATGATGATGTGTTCTGTTATTTACTTACATGTACCTTTTAATCAAAATGTATAGGTTATAAAGGTCAACACTGGAATGCATACAAATGTTTAAAAAACAGGGAAAGAACCATATTGCTTGGAGATGATGTGGATTGAACCAAGGCCCACAATGCCTATGTGATATATGGCTTTGAGTTAGAAGTAGAACATGGCATGGAGAAGCTGGGGTTTGAACCCAGGAACTCATACATGCAAAGCAAGGGCTCTACCACAGAGCTACATGCCCTCAAAGTGGTCAGTGTGTTCTGTTATTTACTTACATGTGCATTTAATTCAAAATCTATAGGTGATAAAGTTCAATACTGGAATGATTACATATGCAGTTCAAATGTTTAAAAAAGAGGTAAAGAACCCCATTGCTTGGAGATGCTGGAGATTGAACCCAGGACCTCATACATGCAAAGCATGCGCTCTACCACTGAGCTACATCCCCTCATGATGATGTGTTCTGTTATTTACTTACATGTACCTTTTAATCAAAATGTATAGGTTATAAAGGTCAACACTGGAATGCATACAAATGTTTAAAAAACAGGGAAAGAACCATATTGCTTGGAGATGCTGTGGATTGAAGCAAGGCCCACAATGCCTATGTGATATATGGCTTTGAGTTAGAAGTAGAACATGGCATGGAGAAGCTGGGGATTGAACCCAGGAACTCATACATGCAAAGCAAGGGCTCTACCACAGAGCTACATGCCCTCAAAGTGATCAGTGTGTTCTGTTATTTACTTACATGTGCATTTAAATCAAAATCTATAGGTGATAAATGTCAATACTGGAATGATTACATATGCAGTTCAAATGTTTAAAAAACAGGTAAAGAATCCCATTGCTTGGAGATGCTGTGGATTGAACCCAGGACCTCATACATGCGAAGCATGCACTCTACCACTGAGCTACATCCCCTCATGATTGTAAATGTGTTCTGATACTTACTTAGATGTACCTTTAAATCAAAATTTATAGGTTATAAAGGTCAACACTGGAATGCATACAAATGTTTAAGAAACAGGGCAAGAACCATATTGCTTGGAGATGCTGTGGATTGAACCAAGGCCCTCATACATGTGAAGCATGTGGTCTTCCACTGAGCTTCATCCCCTCATGATGATAAGTGAGTTCTGTTATCTGATGATAAGTGAGGTCTGTGCTGGAATGATTACATATGCAGTTCAGATGTTTAAAAAACAGGGAAAGAACCATATTCCTTGGAGCTGCTAGGGATTGAACTCATGACCTCATACATGCAAAGCATGCACTCTACCAGTGAGCTACATCCCCTGCTTTAGCTGTTGTATTTCTCTTGTTATAATAATATCTTTACGCATGGTGCCTTTGTGATATATGACTTTGACTTAAAAGTCCAATATTACATGGAGATGCTGGGGATTGAACCCATAACCTATACATGTATGTTTAAATCAAAACGTATAGTTGATAAAGGTCAACACTGGATGTAATACATATAGTTCAGATGTTTAAGAAACAGTGAAAGATTTTAATGGAAAGCACCATATTGCTTGGAGATGCTGGGGATTGAACACAGGACCTCATACATGCAAAGCATTCAGATGTTTAAGAAAAAGGGAAAGACTTTAATGGAAAGCACCATATTGCTTGGAGATGCTGGGGATCGAACACAGGACCTCATACATGCAAAGCATGCGCTCTACCACTGTGCTACATCCCCTCATGAGGATAAGTGTGTTCTGTTATTTACTTACATGTACCTTTTAATCAAAATTTATAGGTTATAAATGTCAACACTGGAAAGCACCATATTGCTTGGAGATGCTGGGGATTGAAATACAATAGGGACTGTTGTATTTCTCTTGTTTAAATAATATCTTTCTGCACAGTGCCTGTATGATATATGGCTTTGACTTAAAAGTCCAACATTGCTTGGAGATGCTGGGGATTGAACCCAGGACCTCATACATGCAAAGCATGCGCTCTACCACTGAGCTACATCCCCTCATGATGATGTGTTCTGTTATTTACTTACATGTACCTTTTAATCAAAATGTATAGGTTATAAAGGTCAACACTGGAATGCATACAAATGTTTAAGAAACAGGGCAAGAACCATATTGCTTGGAGATGCTGTGGATTGAACCAAGGCCCTCATACATGTGAAGCATGTGGTCTTCCACTGAGCTTCATCCCCTCATGATGATAAGTGAGTTCTGTTATTTACTTACATGTACCTTTTAATCAAAATTTATAGGTTATAAAGGTCAACACTGGAAAGCACCATATTGCTTGGAGATGCTGGGGATTGAACCCAGGAACTCATACGTGCAAAGCAAGCGCTCTACCACAGAGCTACATGCCCTCAAATTGATCAGTGTGTTCTGTTATTTACTTACATGTGCATTTAGATCGAAATCTATAGGTGATAAAGGTCAATGCTGGAATGATTACATATGCAGTTCATACATGCAAAGCATGCGCTCTACCACTGAGCTACCTCCCCTGCTGTGGCTGTTGTATTTCTCTTGTTTAAATAATATCTTTCTGCACAGTGCCTGTATGATATATGGCTTTGACTTAAAAGTCCAATATTACATGGAGATGCTGGGGATTGAACCCATAACCTATACATGTATGTTTAAATCAAAACTTATAGTTGATAAAGGTCAACACTGGATGTAATACATATAGTTCAGATGTTTAAGAAACAGTGAAAGATTTTAATGGAAAGCACCATATTGCTTGGAGATGCTGGAGATTGAACCCAGGACCTCATACATTTCTCTTGCTTAAATAATATCCTTATGCACAGTGCCTGTGTGATATATGGCTTTGACTTAGAAGTACAACATTGCATGGAGATGCTGGGGATTGAACCCAGGACCTCATACATGCAAAGCATGCGCTCTACCACTGAGCTACATCCCCTCAAAATGGTAAGTGTGTTCTGTTTTTTAGTTACATGTGCATTTAAATCGAAATCTATAGGTGACATAGGTCTGTGCTGGAATGATTACATATGCAGTTCAGATGTTTAAAAAACAGGGAAAGAACCATATTCCTTGGAGATGTATGGGATTGAACTCATGACCTCATACATGCAAAGCATGCACTCTACCAGTGAGCTACATCCCCTGCTTTAGCTGATGTATTTCTCTTGTTATAATGATATCTTTACGCATGGTGCCTTTGTGATATATGACTTTGACTTAAAAGTCCAATATTACATGGAGATGCTGGGGATTGAACCCATGACCTCATACATGCAAAGCATGCGCTCTACCACTGAGCGACATCCCCTCATGATGATAAGTGTGTTCTGTTATTTAGTTACATGTACCTTTAAATCAGAATTTATAGGTTATAAAGGTCAACACTGGAATGCATACAAATGTTTAAGAAACAGGGCAAGAACCATATTGCTTGGAGATGCTGTGGATTGAACCAAGGCCCTCATACATGTGAAGCATGCGCTCTTCCACTGAGCTTCATCCCCTCATGATGATAAGTGAGTTCTGTTATTTACTTACATGTAGCTTTTAATCAAAATTTATAGGTTATAAAGGTCAACACTGGAAAGCACCATATTGCTTGGAGATGCTGGGGATTGAACCCAGGAACTCATACGAGCAAAGCAAGCGCTCTACCACAGAGCTACATGCCCTCAAATTGATCAGTGTGTTCTGTTATTTACTTACATGTGCATTTAAATCAAAATCTATAGGTGATAAAGGTCAATGCTGGAATGATTACATATGCAGTTCATACATGCAAAGCATGTGCTCTACCACTGAGCTACATCCCCTGCCGTGGCTGTTGTATTTATCTTGTTTAAATAATATCTTTCTGCACAGTGCCTGTATGATATATGGCTTTGACTTAAAAGTCCAACATTGCTTGGAGATGCTGGGGATTGAACCCAGGACCTCATACATGCAAAGCATGCGCTCTACCGTTGAGCAACATCCCCTCAAAATGGTAAGTGTGTTCTGTTTTTTACTTACATGTGCATTTAAATCGAAATCTATAGGTCAATGCTGGAATGATTACATATGCAGTTCAGATGTTTAAGAAACAGGAAAAGAACCATATTCCTTGGAGCTGCTAGGGATTGAACTCATGACCTCATACATGCAAAGCATGCACTCTACCAGTGAGCTACATCCCCTGCTTTAGCTGTTGTATTTCTCTTGTTATAATAATATCTTTACGCATGGTGCCTTTGTGATATATGACTTTGACTTAAAAGTCCAATATTACATGGAGATATTGGGGATTGAACCCATAACCTATACATGTATGTTTAAATCAAAACGTATAGTTGATAAAGGTCAATACTGGATGTAATACATATAGTTCAGATGTTTAAGAAACAGTGAAAGATTTTAATGGAAAGCACCATATTGCTTGGAGATGCTGGGGATTGAACACAGGACCTCATACATGCAAAGCATTCAGATGTTTAAGAAAAAGGGAAAGACTTTAATGGAAAGCACCATATTGCTTGGAGATGCTGGGGATCGAACACAGGACCTCATACATGCAAAGCATGCGCTCTACCACTGAGCTACATCCCCTCATGAGGATAAGTGTGTTCTGTTATTTACTTACATGTACCTTTTAATCAAAATTTATAGGTTATAAATGTCAACACTGGAAAGCACCATATTGCTTGGAGATGCTGGGGATTGAAATACAATAGTGGCTGTTGTATTTCTCTTGTTTAAATAATATCTTTCTGCACAGTGCCTGTATGATATATGGCTTTGACTTAAAAGTCCAACATTGCTTGGAGATGCTGGGGATTGAACCCAGGACCTCATACATGCAAAGCATGCGCTCTACCACTGAGCTACATCCCCTCATGATGATGTGTTCTGTTATTTACTTACATGTACCTTTTAATCAAAATGTATAGGTTATAAAGGTCAACACTGGAATGCATACAAATGTTTAAAAAACAGGGAAAGAACCATATTGCTTGGAGATGATGTGGATTGAACCAAGGCCCACAATGCCTATGTGATATATGGCTTTGAGTTAGAAGTAGAACATGGCATGGAGAAGCTGGGGTTTGAACCCAGGAACTCATACATGCAAAGCAAGGGCTCTACCACAGAGCTACATGCCCTCAAAGTGGTCAGTGTGTTCTGTTATTTACTTACATGTGCATTTAATTCAAAATCTATAGGTGATAAAGTTCAATACTGGAATGATTACATATGCAGTTCAAATGTTTAAAAAAGAGGTAAAGAACCCCATTGCTTGCAGATGCTGGAGATTGAACCCAGGACCTCATACATGCAAAGCATGCGCTCTACCACTGAGCTACATCCCCTCATGATGATGTGTTCTGTTATTTACTTACATGTACCTTTTAATCAAAATGTATAGGTTATAAAGGTCAACACTGGAATGCATACAAATGTTTAAAAAACAGGGAAAGAACCATATTGCTTGGAGATGCTGTGGATTGAAGCAAGGCCCACAATGCCTATGTGATATATGGCTTTGAGTTAGAAGTAGAACATGGCATGGAGAAGCTGGGGATTGAACCCAGGAACTCATACATGCAAAGCAAGGGCTCTACCACAGAGCTACATGCCCTCAAAGTGATCAGTGTGTTCTGTTATTTACTTACATGTGCATTTAAATCAAAATCTATAGGTGATAAATGTCAATACTGGAATGATTACATATGCAGTTCAAATGTTTAAAAAACAGGTAAAGAATCCCATTGCTTGGAGATGCTGTGGATTGAACCCAGGACCTCATACATGCGAAGCATGCACTCTACCACTGAGCTACATCCCCTCATGATTGTAAATGTGTTCTGATACTTACTTAGATGTACCTTTAAATCAAAATTTATAGGTTATAAAGGTCAACACTGGAATGCATACAAATGTTTAAGAAACAGGGCAAGAACCATATTGCTTGGAGATGCTGTGGATTGAACCAAGGCCCTCATACATGTGAAGCATGTGGTCTTCCACTGAGCTTCATCCCCTCATGATGATAAGTGAGTTCTGTTATTTACTTACATGTACCTTTTAATCAAAATTTATAGGTTATAAAGGTCAACACTGGAAAGCACCATATTGCTTGGAGATGCTGGGGATTGAACCCAGGAACTCATACGTGCAAAGCAAGCGCTCTACCACAGAGCTACATGCCCTCAAATTGATCAGTGTGTTCTGTTATTTACTTACATGTGCATTTAGATCGAAATCTATAGGTGATAAAGGTCAATGCTGGAATGATTACATATGCAGTTCATACATGCAAAGCATGCGCTCTACCACTGAGCTACATCCCCTGCTGTGGCTGTTGTATTTCTCTTGTTTAAATAATATCTTTCTGCACAGTGCCTGTATGATATATGGCTTTGACTTAAAAGTCCAATATTACATGGAGATGCTGGGGATTGAACCCATAACCTATACATGTATGTTTAAATCAAAACTTATAGTTGATAAAGGTCAACACTGGATGTAATACATATAGTTCAGATGTTTAAGAAACAGTGAAAGATTTTAATGGAAAGCACCATATTGCTTGGAGATGCTGGGGATTGAACACAGGACCTCATACATGCAAAGCATTCAGATGTTTAAGAAAAAGGGAAAGACTTTAATGGAAAGCAACATATTGCTTGGAGATGCTGGAGATTGAACCCAGGACCTCATACATTTCTCTTGCTTAAATAATATCCTTATGCACAGTGCCTGTGTGATATATGGCTTTGACTTAGAAGTACAACATTGCATGGAGATGCTGGGGATTGAACCCAGGACCTCATACATGCAAAGCATGCGCTCTACCACTGAGCTACATCCCCTCAAAATGGTAAGTGTGTTCTGTTTTTTACTTACATGTGCATTTAAATCGAAATCTATAGGTGACATAGGTCTGTGCTGGAATGATTACATATACAGTTCAGATGTTTAAGAAACAGGGAAAGAACCATATTCCTTGGAGATGTATGGGATTGAACTCATGACCTCATACATGCAAAGCATGCACTCTACCAGTGAGTTACATCCCCTGCTTTAGCTGATGTATTTCTCTTGTTATAATGATATCTTTACGCATGGTGCCTTTGTGATATATGACTTTGACTTAAAAGTCCAATATTTCATGGAGATGCTGGGGATTGAACCCATGACCTCATACATGCAAAGCATGCGCTCTACCACTGAGCGACATCCCCTCATGATGATAAGTGTGTTCTGTTATTTAGTTACATGTACCTTTAAATCAGAATTTATAGGTTATAAAGGTCAACACTGGAATGCATACAAATGTTTAAGAAACAGGGCAAGAACCATATTGCTTGGAGATGCTGTGGATTGAACCAAGGCCCTCATACATGTGAAGCATGCGCTCTTCCACTGAGCTTCATCCCCTCATGATGATAAGTGAGTTCTGTTATTTACTTACATGTAGCTTTTAATCAAAATTTATAGGTTATAAAGGTCAACACTGGAAAGCACCATATTGCTTGGAGATGCTGGGGATTGAACCCAGGAACTCATACGTGCAAAGCAAGCGCTCTACCACAGAGCTACATGCCCTCAAATTGATCAGTGTGTTCTGTTATTTACTTACATGTGCATTTAAATCAAAATCTATAGGTGATAAAGGTCAATGCTGGAATGATTACATATGCAGTTCATACATGCAAAGCATGCGCTCTACCACTGAGCTACATCCCCTGCCGTGGCTGTTGTATTTCTCTTGTTTAAATAATATCTTTCTGCACAGTGCCTGTATGATATATGGCTTTGACTTAAAAGTCCAACATTGCTTGGAGATGCTGGGGATTGAACCCATGACCTCATACATGCAAAGCATGCGCTCTACCACTGAGCTACATCCCCTCAAAATGGTAAGTGTGTTCTGTTTTTTACTTACATGTGCATTTAAATCGAAATCTATAGGTCAATGCTGGAATGATTACATATGCAGTTCAGATGTTTAAGAAACAGGGAAAGAACCATATTCCTTGGAGATGCTAGGGATTGAACTCATGACCTCATACATGCAAAGCATGCACTCTACCAGTGAGCTACATCCCCTGCTTTAGCTGTTGTATTTCTCTTGTTATAATAATATCTTTACGCATGGTGCCTTTGTGATATATGACTTTGACTTAAAAGTCCAATATTACATGGAGATGCTGGGGATTGAACCCATAACCTATACATGTATGTTTAAATCAAAACTTATAGTTGATAAAGGTCAACACTGGATATAATACATATAGTTCAGATGTTTAAGAAACAGTGAAAGATTTTAATGGAAAGCACCATATTGCTTGGAGATGCTGGGGATTGAACACAGGACCTCATACATGCAAAGCATTCAGATGTTTAAGAAAAAGGGAAAGACTTTAATGGAAAGCACCATATTGCTTGGAGATGCTGGGGATCGAACCCAGGACCTCATACATGCAAAGCATGCGCTCTACCACTAAGCTACATCCCCTCATGATGACAAGTGTGTTCTGTTATTTACTTACATGTACCTTTTAATCAAAATTTATAGGTTATAAATGTCAACACTGGAAAGCACCATATTGCTTGGAGATGCTGGGGATTGAAATACAATAGTGGCTGTTGTATTTCTCTTGTTTAAATAATATCTTTCTGCAGAGTGCCTGTATGATATATGGCTTTGACTTAAAAGTCCAACATTGCTTGGAGATGCTGGGGATTGAACCCAGGACCTCATACATGCAAAGCATGCGCTCTACCACTGAGCTACATCCCCTCATGATGATGTGTTCTGTTATTTACTTACATGTACCTTTTAATCAAAATGTATAGGTTATAAAGGTCAACACTGGAATGCATACAAATGTTTAAAAAACAGGGAAAGAACCGTATTGCTTGGAGATGCTGTGGATTGAAGCAAGGCCCACAATGCCTATGTGATATATGGCTTTGAGTTAGAAGTAGAACATGGCATGGAGAAGCTGGGGATTGAACCCAGGAACTCATACATGCAAAGCAAGGGCTCTACCACAGAGCTACATGCCCTCAAAGTGATCAGTGTGTTCTGTTATTTACTTACATGTGCATTTAAATCAAAATCTATAGGTGATAAAGGTCAATACTGGAATGATTACATATGCAGTTCAAATGTTTAAAAAACAGGTAAAGAATCCCATTGCTTGGAGATGCTGTGGATTGAACCCAGGACCTCATACATGCGAAGCATGCACTCTACCACTGAGCTACATCCCCTCATGATTGTAAATGTGTTCTGATACTTACTTAGATGTACCTTTAAATCAAAATCAGAATTTATAGGTTATAAAGGTCAACACTGGAATGCATACAAATGTTTAAGAAACAGGGCAAGAACCATATTGCTTGGAGATGCTGTGGATTGAACCAAGGCCCTCATACATGTGAAGCATGCGCTCTTCCACTGAGCTTCATCCCCTCATGATGATAAGTGAGTTCTGTTATTTACTTACATGTAGCTTTTAATCAAAATTTATAGGTTATAAAGGTCAACACTGGAATGCACCATATTGCTTGGAGATGCTGGGGATTGAACCCAGGAACTCATACGTGCAAAGCAAGTGCTCTACCACAGAGCTACATGCCCTCAAATTGATCAGTGTGTTCTGTTATTTACTTACATGTGCATTTAAATCAAAATCTATAGGTGATAAAGGTCAATGCTGGAATGATTACATATGCAGTTCATACATGCAAAGCATGCGCTCTACCACTGAGCTACATCCCCTGCCGTGGCTTTTGTATTTCTCTTGTTTAAATAATATCTTTCTGCACAGTGCCTGTATGATATATGGCTTTGACTTAAAAGTCCAACATTGCTTGGAGATGCTGGGGATTGAACCCAGGACCTCATACATGCAAAGCATGCGCTCTACCACTGAGCTACATCCCCTCAAAATAGTAAGTGTGTTCTGTTTTTTACTTACATGTGCATTTAAATCGAAATCTATAGGTCAATGCTGGAATGATTACATATGCAGTTCGGATGTTTAAGAAACAGGGAAAGAACCATATTCCTTGGAGATGCTAGGGATTGAACTCATGACCTCATACATGCAAAGCATGCACTCTACCAGTGAGCTACATCCCCTGCTTTAGCTGTTGTATTTCTCTTGTTATAATAATATCTTTACGCATGGTGCCTTTGTGATATATGACTTTGACTTAAAAGTCCAATATTACATGGAGATGCTGGGGATTGAACCCATAACCTATACATGTATGTTTAAATCAAAACTTATAGTTGATAAAGGTCAACACTGGATGTAATACATATAGTTCAGATGTTTAAGAAACAGTGAAAGATTTTAATGGAAAGCACCATATTGCTTGTAGATGCTGGGGATTGAACACAGGACCTCATACATGCAAAGCATTCAGATGTTTAAGAAAAAGGGAAAGACTTTAATGGAAAGCACCATATTGCTTGGAGATGCTGGGGATCGAACCCAGGACCTCATACATGCAAAGCATGCGCTCTACCACTGAGCTACATCCCCTCATGATGACAAGTGTGTTCTGTTATTTACTTACATGTACCTTTTAATCAAAATGTATAGGTTATAAATGTCAACACTGGAAAGCACCATATTGCTTGGAGATGGAAATACAATAGTGGCTGTTGTATTTCTCTTGTTTGAATAATATCTTTCTGCACAGTGCCTGTATGATATATGGCTTTGACTTAAAAGTCCAACATTGCTTGGAGATGCTGGGGATTGAACCCAGGACCTCATACATGCAAAGCATGCGCTCTACCACTGAGCTACATCCCCTCATGATGATGTGTTCTGATACTTACTTAGATGTACCTTTAAATCAAAATGTATAGGTTATAAAGGTCAACACTGGAATGCATACAAATGTTTAAAAAACAGGGAAAGAACCATATTGCTTGGAGATGCTGTGGATTGAACCAAGGCCCACAATGCCTATGTGATATATGGCTTTGAGTTAGAAGTAGAACATGGCATGGAGAAGCTGGGGATTGAACCCAGGAACTCATACATGCAAAGCAATGGCTCTACCACAGAGCTACATGCCCTCAAAGTGATCAGTGTGTTCTGTTATTTACTTACATGTGCATTTAAATCAAAATCTATAGGTGATAAAGGTCAATACTGGAATGATTACATATGCAGTTCAAATGTTTAAAAAACAGGTAAAGGACCCCATTGCTTGGAGATGCTGGGGATTGAACCCAGGACCTAATACATGCGAAGCATGCACTCTACCACTGAGCTACATCCCCTCATGATTGTAAATGTGTTCTGATACTTACTTAGATGTACCTTTAAATCAAAATTTATAGGTTATAAAGGTCAACACTGGAATACATACAAATGTTTAAGAAACAGGGAAAGAACCATATTGCTTGGAGATGCTGTGGATTGAACCAAGGCCCTCATACATGTGAAGCATGCGCTCTTCCACTGAGCTTCATCCCTTCATGATGATAAGTGAGTTCTGTTATTTACTTACATGTACCTTTTAATCAAAATTTATAGGTTATAAAGGTCAACACTGGAAAGCACCATATTGCTTGGAAATGCTGGGGATTGAACCCAGGAACTCATACGTGCAATGCAAGCGCTCTACCACAGAGCTACATGCCCTCAAATTGATCAGTGTGTTCTGTTATTTACTTACATGTGCATTTAGATCAAAATCTATAGGCGATAAAGGTCAATGCTGGAATGATTACATATGCAGTTCATACCAGCAAAGCATGCGCTCTACCACTGAGCTACATCCCCTGCTGTGGCTGTTGTATTTCTCTTGTTTAAATAATGTCTTTCTGCACAGTGCCTGTATGATATATGGCTTTGACTTAAAAGCCCAACATTGCTTGGAGATGCTGGGGATTGAACCCAGGACCTCATACATGCAAAGCATGCGCTCTACCACTGAGCTCAAAATAGTAAGTGTGTTCTGTTATTTACTTACATGTCCATTTAAATCGAAATCTATAGGTGATATAGGTCAATGCTGGAATGATTACATATGCAGTTCAGGGGCCGTATTCACAAAGAATTTTATCTTACCACTAGGAGTACTCCTAAATGGCACTAAAATATTTTAGCTAGGAGTTTTCTCTTAAAAGTTATTCACAACGCCTTTCAGACCTACTCTTAGTAAGGAAAATTGACAACTCCTAAACTAAGAGTGAGTCATCGTTGCTATGGATGACGTCAATTCTCATGCACGAGCTTCCTCGCAATGATAATGGTGATTGGTTGTTAGATGACAGGGCCATCATGCGGAACAGAACACAGACGCAACAAATCATGGAATTACGATATCTTAAAATGTCTGTGTCCTACACAAAATAATAATAGTAATTTCATCGAAATGCATATATAATGACATGTTTGTGCAGGCCCCAGTGTAATTCTAAAAAGGTAGAGAGGGAGAGAAAAATCGTGAATTAAATTAAATTAAGCCTAATACCCTAATGAAAACCGGCACTTGCCTAATAATGAAAAACGACACTTGCATTAACACTTGCTTGGTTAATTGACATCCTATTAGCCTAAATAGACTACTTAAAGCAAGGAAAATGTTGCTCCTATTGAAGTAATGTAATAGTTGAATGACGGTGGATTATGAACTCGCCATAACGGAAAAGAAAGCCAAACTGGACGCAGGATCAGTTACTGCTGCTGGCCCAGTTGGTGCTGGAAAAAAAAAACATAATAAAAGGGAAATTCGGCACTGGAATATCAAGCAAAACTAAGCGCGAGACATGGGAAAGGATATGTTTGCTGATCAATGCAGCATTCGCGCTTGTGTCGCGGACCCCGGACGACTGCGAGAATTGGTGGTATGCGCTACAATCGCAGTCGAGGGTTGAGATTGCAGCCTTTAAACGGGCAAGCATGGCAACAGGTAGGCCTATACTATTAAATATATAATATCATTATTGTTTCATGTAATTCTAAAAACTTCCTGCTTGTCATGAATGTAATGAATTATGAAACAAATATCAAACAATATTCTTACATTAAAGTGTGTTTTTAAGTGTTATGGCAATGCTTTTGAGTTGGTGAAACTTTCCATGTATGTGTTAAGGAGGAGGATCAGCACCTAAGGCCCCGTCCACACTACTGCGTTTTCGTTTAAAAACGGAGAATTAAAACGAAAACGATCTCCGTCCACACCAGCGTTTTAGCTGCGTATTAGAATTGATCTCGGTCCACATTAAAACGACTGAAAACTCGGATCACGTGACCATTCTCCAACACTGTGCATGCGCGTGCCGGTGTAAACAGGAAACGGATGGACTATTCCTAAGATTTGATGAGGAAGCAAGTTTGCACCTTACGAGTATCTATTCTATGTATAATTACCTCTTTTTGTATTTTTGTATACTGTTGTATATTGTAAATTGTTGTATATTGTATATTGTTGTATATTGTAAACTGTTGTATATTGTACATTGTATATTATTTATTGTTCTGTTAGTGTATATGGTACTGTGAGTAATTGTGCGCACATTAGATGTGTAATCTATGTAAATCTGATGTTTGCTGTAATTGTTTTCGTCACATCGTGTCATACTGCTATGTTGCTCGGAACTGCACCTAAGAATTTCACCCACTGTTGCACTTGTGTATATGGTTGTGTGACAATAAAAGGATTTTGATTTGATTTTGATTTGAAGTAACGTTAGCTACCTCTGCAAAGATTAGAAAATGTCGAAGACCAGAGATTTCTTTTCATGGACCATCGACGAGGTGGAACTTTTACTTAAAGTTACAATGGAATACAAAACAGCCTTTCGCTGAGGTTGATAAGTGCCGCTCTGGACATTCGAAAGTTTTCGCACCATTCCTCAGGGACCACAACTTGATTTTTAAAATTATCCCACCATGCGCTGGTTCTTCCCGGCTTAACCCAAAACCGACGCTCCATGTACGGTTGATACCGCCGCTGCACACGGGAATTGTCATAGATCGCTCGAATAATAGTTTGCCTATGGCGCATGTAGGCAGTTATAGCATTTTACAATGCAAATTCTGCATTTTACAATGCTATAACTGCCTACATTGCATCGGTGGTGTATAGTGTCATTGGGTCAGACACCAGCATAACAGGCCTTGAGGGTGCAACTGATCCGGCAATGCAACTGCTAATGGAAATAGAGGGGTAGGCTGTTTATGCAACGATTGCAATACTTGTACATTTTTGGTGATATTTAATGAAGGAAATACAATATCATTATGTGCAAACCACCCACCAACACAAAAAAACTATCCACAAATTATAAGATGTTTTATCAGGCTACAATTTATGTTACAGGCCAAATGGAAGCCCAGGTCCTTCAGGTGCAAGTCATCTTCCTCTTCCTGCGCGTCTTCCACCCCTGACTCTTACTGCACCTCTTCCTCTTACTGCACCTCTTCCTCTTCCCTCTCCTCTTCCTCTTACTGCACCTCTTCCTCTTCCAGCTCCTCTTCCTCTTACTGCACCTCTTCCTCTTCCAGCTCCTCTTCCTCTTACTGCACCTCTTCCTCTTCCAGCTCCTCTTCCTCTTACTGCACCTCTTCCTCTTCCAGCTTCCTCTTCCACAATCCCATCACCTGCCTCTCCCTTCTCCAAAAAAAGATGAAAATGGAAATGCGTGTGTTAAAAAGGCAGAAAAGGGTCCTTGATGCAAAAGAGAGGCTAATACAATTAGAGTCTGAATATTACACTGTAAAGATTGCAAAAATGCAAAGGGAATAAACACACTTAAATTGAGCAAAAATGTGTCTTTACTCATTTGTGCATGTGATTATTTACCCAAAGTGTGTATGGACAAAGTGATCCCTGAATGCCAGTCCACATAGTTCCACTTCATCAACAAATTGGCTGTGTTCATTGTCATCATCATCATCATCATCGTTAAACTCTTCACCATCTCCTGTCTGTGGTATGTTCCTTTGCCGGCATAGGTTGTGAAGAAGCGCACACACAGTGATCACTTTACTCGTCTTCTCTGGACTAAGGCGGATTTCACTATGTAAAACGTGGAAACGTCGCTTTAGTTGTCCAATCCCCCTTTCCACCACACTGCGTGTCTTCTTGTGTGCTCTGAAACATACACCAAGGAACAGTAAACATTATTGATTTAACCAAGAGCCACCACTATAATTTGTAATAAGCTTTGACATTGTGGTCATGCTATTGAATTATGGCACCTAAATAATATAGCCAACATGTACACTTACCTATTGTAATTTAACTGTGGTCCCACTTGTGGACGGAGGTAAGGTGTAAGGAGCCATGACTTACAGGGATAGCCACTGTCCCCCACCAAGTGACATCCAGCTGGCACATGACGTCTCTCAAACAGTTGCCTCAGACCACTCTCCATCAATATCCTCGAGTCATGAGTGGATCCGGGTCACTTTGCAACAACATCAAGAATTGTGAAGTTTGCATCGAACACAATCTGCGTATTGATGGAGTGGGTTTTCTTTCTATTCACAAACATGTCCTCATCCTGACGTGGTGCAATTATTTTAATATGTGTCCCGTCTATAGCACCGACCACTCCGGGCACACCGGCAATATCCATAAAGCTGGCTTTGTTTCTTTGGAGTTGGCGAATATCCAAAGGAAAACTTATGAACTGGCGAATAATATGGGGTCTACAAAGTGCATTGATTGTTTGGTGGATGGATCTGCTTACCGATGGCTGGGATATCACTAGATCGTCGGCATTACATAATTGCATTTTCCCCGTTGCCAGGTAGCGAAGTGTTATCAAAGATTTCAATTCGGCACTGATTGGGTTGTTGCGATTAGTTGGCGCTGTTATTGCATCCCTAACAAGATCCACAACAATCAGTATTCCCTCACGGTTAAGGCGGTATCTTTGTAATAACTCCGTGTCATTAAGTGTCTCCAACACACTGCGTCGCACGGCCATTTTAAGATCCTTTGAGAATAGGTCTTAGTGAGTTAGGAGTCCTCTCGACTTCTTTTAAGCTGTCCCAGACTTAGGTGCTACTTTTAGGGCTAAAATGCTTCGTGAATTACTCTTAGTGAAAAAAATTAGGAGTCCTAAAGTTAGGAGTGACACGCCCAATATTTTTAGGAGTTGCTCCTAAATTCGCCAGTTAGGAGCTACTTTTAGCCTTAAAAATCTTTGTGAATACAGCCTATTGTAGGCCGTACACAACACATTTTATCATCCAATATTACATGGAGATGCTGGGGATTGAACCCATGACCTCATACATGCAAAGCATGCATTCTACCACTGAGCTACATCTCCTCATGATGGTAGCTGTGTTCTGATATTTACTTACATGTACCTTTAAATCAAAATTTATAGGTTAAATGCACTTTATCAGTGAGCTACATGCCCTGCTTTAGCTGATGTATTTCTCTTGTTATAATAATATAAGAAAAATGGAAAGATTTGTCTGGAAAGCAGCATATTGCTTGGAGATGCTGGGGATTGAACCCAGGACCTCATACATGCAAAGCATGCGCTCTACCACTGAGCACTTTACCATTGAGCTACATGCCCTCAAAGTGACCAGTGTGTTCTGTTATTTACTTACATGTGCATTTATATCGAAAACTATAGGTGATATAGGTCAATACTGGAATGAATACATATGCAGTTCAAATGTTTAAGAAACAGGTAAAGAACCCCATTGCTTGGAGATGCTGGGGATTGAACACAGGACCTCATACATGCAAAGCATGCGCTCTACCACTGAGCTACATCCCCTCAAAATGGTAAGTGTGTTCTGTTTTTTACTTACATGTGCATTTAAATCAAAATCTATAGGCGATAAAGGTCAATACTGGAATGGTTACATATGCAGTTCAGATGTTTAAAAAACAGGGAAAGAACCATATTCCTTGGAGATGCTGAGGATTGAACTCATACATGCAAAGCATGCACTCTACCAGTGAGCTACATCCCCTGCTTTAGCTGATGTATTTCTCTTGTTATAATAATATCTTTACGCATGGTGCCTTTGTGATATATGACTTTGACTTAAAAGTCCAAGATTGCATGGAGACGCTGGGGATTAAACCCAGGACCTCATATATGCGAAGCATGCGCTCTACCACTGAGCTACATCCCCTCATGATGATAAATGTTTTCTGATATTTAGTTACATGTACCTTTAAATAAAAATGTATAGGTGATAAAGGTCAACACTGGAATGCATAATTATGCAGTTCAGATGTTTAAGCAACAGTGAAAGAACAATATTCTTTGGAGATGCTGGGGATTGAACCCAGTACCTCATACATGCGTAGCAAGCGCTCTACCACGGAGCAAAATCCCAAAATCCCATTCTGTTATTTACTTACATGTGCATTTAAATCGAAACTTAAAGGTCAACACTGGAATGCTTACATATGCAGTTCAGATGTTTAAGAAACAGGTAAAGAACCCCATTGCTTGGAGATGCTGGGGATTGAACCCAGGACCTCATTTCCCTGCTCCAACTGTTGTATTTCTCTTGTTTAAATAATATCTTTTTGCCCGATGCCTATGTGATATATGACTTTGACTTAAGAGTCCAATATTGGATGGAGCTGTTGGTGATTGAACCCATGACCACATACATGCAAAGCATGCGCTCTACCACTGAGCTACAACCCCTGTTGCAACTGTTGTATTTCTCTTGTTTAAATAATATATTTATGCACAATGCCTGTGTGATATATGGCTTTGACTTAAAAGTCCTACATGGCTTGAAGATGCTGGGTATTGAACCCAGTACCTCATTCTGGCAAAGCAAGTGCTCTAACTCTGAGCTACATCCCCTGCTGTAGCTGTTGTATTTCTCTTGTTGAAATAATATCTTTATGCACGATGCCTTTGTGATATATGACTTTGACTTAAAAGTCCAACAATAATTGATTGAACCCAGGACCTCATACATGTGAAGCATGCGCTCTACCACTGAGCTACATCCCCTCATGATGATAAGTGTGTTCTGTTATTTACTTACATGTACCTTTTAATCAAAATTTATAGGTTATAAAGGTCAACACTGGAATGCATACAAATGTTTAAGAAACAGGGAAAGAACCATATTGCTTGGAGATGCTGTGGATTGAACCAAGGCCCTCATACATGTGAAGCATGCGCTCTTCCACTGGGCTACATCCCCTCAGAATGGTTAGTGTGTTCTGTTTTTTACTTACATGTATGTTTAAATCAAAACTTATAGTTGATAAAGGTCAACACTGGAATGAATACATATAGTTCAGATGTTTAAGAAAAAGGGAAAGATTTTAATGGAAAGCACCATATTGCTTGAAGATGCTGGGGATAGAACACACAACCTCATACATGCAAAGCATGCGCTCTACCACTGAGCTACATCCCCTCATGATGATAAATGTGTTCTGATATTTACTTACATGTACCTATAAATCAAAATTTATAGGTGATAAAGGTCAAGAATGGAATGCTTACATATGCAGTTCAGATGATTAAGAAACAGGTAAAGAACCCCATTGCTTGGAGATGCAAAGCAAGTGCTCTACCACTGAGCCACAACCCCTGCTTCAACTGTTGTATTTCTCTTGTTTAAACAATATCTTTATGCACAATGCCTGTGTAATATATGACTTTGACTTAAGAGTCGAACAGTACATGGAGATGCTGGGGATGGAACCCAGGACCTCTTACATGCGAAGCATGCGCTCTACCACTGAGCTACATCCCCTGCTGGGCTGTTGTACTTATCTTGTTTAAACAATATCTTTATGACGATGCCTGTGTGATATATGGCTTTGACTTATAAGTCTAACATTGCTTGGAGATGCTGGGGATTGAACCCAGGACCTCATATAGACGGTGGGCCGAGGGGGGATTTCGTGTTTTCAGACGATCTCTGGGGATGGATAACCCAGTTTTTTATATATAACCACTACACTTTCAAACAAAGCAAATAAAATTTGTTGCCACTCACATACTTTGCACATTACTATAATATCGGTAACTTTCTCCAGGTTATTTTCCCGGCGAATAGAGCAGGCGGCTACGTGTTGGGTCCGCCATGCGTGACGTATTTGTTGCCTTCATCCAATAGCGTGTGTGGGAAAGTGTCGGTGTTGGTGACGCGTTTGTCAACACACGGGCGCGCTGATATGAAGTTGCTGTCTGACTCTGTGCACATCTTTTCGAGAAGTGATTTTACATCATAACAACCATAGACATCTACAGCAGGATACAACGTTAAAATAGCCTAAATATAAAGTTATGAAACTTTACTTTGCCATCAGCCAAAACGATTTGCCAAGGAACAAATTATAGATTAATGAGACCAAAGATCACCTGTTCAGGGGCGTGTCTAGAAGGGGGACATGGGGTGGCACCACCCAGTGATCGAGCCAGTGGGTGGTGATGGCGCAGTGGATAAGACACATGCCTTTGGTGTGAGAGACCAGGGTTCGAATCCACTGTGAGACACCATTGTGTCCCTGAGCAAGACACTTAACCCCTAGTTGCTCCAGAGGTGTGTGACCTCTGACATATATAGCAATTGTAAGTCGCTTTGGATAAAAGCGTCAGCTAAATGTATATGTAAACTTGTTAACTCATTTTGCCCACTTATGCTACATATTCAGTTTGACACAAAATGTGAATGTAGAGGTAACGTTATGCATTCTCACTGTTTTTATTTTATGTAACCATCTTTTGTCATACGATGTCCTGTCATTTCGTTGTAATCTTTAATAAATATACCGTTCTGATTTCACACATTTGATCCATGGTATTGCTTGAAAACACAACATCATAAAAACCATAGACATCTACAGCAGGATACAACGTTAAAATAGCCTAAATATAAAGTTATGAAACTTTACTTTGCCATCAGCCTAAACGATTTGCCAAGGAACAAATTATAGATTAATGAGACCAAAGATCACCTGTTCAGGGGCGTGTCTAGAAGGGGGGCATGGGGTGGCACTGGCCCCCCCTGAAATATGATTGCCCCCCCCCCCCTTGGATCAGAGAGCTGTCAAACACTGCTTGATTTGCGATTCGCAAAGCGGAATCACATGTCCGCGTTTTTCAAACAGTAGGAGAGAGAGAGAAACACCTCGACACGTCACTGTTTATGGTATATACACACTCAATTACAGTATATATTTTGAAATATCGCACCATATGTTGGTCTGATTACTTTCATGTGTGACTGATCAAGCCAGTAACGTTAGATTAGCTAACGTAATTTCGGCAGATGACTGATGACCGCAGCAGCGCGTCTACATAAATATAAAATAGATGCATGGGTCATTCCTGGTATGCGATGACTTTCCTGTCCCAATGATTTATGTACTCATATTTTCTCTAAAATGAGTCACATATTTATAATAAATGGCTTAAATTGTAGATTTAAGTATTCTTTGCCATTTAATCAGAGATAATAGACATTAAAAATACTACTTTGTATTTTACACAATTTTAATTGATGTATGCATTCAATTATATCATGTCCTCAGTGCACAGTAATCAACTTCTGCAAGAAATATAAACCATGAAATGACAAAAACCTCAAAATATTTTTAAATTCTGTAATAGACTAGGCTAAATTGCCTCTAATCATACATATAAATCATGTGGAAATATAGGTCTTTTTCTTAACATTTTCTTCAGTTACTGCGTACCTGAAGTCATCTTCCACCCTGTTAGTATGTACTTTTTTGCCTTCCAAATCCAACTGCAATTTCCTTGTGACCATTTTCAAGAAGTGAAATTTCTTTTCTTTTACCTGCTGGAATTCAACTGTACAAACTGAGGTATGCTTCAGCTCTCACTCCTAACTTTTTTTAGTTTTTGTAATTTTATCCTGCTTGTCCCACCCTTAAAGTTCCACCCTGTTAGGCTATGTTATGGAGTTTGTCCTATCAAAAAATGTAAAAACAAAATCTGACATAGTTATAAAAGTTCTGTTCATCTGTAGAAGGTTAGCTAGCTAAAAATGTTGATCACTCAAAGAGCTATGGCTAACTTAGCTCAGAATTTTCCACCCTGTTAGATCTATAAACCTAGCAGGGTGGAATGTTAAACATATTCGATTCATCAAAAATTGTTTTGCTTGTTTCAAGAAGAAGAAAAAATCTAAGATGGCATAAGGGACATATACTATGCAAGAAAAGCTCATTATTGTTTAACATTTACATTATTAACATGTTGTGATATATGTATATGTCCCTAACAGGGTGGAATATTTTTATGGACAGTGTCTGAACAATCTACCAATAATTATTATTATACAGTCCCTGAGCTAGACCTATATGTCAAACATCAACCCTATATTAAACATGTCACTATTTTGATAGAATGCTAAAAACATGAAAATCATGCCTTTTTTCCCCAACATTTATGAAGCCAAAATGTCACCGCATACCAGGAATGACCCACATATTACTTTATCTTTTGTTTTAAAGACTAAAGCCACTATAATTACAACTCTGTGTAATTTATACTGAATGGGTATTTGTTTATTTTTACACCGCAACAGGACATCCAAGGTTTCTTTAAGAAGAAACCATGTCAGAGACAGATTTCATGCAGAGAACGTTAGCCACACACACACACACACACACACACACACACACACACACACACACACACACACACACACACACACACACACACACACACACACACACACACACACACACACACACACACACACACACACAGTGTTTGTGTTAAGAATAAAGCATGTTAAATGACTAAATAATGCCTAGGTGATGTTTTTTATTTATTAGAACAAAACTGTGTGGTCCAATCCATGTATAATACAAAATGATTTTCAGGCTCTTGTTCAGTGCCACATTTAATACCATCTATATTAGGTCACTGAGCATTGCAAAGATTTTTTTTAAAATCGTGCTTAATATTTTCTAAACACGTATTTATTTCCATTTGAATTTTCTGATTTCCCATGGGCCCCCCCTGACTGGATCTTGGTCCCCCCTGTGCCCCCCCATTTATAAAATCCTGGAATCGCCCCTGCACCTGTTAGATATACACAAGTCGAATTATATATCATGTTTAACCACAAGACATCAGAGCCAGCGGCAAACGTCAGAAGTACTAGCCGAGGTAAGGCTGTTCCAGGTGGGGTACATGAGCGCTGAGCGCCCGGATCTCTCACTCCGAAAACGTCAGATAAAAATTTTAAATAGACTCTATCTTTACGAATAAACCATAGATTTGAGCTTTAGACAACTACATTGTCGACTGAAAAACTATTAAAACTACATTTCGTGACACAATAACAGTAGTATTTTGAAATTTCTAATTATATAATGGCCAAAAACAAATTTTCAGTCTTGCTTGTGAAAAGTAATTGCTCGAGACCTCTTTTCAATTGTGTGGCGATTTGTACAGCCCCAAGCAGCACACTAAACACATTTTTCTCAATTCCCGGTATGAAATCTATGTGAAAGTTGCCCTCCGCAATGTGGCCGCACCGTTGATGTACGCTCCAGCGGGCAATTGGGCTTCTATGTATTGATTATGTCTATGATAAAAACGAGCCAGACAATACTCTTTTTCCCGCACATTTTTACTATGGAAGAAATCGCAAAAACATGAAGTGCTGCATGCATATATGTGAGGGAAATGGACCCACCATTCCCTTCACAGACATAACTTGGGAGCAATTTATTAAATCTGTGTTTCTGTGGAAAGACCTTGAATGCAGAGAAAGTCTTATAGCAGAAGAGGCAGTACAGGCATACAAATTACAAAGCCAGGAACCTACAAAGCAGTTAGTCAAACCAGCTAACATTGGCTACCACAGGGAGTGCTACAGCCATTTCACAAATATCACGAAGATAGAACGAGCACAAAGGAGAAGAGAGAAGGCAGTATTAGTTGAAGAAACTGCAAATCAAGGTTGGTATTATATTGTATAGACAGAAGGTGCAGTAAAAGACATACAGTGCAGTATTATATTGTATAGACAGGTGGCGCAGTATATTACAGTGCAGTATTATATTGTATAGATAGGTGGCGCAGTATAAGACATTCAGTACAGTAGTATACATTTAAGTAAGTAGTATGTTTTACAGTAATATAAATTAAATATAAATGTGCAATGTATTAGCAGTAGCCTTATAGGAGCGTAATAGATATGGATTTCCAGTATGATCAAACACATACAGTTATGTGCAGTGTAGTAGCAGTAACAGTATAAATGTACAAATAATATAGATATATACAGTGTATTAACAGTAATATAATAAAAACATCCTGCAAAAATGTACCCTTCCAATTATGGCATTATTAACATCAACAAGGCCAGACACCTGAACGCTGTGAAACTGGTTTATTAACCATGTTAAGGGAACAGGTGAAACCGAAGGAGGATGAGTTTTCCCCTGCTTAAAGTTTCAAACCATTTCTTTAATCAGTGATGTGGGGAAGGGTGCAGAACCTCAATCTATTGTTTTGCACTTGTTTTAGTGGTAGAGGCAGAGGATGGTGAGGCAACTCCAGTAAAAACACAGGCTCTGAGGTCTAATGCCTGTGATCTCTATACGTCCAAGCAGGCCCCACACCTGCTTCCAGTACAATGCATTATTTGCAAACATGAGAAGTACAAGGTTCAGAAACACACCAGGAAAAAGGGTAAAAGAAAAACGAACACAGTGTGAAACACTCCATGCTGGGAAATTGCTTCTCGCTGCTGAAGGGAGAAGGGATGAGTCTCTCCTTCTCCATATCCAAGGCAGGGACTTGGTGGCTAGTGAAGCACGGTATCACTTCACCTGCTATCGAGATTTTACCCGGTACCTGACCACACAAAAAAATGAGAGAACAGAAACAAAGATCTATGAAAATGGATACAAGCACTTCTGCAAAACAGTCATTGAGGAGAGGCTTTTAAAACACCGCGAAGTGCTTCGACTGTCAAAGCTGAATTTGCTGTTAAAAAAAAACTGGGGAAGAAACAGAGGGAGTGAATATTGCAGCTTATAAGGCACATTCACTTAAGGCAAGACTTCAAAAATCTCATCCCTTCTTGAAATTCCTGCAGGCATCCACAACCTATCTTGTATTTGTGGACAATCTGTCAGCTGACGAGATTGTGCATGAAGTTGCTGTCTCCTCTGCTTCCTCCTCATCTGAAGAAAGTGAAGGAGAAATGATAAGTCAAGAAGCTATTGAAAATGCCACCATCAACACAAATGATTCTCGGGTGTTATATCATGCAGCAATGATACTCAAAGAAATCATTCAAAAGACATCAAAAAGATCACCAATGCTTCCATGGCCTCCCATAGCAGGTGACCTCACACTGGAAAATGCCTGGAGTGTAGTGCCTCACCAGCTTTTTAACTTTATTGCATGGACATCAGGAATGTCATTACAACCATCAGATGAACGTGTTGATGTCATTTCAGAGGACAGCAGAAAGATAGTGTCCACTTGTCAGGACATTATTACCTTGGCAACCAGAGGACGGTGGCTCATCCCAAAACAGTGCTCACTTGCAATGGCAGTTCGGCATATGACTGGCTCTGCACAGCTTATAGGGTTGTTAAATGGTCTGGGTCACTGCTCATCCAATTCCCAGGTCCTTGAGCATGATACTGCCCTTGCTCACCTACAAATAGAGAGAGGAGAAATATAAATCCCTGAAAACATCAGTGCTGAAGTGCCAGTGACTCTTGTCTGGGATAATAATGACTTTGGAGAGGAAACTCTTTCAGGTAAAGGGACAACACATAATACCAATGGTATAATAATTCAGAGGGCCATAAACAGTTATACAGCATCCTTACCAGACACATTACCCAGACAGAGAACACAAGAACGGTCTGTTCATCCTCCTCCACTGAATATTTCAACCCACACAAGAGGAAAGCGGTCTGGTCCACAGAATTTTGCATTGAAGATAGATCTCCAGCAGGACCAATACAGATATGCCCAAACTACCGGCAGAAGAATTGATGCTGCATTCTTTTTACTGAAAGTACCTGAGGCCCAGGGCAAGCTTTCAGGACATCTTGATCGAGTCTGACCTGGTGGCAGCAGGCTCAATCGATGGCTGGAGATCACTCCATTGCTACAACAGGAGCATACGGGCTCACAAACTCCTGATGGAAGCACTCCAGAAACTGCGCTGGTGGGCATACTTGGACACACTGACACAAGAACAAAATGCAGCTGCTTTAAAAGTAGCAACAGATATGCAGGATTGTTTTCCCTGTGAAGAGTTCAAGGTCATTCTAACATCAGACACATTTCAGAAATTACTGCAAGGCTATGAAGAATTTGTGGTGAAAAACAACTGTAACCACACATTCGCATTTTGGAGCACATATCTTGACATGATGGAAGATTTGCTTCTTTTCATCAGGGCAACAAGAGAGGGGAACTGGGCTCTCCATTTGTCCACTGTGCCAAGTATGCTGCCCTGGTTTTTTGCCTGTGACAAAGTAAATTATGCCAGGTATTTGACGGCATATTGGGCTGAAATGACCAACCTGGAAGACACACACCCTTCAGCACACCAGCAGCTTCTTTCAGGTGACTTTGTGGCACAAAGACATCAAAGTCATGGTTTCGCCGGCACTGCGTGTGATCAAGTCATTGAGCAAACAGCCAATCGTGACTCAAAGACAAAGGGTGGCATCAGTGGGTTCTCTCTGAACAAGGGTGCAGTTCACCGCTGGACCCTAACACAACATGAGCGGGCAGCAATCACTTTTGAATGCAAAACAATGGCAGGAAAGTGCCTGGTAGGACATCTTAACTCTGAGCTAGACAACACCCGAATGCAGAGAGATCAGGCTGATGTGATGAACATTGTGGTCACTATCCAAAATATGATTAATCCTTTTGACCCATTGCTGGACGGAGAGTGTCTTTGTCACATCTCTTCTGGCCAACAGGCATCAGAAAATGTTGCCACAGATTTACTAGGGGCTAAACAAAGAGGTGTAATGGCACTCACTGAATTCTGTGAAAAAAGGATCGTCAATGGCGAAGCATCATTCCATGAACCTATAAAGAAAATGAAAACATTCAAAGACACTGGCCAAAGTACAGTCACAAAACTTAAAGGAAAAAAAATCACCCTAACATCACATCGCAACTTGTTTGCAAGGCTAATTGTTGTGGGCAGTGTTGGGCAAATTAACATCGATGAAATGCTCACTTACAGTTTGGGTCCTTTTCCACAGTAAATTTCCAACTTTGATGGGTCTCTGGTCAAAACCAACAAAGCTAAGCTGATGCACATCTTGCTCGATGAGATCAGCCCGCCTGCAACAGTGAGTGACATTCCTGATGGCTCAGTTTGGATTTGAGATGCTCTGGCTCTGGTGCAACAACTAAAGCCACAGCCAACATTTGGGTTGTATGCGGATCATGTACTGAGGACATTAGTTCACTCAGCTAAGGCAACCAAGTCAACAGAGCTTCATTTTGTATGCGACACATACAGCAACCTGAGCATCAAAAATGCTGAGCGTAGTCAGCGCACAGAACAGGGCTACCAAAAAATCAAAATATATGGAGATGACCAAAAAAACCCAAAGCAGTGGAAAAAATTCCTGGCATGTGTCCAAAATAAAGAAAACTTACTGGAGTATCTCTTTCAACATTGGAGCTCATCTGCAAAGTACATAATTGACAATATAACCATCATTGTAGCACATGGAAGCAAGTGTCACACAATTAAGATGAATGGGAGCTATACTGACCTTGAGATACTGGAACTCAAAGACTTAGAGACAAGTCAAGAGGAGGCAGACACCAGAATGATACTGCACGCGGTCCATGCAGCCAAACACAGCCGTGACCTGGTAATCAAGAGCCCAGACACCGATGTCTTTGTGCTTGCTCTGGCTTTCTGTAGCCACATTGATGGCCACCTCCATTTCCATACTGCCAAGGGGAGAGACACACACATTACTGACATTACCAAGCTACATGCACATCTTGGCGAAGACAAATGTGATGCCCTTGTAGGTCTGCATGCCTTTTCTGGATGTGAC
Source organism: Siphateles boraxobius (assembly GCF_051911475.1). Taxonomy (NCBI): domain Eukaryota; kingdom Metazoa; phylum Chordata; class Actinopteri; order Cypriniformes; family Leuciscidae; genus Siphateles; species Siphateles boraxobius. Next base: position 18,960,284 of record NW_027509042.1, read on the forward strand.
ACTGTGAGCGCTCTGCATAAGGTTGGGAAAGCAAAAGCATACAAAAAACTAAGCTCAAAAACAGAATACATCCCTATGTTTAGAGAACTAGGAACAAGTTTCACCCCATCACCAGAACTATGTGAGGCTCTGGAAGCTTACACGTGTGACCTATATGACCAAAAGGACTGCCAAGATGTCAATATTGCAAGGGCTAAACTGTTCAAATCAGGTAAATGTTCTGAGAGAGACTTACCTCCAAACAAAGACTCCTTGCATAAACACATCCAGCGGGCAAGCTATCAGGCTGCAATACACAGAAGGAGTCTTGAGTGCCAGACATTCCTCCTCCTTTAAATCATGGCTGGAAGATGGTAGGAGATTTCTACGGAGTGGACTGGATGACACTCCGCCAGCTCCAGAGGCCATACTGGAACTTGTGCACTGCTCATGTAAAAAAACAAATTGTGTTAAGGGTAGATGCACATGTAAACTGCATGAGCTGCCATGTACAAACCTCTGTCAGTGTGTAAACTGTGACAATAAGTCACTTGAAGATGACTAGGACACATGTGGTTATGTAAATACACATGTGGGGAGGGGTGTGTGTGTGTTGGCTACTCCAGGAGAAGTAAATCTGTACGATGTTTATGTACATTATAACTCTGCTCTGTTTGATAGCATATGTTCTTTGATAGTCTAATCTTATTTCTATTACATGCCGTTCTTCTTGAGCTATTAGCACTCCGGTTATAATATTGGCTGCTTGCTGACCCTTTAATGTTATGTCAGATGTAACTGACAATTAAATATGTTTTATACATCAAGAGGTTCATGTTTACCTTGAGTTTTTGGCGAACATTTGCAAAACAGTCTGAGGTAATTATCCGCGGATGTCGTAGTTTTGGTTCAGAGCTGTGACCTAACGTTAGACATGCTAGCTACTGCCAGTTAGCCAGCTGAAACTACCCTAGTTAAAACGACACTAACGAGACGCTTACATACGTTTGAACAACACAGTGTACAAAACAAACATTTGTCATAGATATCATATTCTAATTAAATGAATGCTTACAATCACAAAAACAATGTCCTTGGCGATTGTCACTATGCTGCCGCCGCAGATGCTGTTCGTGTCTGACAGCTGAATCATCCGTGTAACAACTGTTCTAAATAAGCTGGATCTGATTGGTTAATAATAATCCTATTTCAGTATCTTGCCACACTATTGGCTCATCTGATATAGTAGGCAACCGCGTTTGCCTGCATATTTACGGTCGTGCATTATGATTTCGGGGGAAAATGTGCAACAAATGGGAGTGGCAACACTTTTCATATCGTTGAGAATAAAACAACCGTCCCAACTTTACAAACTCAGGTTCTCCCTCCATGGGGATCATTCATTTCGAAAAGTAAAGCAGATACGGGGCCTCGGCCCACCGTCTAATACATGCGAAGCATACGGTTATAATGAGTTTATAAAGGTCAACACTGGAATGCATACACATATTTAAGAAACAGGGAAAGAACCATATCGCTTGGAGACGCTTGGAATTGAATCCAGGACCTCATACATGTCAAGCAGGCGCTCTTCCACCGAGCTACTTCCCCTCAAAATGGTAAGTGTGTTCTTTTTTTTTACTTACATGTATCTTTAAATCAAAATATATAGTTGATAAAGGTCAACTCTGGAATGAATACATATGCAGTTCAGATGTTTAAGAAACAGGGAAAGATTTTAATGGAAAACACCATATTGCTTAGATGCTAGGGATTGAACCAAGGAAATCATACATGCAAAGCATGCACTCTACCACTGAGCTACATCTCCTGCTGCGGCTGTTGTGTTTCTCTTGTTTAAACAATATCTTCATGCACGATGCCTGTGTAATGTATGGCTTTGACTTAAAAGTCCAACACTACATGGAAATGCTGGGATTGAACCAAGGACCTCATACATGCGAAGCATGCGCACTACCACTTAGCTACATCCCCTCATGATGATAAGTGTGTTCTGTTATTTACTTACATGTACCTTTTAATCAAAATGTATAGGTTATAAAGTTCAACACTGGAATGCATACACATATTTAAGAAACATGCAGTTAGATGTTTAAGAAACAGAGAAAGAACCGTTTTCCTTGGAGATACTGGGGATTTGAACTCATGACCTCATACATGCAAAGCATGCACTCTACCAGTGAGCTACATCCCCGGCTTTAGCTGATGTATTTCTCTTGTTATAATAATATCTTTATGCATGGTGCCTTTGTGATATATGACTTTGACTTAAAAGTCCAATATTGAATGGAGACACTGGGGATTGAACCCAGGACCTCAGACATGCGAAGCATGCGCTCTACCACTGAGCTACATCCCCTCATGATGATATATGTGTTCTGATATTTACTTAGATGTATCTTTAAATCATAATTTATAGGTGATAAAGGTCAACACTGGAATGCATAAATATGCAGTTCAGATGTTTAAGAAACAGTGAAAGAACCATATTCCTCTGAGATGCTGGTGATTGAACTTATGACCTCATTCATGCAAAGCATGCACTCTACCACTGAGCTACATCCCCTCAAAGTAATAAGCATGTTCTGTTATTTGCTTACACGTGCATTTAAATCGAAATTTATTGGTGATAAAGTTCAACACTGGAATGCTTACATATGCAGTTCAGATGTTTAAGAAACAGGTAAAGAACCCCATTGCTTGGAGATGCAAAGCATGCGCTCTACCACTGAGCTACATCCCCTGCTTTAGCTGTTGTATTTCTCTTGTTTAAATAATATCTTTACGCATGATGCCTTTGTGATATATGACTTTGACTTAAAAGTCCAATATTGCATGTAGATGCTGGGGACTGAACCCAGGACCTCATACATGCAAAGTAAGCGCTCTACCACTGAGCTACATCCCCTCATGATAAGTGAGTTCTGTTATTTTCTTACAATTGCATTTAAATCGAAATTTATAGGTGATAAAGGTCAACAGTGGAATGCTTACATATGCAGTTCAGATGTTTAAGAAACAGGTAAAGAACCCCAAGCTTGGGATTGAACCCAGGACCTCATACATGCAAAGCAAGTGCTCTACCACGAAGCTACATCCCCTCAAAGTGCTAAGCGTGTTCTGTTATTTACTTACATGTGCATTTAAATCGAAATTTATAGTTGATAAAGGTCAACACTGGTATTCATACATATCCAGTTTAGATGTTCTATTATGCAAAATTCACTTTTACATGGTGTTTGAACATAAATGTGTGTTGGCAATGTGTGAGCAAAACCACCCTGGAATGATAAAAATCCACCCAGTGTTTTTTTTTACAATCTCAATAAATCATAAGCACTGTCTCAGAACGAGCTGTTCTAAGATTCGGCTCAATGTGACGTAGAATTGAGCAAGCCCCCACCGACGTGGTTTGATTGACACTGTGGTTTTGGCATAGACCCCGTCCTCTGTGATCTGTACGCCATCCTGCATTGTTTCAACGACAGCCGGTGTTTAGAAACATAAGTGTTCTGTTGTGGGATGTAATAATGCACATAGTAGCTTTCACTTACTTCCGACATCAGAGCCACTGAAAACGCAGTGGATGGATTTTATTTACGAAGGAAAGGCGCCACTTAACCTTCCAAAATACGTTTGTTTGCGCGAATCATTTTCTGACTGACTGTTTCGTGAATTCAAAGCAGGTCTTGCTTCAAAGTTAATCCTCAATTGTGGATCATTGCCTACTGTTCACGATCCAACGTCACCTCCAGTAGAAGTAAGTGTATTTTATGATTTTTGAGCAAATAGTAATTTCAGTCGATGTCAGCCAATTCAACAACAAATGCATCTAAAGTTGTTGTCGTCGTCGTAGGATGTCTGTGTATATAATTCAAACCTTGTTTGTATAGTGTGTAACCACACGTTTATAAATATATCTTTTTTTAAAGATATTGTATTAAAAACTGTGCATGTTTTCTGTAAAGACAAGACATCAAAATTGCTATGTTTATACAAAGGCCAGCACATCGCTGTAGAACAAAGCTGTAGAACGAGGGATATTGTGCAGACAGAAACATCACATAAATGTAACTTCGTTTGTACGTAGAAAACGTTATCACATTATTTGTGTTTGTAGTTTCAAAAACTGAGCCAACGTTATCACAGTTTGTGTGTGTCTGTGTGTATGTTGCACATCCATAATTGCAAAGGGGGCGCAATTACAACTCTATAAGTACATACATGTATCAAATAACCATTCCGAGACGACCTGGTCCATTCTCATTTGTGTTTCTTCTGCCGGAGTCTCTTCATCATCTGGGTCTGATTCCGGTTCAAACATGTATGGCTGAATGCCATACAAAACAGCGGGTCTGTCATTCTCAGCCATTCCGCTTCTACCGACTGTTTATTGCCATAGGTATGCAAGTTAAGCCCTCATCCAAAGCCAGGGCGTGGATATGCAGCTCATTTACATTTAAGGTGGTACACACCAAAACAGCTCTTTAAAACAGGCCCCAAAAATGACATTTTCAAATGGTTATAATAAATTAACTGTGGGGTATTTTGTGCTGAAACTTCACAAATACATACTGGGGACACCCGAGACCAATATTACATATTGTAAAAAGGGGGATAATAGGTGCCCTTTAAGAAACAGGGAAAGAAATTAATGGAAAGTACCATATTGCTTGGAGATGCTGAGGATTGAACCCTTTTAGTTTAGATGATTAAGAAACAGGTACAGAACCCCATTGCTTGGAGGTGCTGGGTAATGAACCCAGGACCTCATACATGCAAAGCATGCACTGTACCACTGAGCTACATCCCCCCATGGTGATATTTGTGTTGTTATTTACGTACATGTGCAGTTAAATCGAAATTTATCGTTGATAAAGGTCAACACTGGAATGCATACATATGCAGTTCAGATGTTTAAGAAACAGGGAAATGATTTAATGGAAAATTCCATATTCCTTGGAGATGCTGGGGATTGAACCCAGGACCTCATGTATGCAAAGCAAGCACTCTATAACTGATCTACAGCCCCTGCTTCATCTGTTGTATTTCTCTTGTTTAAATAATATTATCTTTATGCATGAATTCTGTGTGATATATGGCTTTGACTTAGTAGTCCAACATTGCTTGGAGATGCTGGGGATTGAACCCAGGACCTCATACATGCAAAGTATGTGCTCTACCACTGAGCTACATCCTCTCATGGTGAAAAGAGTGTTCTGTTATTTACTTACATGTACCTTTAAATCAAAATGAAAACTGATATTGAGAATTGTGAAATCATGATATATGTTGTTACTGTGAAGTAAAATTAAGAATTTTGGTCATATCGCCCATCCATATTTTTTTGCTAAATAGCAGAAAAGGTTCCCACAGTTTTAAATACATTATGATTTTTTTTTAATAGTGTTCACCACAAGTAATAGACTACATGTAACCTAGTTAGAAATAGGTAATGGCTGCTATTTTATTAAATTTATGAAATTTATGAAATTAAATTTATGGGTGAGTTCATAAGTTAAAATTTGATTTGGGTTATTTAATAATTGTTAGAGCCTGTTTATGGAAGTTTGACTGGTAGTCTGTTGATAGAGTATGGGCACTGAAGCAAGAATGTGATTTTAACGAGTTTTTCAAAGATAAAGTTTGGAACAATGTTCCATAAACTGTTTGGATTTTTCAAAAATCTTTTAATCCAGTTGATTTTTAATATCTCATTGAAAAGTGAGAAGACAATTACCGATAGATCGATACCGATCTTTTTCCTACAGAGGTATTTATGCATTTTTGTATGTTGTTTAGGTTATTCATGTTTGTGATTTAGTTAATTACACTTGTGGACATGTATTTTGTTCTGATTCACTGCTTGCAAACAAAGTCTCTTTTACGATCTTGATCTAGCTACATGCTAAAAGTGCTATACTACATGCTACCCTTTGATACCCTTTTCTTAGAATAAATTAATAATCAGAAGAGTTTGTTGGACGAACTGATTAATTGATTGTAATATTAATTTAGCCATGTCACGTTAATCCAATTAACTGACCCAAATATTCATAATTAATCATAAGTTATTATTGATTATTAATATTTCCTAGAGCTAAGTTCCTTACACTCCATATAAAGTTATATAATAGTGTCTAGATTGGCATATTGTAACTTAGATATTTCTATTGATGTAAATAAATATGCTGCTTGTGAGAGACCTTCTGCTTTAGAAAGAACCCTGCCATACGTAGATAAATCTCTTGCAAGCCAAGAGTCAAACTTTTTATGAATAGAATCGTGTAGTAAACAGATATTACTCTCTGTCATCAACTTGTGATTATGTTTCAAGTTAAGTTACTAAATTCTTTACATTTATGCCACATATTTGACCTTAATGCTTATTTTTAAGAGAAAACAGCTCACATTTTGAAAGATTTAGATTCAAGCCTGAGCTTTCAGAAAATTGGTTTACAACATTTAATGCAACTCCTATTTGGGATTCATCTTTTAGAAACAGGGTTGTGTCATCAACCAGGTGTGAGATTTTTATTTCTCTTTCATTTAATGTAATTCATTTGAATGAACTCTTGTAAATTAAATTTGAGCTATATCAAAAATAGAAGAAGCAAGTTGGGGCAGCCTTTGCGGATACCTTTGTTTATGTAAAATCTAGGTGAGGTTCCATTAGCTAATTTAACACAACTGTTTCCTCCCATGTACAAAGTTTTTACAGCATGATTTCCATTACACGAGAGTAGATGTTAAAAACTTCATGCTGATTTGTACTCTGCTTTCGCCAAGATAAGCACCAACTAAGACGTAGCTTTACAGTAACCTATGCTTCTCCATCCATTTACGCTCCTTTCCATCTGGTGACGTGAATCTCCTTCTGTCTGGTGTTAATAGTGTATTTGCGCGTCAGCACACACAACGGCTGCAACCACAGTGCGGTCCCCCCATAACAACCCTCTGGATTGAGCGGAGTAGGGAACATCTCTAGGGTCTTCAAGTGGGCACCTTCCGTCCTCAGTGTTTCGTCGACTAGCCCACGACACCTCAAGAGGGCTCGACAGTGACTCTGGCGTCCCAGAGTCACCCCCCTCCGTCCCCCACTCAACTCAGCCCAGCTTACTGACCTCTACTTCCCTCTTGCTGCTGAGACCTAACCACAATCTCACAATCTCTCCGCAACCCAACCATACGCGCCAACCCGTTTGACTAAGGCTGTCGAGCCCCACTGGTGCGTTACTATGCAGTTTCAGTGGCAACGGTTCCGTATGGCATACCACCTACCGCAAATCACAATATCTGCCCAACCACCCGTCATTCACGCAATATACAGAGGAACGTAATGACTGTAAATACTATACAACCTCTACAAATAAACCAACAGTGCTGCTGAGACCTAACCACAATCTCACAATCTCTCCGCAACCCAACCATACGCGCAAACCCGTTTGACTAAGGCTGTCGAGCCCCACTGGTGCGTTAATATGCAGTTTCAGTGGCAACGGTTCCGTATGGCATACCACCTACCGCAAAACACAATATCTGCCCAACATCCCGTCATTCACGCAATATACACAGGAACGTAATGACTGTTAATACTATACAACCTATACAAATAAACCAACACCCTTCAAGTTTTCAAGAATTCTACGAAACCGTAGCATGGCGGCCTGTACTCAGCCAGCTAGAATCTTTCCGTCTCAACCACAGCCAGTTGCTGCTCCTTTCTGCTGCTTCAGATAAGTTCTGTACTGTGCGACGCAACTCTTGACCACTGAATCCGACGTCTCTGAGGAACCGGGTTGTAGAGTGTGCCACAAAACCTCGACAACCCACTTCCACTGGATAAACCTGGACTCTCCATCCTCGCTGTTCTACTTCAGTGGCCAGATGAGCATCTACCGCATCCTCCCATGGCACTGTTAACTCTATCAGTTGAACAATGCGTGCTGATCCAGACCACAAAACAATATCTGGTCGTAGGTTAGTGGTGGCAATCTCAGGTGGAAAAATAAGCCGTTGATCAAGATCAGCCAGCATCTTCCAGTCCCTAGCAGCTTCCAGTTGTCCTGGGCGAGAATTGGTGTTAGCACCTTTTCTTGGAGGTTGCTCGCCTGGGCGGAGGAATATTGTCTTCTGCGTGTAATGTTTTGCTAGAACAGGCGGCAACTTGTTGGTCATACTACGCTTGCCTTCCAATGCTAAAGCCAAACATCGCAATACTTGGTCATGGCGCCAAGTAAACAGACCTTGGCTAAGAGCCACCTTATATCCTGTCAAAATGTGCCTTAATGTGGCAGGTGATGAACACAAAGGACAAGAGGGATCCTCTCCTACCCAGAGGTTTAGGTTCTGCGGTGTTGGGAGAACATCATATTTTGACCTAATAAGGAAACTGATCCTACTCTCTTCCATTGACCAAAGGTCTTGCCAGCCCATTTTTCGTTGTTCCACACTCTCCCATCTCATCCACTCTCCCTGCTTGGCCTGGGAAATGGCCTTTATACATCTCATCCTCTCCTACTGCTTTCGCACCTCGTTGACTACCAGCTTCCTCCTTTGAGCTGGGCCTGCCTTGTGCCATTTAGGAGGAGCTAAACTGAGCCCAAAACCCCCTCTTCCATGCTGTACCTGTCCCACGATATCCCCAATTTGAAGGTCAGCCTTTGCCTCTACTACAGATTTCTTTGCTGACCACTTTCTACCAGTTTTTACCACAGGGGCTGCCTCCCTTACACATTTGTCGCGTGACTCTGCTAAAGTCATTTCCAGTCTGACCTTGGCACACTTAAACTCCTCGGTTAAAGCAGAGACTGGCAGCTGCAATACTCCTTTACAACTAATCCTGCATTCCTGCATTAATACAACTCTTACCAAAATTAAAAAAGTTTAAGGTGTCAATAATAAATTTGTGGCTTACCGTGTCAAAGGCTTTTAGAAGGCTTTTAGAGTTTTGTCCTGACAGCAGATTTTATTATATTCTGCATCCACACAGTTAGGGGAGTTAATCAAGCTAAAGATTTCCTTTGGATCTTTGAGATTACAGTTTTTTTTACAATCGCTATGACAATTTTTTCAATACTTTTAACAAATTTCCTAAACTCTTAACACAGTTAGCACCTCATCCATCTGTGTAAACTATACTATTAACACATTTCTTGTTGCTTTAACACAAAATGCATACAATTAACACAAATTTAAAATGCTTGAACTTCTTTTACACACGTGTTAAATAACATTATTTTTAACACCATGTTCTAAACCTAACCGTACAGGCTAAAGTCAAGGTAATTCTGTCTCTGTCTTTGCTTTTTCATTACAAGACCAAAACAATGGATTTTTACTGGCAAATTTACCAATCCTTTAACACTGTGTCAGAACAGATAACACTATGTTATATTTTGACTGGTCTAAAATAGTCCCGATATAAACATGCATTATATGTGTAACGTAGTGATTCAGAATAAGACAAAAACACGTTTTTTGGAAAATGGATTCATGATGTACTCGCTCATAATATATAGTGTAAATAAAAAAATTAAAAAAAGGGTTTCATGTTATTTAACAACATACTATTGTATATGTCGAGCCTGGTAATCATAGGAGAGTAACTACACGTAATTGTACATTTAAATGCTGACAACTAACGTTAAACACTATAAAGTATAGTAACCTCTGTATCACTTTGTGTAGGCCTTTCTGTAGGCCTTTCTTCCTGCAACTTATATTGCAGTCAGAAATAATATGTACACAACTATAAATTAAGTAAATTTATTCATGCACTTACATGTACTTCCTCCAAAGGACAGTAATCTAAGAGTTTCTTCACTGTACTGTGCAATGGAAACAAATGGGAATTACAAAGTATTGCACTTTCTTGCCTTTTGATGTAAAGTTAGAAAGTCCATTTACTACACATATTTCAGCCTCCACTTTCTTGGGAACAGGTAAAATAGTTGGTGTAGTGTGTAAAACTGCACAAAAGAGGAAAACACAATGGCATTACAATGAACTACACTAAAAAAAATGTGATCAATAACTTATGGCAAATATTTTTACATTAAGTTCAGAGTTTTCACCTTCACAAATCAAAGCAATAGATCACTACTCAATATTTAACAGCTGAAATGACTGTACCAGCCATTTGGAATAGGCCTACTTAATTTAATGCAGCAACAAATAATTTTTCAGTGTTGCAAGAGAATTTAAAGCTCATTTACCAGTAAAGAAGGTGTTGCTGCTACTGGTCCATGGCTGTAGGTCTAAAGAACCCAGTCTAAGCTGAACCCAAGGATGCCCTCCACAATGGGTCGGTTCACATTTAACCCAAGGGCCAGCTCTTCTGCCGGGGTGTAATGTGGGGGTACAGGACCACCACTTGCTTTTGCTCAGCCTTTTTCTTGGTTGCCGTTATAAACAGACACATAATTTAACAGTTTTTTAGTAAAAGAGACTAAGAACACTATAAGTAGAAAAGACTACCATTTTGAAGAATATTCTTGTACTTCACTTGTTCCCATGTTCTAGTGGCTCTTACAAAAACAAGAATATATACTGTAATAATAGGTGATAGAACCATAACATGGTGAGCACTTTCGTATTTGATTTGTCTGCTACTTTTTGCCAGCCCTCTCTCCTGGCTTTTGCACACTTTGTGCCCTGGGGTTTTAATTAAGCTTTCAAATTCAGCATAACCTGCAAGCAATAACTCTTGCTCTGCTGCAGAGAAAAACTGAGCGTGCTCTTTAGCAACAGGGAGTAGCCAATAGCAGCATTGCTGATCAATGGTTCTACTATCGATGCATATCCCCCTTTAAACCAGCGCATGAATGCGCAATTATCTCAGATAACTCAATCCAGATATAGGCCTACTAATCATAACTGACATGTGTGTTCGAAGAACCTAATTAGCCAGATCATGATTAGCCCGATGATATCATCTTGGATGTCTCATTTGATCTCGGATGTTTTAAGCAACGTACGAAGAACGGACTCCAGTTCTGCATCTAAAACAACTTTTAAAGATGGAGGCAATTCAATCACAGCAAGTATGTTAAGGACTAATAAGGTAGCCTAATCTCCAATAACAGCAGTACAAGTAGAGATGGGTGAAATGCCTCAAGAAATTCAAAGGCTCAAGATTAATGAGATACTGGATTAATATAAAAGGACACTTGGATATAGTCATCCAGTTAAGAAAGTTCTGAAGGATTGATGGGAATACGAATATAAAAAAAGCTTCAGACGGACTGCCAATGAAGAGGCACAAATGGGATTAAGTGACATCAATATCGCCCCTTCTGCATGTGGCAACTTCAATTCCTTTTTGGCTTTACCCTGCCTGTAGTTGATGTTCAGTTAGGCCCTACATGAAGAAAAACATAAGGAACAATATATGTTAAGTACAGCTGTCAGCGGACAGAAGGATACAACACAGGTAATGAAGTAGACAAGGTTTATTGATACCAGTGACGGAGAGCAGGTGAAACAGGTATGCCGATTGTTTGAATTAACTTAGCTTGAGGATGAAGGAGTCAGGTAAGTTGAAAGGTAGGTATCAATGAGACCAGACAGTGGTGAAGGGAAGTGTGGCTACTTATATCTGGTGTACTGATGAGCTGGTGCAGGTGTGTGCAATTAGTATTCAGGCGAGCTTGAAAGAGCGGGTGGAGCTGAAGGGTCTGGTGTGGACAATAGTGTAGCCTCCGTGACAATAGCACAGCAATACATTGATCAAGCAAATTATAACACAAGTACAAATATACACAGGTGGCTCAAAGGCTCCTGAATCTGAATAAAAGCAGCAGTTTACATACCCCACTTCAAGGTAAAAATATTATATTTATATATATATATATATATATATATATATATATATATATACTCAGATCATATATCTGTTTTTACAGCAGAGCTAATAGCAATATTCCTAGCTCTTCAGTGGATAGAATAACCAATAAGATCAGTAATTTGTACAGACTCCCTTTCAGTTTTAACCCCTTAGCTGTCACCCCCCTTTTAATAATTGACATTAAAATGCACTATACAAACTTAAATGGTTGTAATTCAAGAATGCTTTGGAATACATACATAAGTGTGGTCTTGTTTTAAAGAAAACAATCAGCAGATTATTACTGAAGTGAAAGCACTTCAATAAATTAAAGTATGAAAAAGTTATGGAAGTTATAATTTACAGTAAATCAAATATACTTTATTAATATACATTTTTGATATAAAATAAATATTTTACAAAATGTTTTTTACTATAAAATTACTATAAAATGAAAGCCATATATCTAACCAAGTTGTGTTCCAGATTTCAAATTGATATCACAAAAATTGAAGTTCCCATGAGATTTTGCTTAGGTGTAGTACCAAAAATAGCCACCGGGTGCCATTGCATTCCATTGAATTTAATTGTATGCAATCTGCTGTAACAAATTCATAAATTTCTATCCAAATATCACTTCTGTCACTAAATATGGAACCTTGAGGCTCAGACCTTTCTGACAATATGTGTTTTGTCAATATTAGAAAAGGTTTTGAAAATAGATTATGAAAGATGATGCCAAAAAGGGGAGGGGCCTAATTAAAAAAATACCGTTTCTATGGTAACGAAACATCCAATTTCAAAACGGTTTTCACAGGATGAATTCTGAGTTCGTAAGCTTTCAAATGATACCTAATTTATGATAACTACTAAAATATGTGATATAATAAAAAAAATATTTATATATATAATATATATTATACTTTTTAGAGGACTTCTTACTTTACAAAATATAATTTTATCTTTTTTTATTGACAAATACTAGATTGTTTTATTATGAACTTTTAGCATTAAAAACCAAAGTTTCAATTATTAAAAGTGTGTGCGTCGACTTTTTTGTGACAAAGGTCCGAAACTCCTTTAATGACTACGATTTTGAGGCGCACTCTTGTCATAAATTCATATATTACTGTTCAAACATAATTTGTAATAAAAAACAGCGCTAAAATATCTATTTAGAAGTCTTAGACCTTTCCAACGATATATAGTTTGTCATAATTAGATTAGGATTTAATAGTAATATAGCGAAGTAAAGTTAAATATCCCGTATACGGGATCGTGACAGTTAAGGTTAAATAGCTTAAGTGGAATATCAACAACAAGACCAGATATAATATTTGAAGTGATGCAGATTTATTCAGAATAAGACAATCTGGACTTATAGTAAACTTATTGTGGTAGGCCATCACATATGGGTGTGAAAGGAAATGAAGAGGCAGACCATCTGGCTGAACAGGCTTTGAAACATTCACCCATTAACATTAAAGTGTCAATGAGTAAAACAGAAGTAAAAGGGTAAATAGAAAATGAAATATGAAAGAAATGACAGAAGGGAACAAAAGGTAGACACTTTCATCCCATTCAATAAAAGGTAGGTATATAAAGAAGAATTTTTTGGCAACAGGGAGGACTTTTTAAAGAATGCATATTGGACATTGTTCATTAAATCAGTGTCTGCATAGAATGGGGAAGCATGAAACTGCGAAAAAGCGGAAACTGTGACAAATGTGGTCAAGCAGAATCAGTAGAACTCATACTTATAGTGTGTGATGCATATGAATGAGCAAGATTTCAACTAATTATAGCTTTAGGATGTTTGGGAATAAATAATTTGTCACTTCAGGTTCTGTTGGGAAATGGCCCAAAAACAATCAAGAATATTTCATGAATTATTTATTTCCTTAAAAGAAACAAGACTGATCAATGGTATTTACGATAGCTTGTATTTTAAAAAAAAGTGTTCACTTGACTTATGGTTTACCCACTTCCCAGTCATGCGCTCCACACTCCTATCCAGTTGGTGGCGGGAAAGCACCATCTGCCAAACACCATTACACACCAGAAGAAGAAGATTTTTTTATTATTATTATTGAACACCAAGAACAAAAACAAGATCTAGAAGGAAATGGATTGAAGAAGGTGAAAGAAACAGTAAATATGGTTTTAATCTTGAGAAAAGGAATGCATAAATGTGCCTAATTAGAAAGTAAAAATGTATTACATTATTACTGATGACATATAGGCATGATTTCTAAATATACAGATATCTATTCATTAGGAGAAGATCAAGATAATTAAAAAAAAATTTTAACAATTAGAAATCCAAAAATAATATCTTTAGAAAGTAAAATTGAATGTTCCCAAACCTTTCTCTAAATTAAATTGAGTTATGTATATAAAAGCAATAAAAACAACAAATCCCCTTGAAATGATGGCCTTACTTCAGAATATTATGAAGCTTTTATAGATGATATATCTAAATTACTGTTAACGGTATATGAGGAGGCCATCAACATCACTGTGATGTGGAGGCTGAGGCAGTAAGATCCATTTGCAGAAGTTTATTAACACAGGTAACAAAAACGAGGACAGCTGACATAAGCTCAAGCTGGCAATAGAAGAGAACTCAGGCAGGCATAAGTGGTATACTCAGGCTGGCGTTAGTAGAGGGGCAATCCAATAATCCAAGCGAAACACAGGCCAAGGTCAGGACAGGCAGCGCAGGTGCGAGAGTACGTGAAGCAGTCCAGGTCAGAGATCGAAGGTCCAGAGATAACAGAGTAGTGCAACACAGACAGATAGGCAAATCAATACTTCACAGAGAACAAAAGAGCAAGCAGTCTATATAAAGGGAGGATAAAGAACAACAGGTGCTAAAGCTGAAGATGATGAGGGAATTCAGCAGGGCTGGATGGTGATGAGTGCAGAGAGGGGAGATGGGAGATGAAGTCTTAATACTCAGGAGAAAGGGATCTAATGACGCCAGAAGGAGGTGTGGTAGAGCGTTCTGTGAAAATCACATTGATCCCTAAACCTCAAAAAGATAAACTATTATTAGGAAATTGGCGACCTGTCATTATTAAATAGGCTAATGATTATAAGATAATGGCAGCAGTTTTTGCAAAACGTATGAAAAATGCTTTAAATGGGATAATTGATAAGTGTTGTGGATTCATGAAAGGACACATATTTCTTCTAATATTCGTTTAGTTTTTGATTTAGTACAATATCAATTTACTAAATGGAGACCATTTAATACCTTTTCTAGATTTTAGAAAAGCTTTTGATACAGTAAGCCATAAGTTAATATTTGATTCCTTAAAACTCCTTGGTTTTGGGCAATGTTTCATCAAAAGTGTAAAAACTATGTAATAGCTCTATTAAACTTTCTAACGGAACATCTTCCAGATTTGAAATAAACTGAGGCATCCGACAAGGCTGTCCAATTTCTGCATTCCTAATTTTAGTTGTAGCTCAAGTCTTAAGTAACATTGAAATTCATGAAAGACTAATTAAAATATCGCAATTTTTGTTGTTGATACTGAGGTACCTTTGGCTCTGAATATGGTTAATAGCTTCTCAATTCTCCGGGTTTAATTAAAATTTTTCTAAATGTGAAATCCTACAACTTAAAAACAACAACCTATCCACTGTGTGTAATATTAAAAGTATGGTAACCTATTTGGGAATTAAAATCTCTAAAACCACTGATGTAATGGTCAACTCTAATTTCAGGCCTGTTGTTGAAAAAATACAAAACAAATATAACTCATGGTTATCAAGAGATCTTTCTATTCAGGGGATAATCTATTAAGTAAGGCAGAAGAGCCTTTCTCTTCACTTAGTGCCCCCAAAGGATATGCTCACAAATGGATAAAATACTCTTCTTCTTTTTTCATCTGTAGAAACAAATCTCATAAATTAAGTTAAGTGTCCTTGTTAATAAATTATGATGATGGGTTAAATGTTCTTAATTTTACTATTTTAAACCAAATTCTAAAAATTAATTGGATTAAAAACTCATGTACAATGACTTCTTTTTATGAATATTACCATATAAAACTCCTGCAGAAAAAATGTGTTTGTAAAAGTGACCAGAACAGTAATGCTTGTTTCTGATAATTGGCCAAAGCATTAGGAAGTTTACCAGTTATGTGAGGAGATTGCAATAAAAATTGAATTCCCAAGTTTTTCAAATAAATAATATGAGACTATATTGAATGTACTTATTCGAATTTTTTAAAAAGTTTTTAATCCAATTAATTTTCAGGGACCGGGCACCGATGGTGTGAGGACCCTATTGGAATTGATCTGTTTATTAGAATTTGTAGTAGGCCTAGCCTATTTATTAGTAGCTTTATTTTTACTTTTTATTTGTTCATACATGTTCATTTTATATTTTAGTTGTTGTTGTTGTTATTCTTTGTTTATGCACTCTGAACTGTATTACAATGACTTGTATTTGTCTTTTATTTTTTGCATTGTACGTGTCTAATTGAACTAAAGAAATAAAGAACAAAAACAAAATATACATCTACAATTGCATTGATAAACACAGACAAATAAGTATTAAGCAGGGCACATATCAGTTAAATAAATTTAAAAAAATAAATTACATATATTTGAAGAAAATAATTAAAAAAGAAAGATAGATAGAAAGAAAGAAAGGTCTTCATTCGAGACCATGCAAGCTCTTTTTATTCCAAAACATTTCTGGGACATTCCAGTAATGGATAATAATTACAAATAAAGTCTCCTGAATACAGAAACGTTTTCATCTTCATACATACGCTTGCATGTATAAATTAATTTTTATTTTTTTTACAGAATCAACATTAGGCTATTAATAATAATAATAATAATAATAATAATATATATATATATATATATATATATATATATATATATATATATATATATATATATATATATATATATATATATATATCATCCAACAGCATTTCAAAAATAATAGCCTATGTTTCCTAGCAAAAGTGGGCAGTGAATGAATCTTTGTCTCCAACCAATAAGACAGAAAATATTTGAAAACACATAAGAAAAAAACAAGATCAGTCTGTACAGTCCTCCAGTATCCCATGATACTGTTCCGCGCGGTGACCTCCCCAGTAACTTCTGTAAAGGAGGTGGTTCGTTGTTGCGCGCGCACGCAAGTGAGTGTGTGAGTTTGCGCGTTAGCTGAGTGCTGCTGCGTGGATGATGGCTGCGTCGAAGCCCGTAGAGCCTCAGTCCGGGAGTGGGCTCCCCCGCTGGCAGCTGGCACTCCTAGTAGGGACACCGATCGTCCTAGGCGTCGGAGCTGTTTACCTGTGGAACCGAAGTCGCAGCAAGGGAAAGCAAGGGAAAAAGAATGGAGAGAGGAAAACTCCCGAAGGAAGCGCTAGCTCTGTCCAGGGCCAGCACGGACCGACTAACCCAGAGCTGGAGAACATGGTAATGTCCCCAATTATAAAGCCTTACTGTTCTTTTTCTCTTTATACACATCATTTGTATATGTGGACCTGTCATTTTGCGCGTATATTTTTTCTTGACACCCTAACATTACTGCACTCCCAGTCAAGGACACCGCTTGACAAACTAGCCCGTCTTAGCGAATGTGCAATAGCCAGCTAACGTTAGCTTCCAAACTTGAGCTCCTAAACATCATCTGTGATTAAAAATCAGTTCAGTCTGGCTGCTAGGGTAAGTTAGTCAGATGCCCTTGGTTTGATAACCCTGATGCAGAATATATTTTGATCATACGCCTAAAGGTCGCGGTTTTATATTAAATTCTGGTGGTGTGTGTTGTATCTATGCGAGGGCGGGGAGATGGTCAGACTGAGGCAAAAAGCCACATGTGACAGTTTCCTTGTTAACTATTAGTCTTTTATCTGTTACTTTTATTGCACTTCGTGTTGACAGCGTCGCCTCTAGTTTAACAACATTTAAAACGTAAAAATGTTGTCGAACATGTACCTGTGTATGCTTAGACTATAAGGTATAGGATTCGTTCAGTTACATAGTCTGGGTCGAGCTCTGGAGTCCATCTCGATTCGCAAGAAGAAAAAAAACATAATGGTGTTTGATTTGTGAGTGGACTGTTTGACTTGATTATTTTTTTGTCAAACTAGTTTTTAATCATACTGCATATCAGTGTGATTAAAAAATATTTAGTATGACAAAGTCTTGATTTTATTTTTGGGGTGTACTAGAATAGGCTAGGTTTTCTTGCGTGGCTGTTCTAAAATCTCATTATTTTTCTCATATTTTACATTGCAGCACCTCTCTTCCCAGTCTGTCTCAAACACTCAGTTTAGTTCCTGTTTCGATAAAACCCCTCCTTCAGAAATACGAAATGTGCTCTGATTGTTAGATGGCCCTGTTTGTTGTGATTGGCAGCTTAGAGCGTGGAAATGCCACACCTCTTTTTGCTAATTTTTGTGGACACGTTTCAGAGTGGTAAGTTCCTAAGGATCGGTGAACAGTCTTACAAAAGCGAGAGCACCGTAGCTAAACACAACATCAACACTGTTCTGTTAGCTAGCCTAGCAGGCTAGCGGAGCCAAACAGCTTTGCCCTTTGTTAACATCGTAGCTACAGCATAAAAGTTATAATTGGAATTGTTAATTGAAAGTTACACAACAAATAATAAAACATACTTACAGGGTTATTTAAATGAGTGACATTGTGAATTAACAAGATCTGGAAGAAGCGCGTTGTAGTCCCAACAAGCCGTTTGTTGTAGTTCTTAAAGGAGCATTTCATCCATAGGAACATTAATCTTTATTGAAAGTTGGTCATATATGTAGTCGAAATGTAACATAAATTTCGAATTTGGTGCCTTCTTGACCGAGGAAAGACAAAGTAACTTTTGGGCGCATTTGTATATATGACAACAACTCCCACAATGCACCACATTGCACAGTTCCACATGCCACTCCCACTAATCCAGAACACCGCTTATGAGGTGTCCACCTAACAGAGAATTCGCTCTTCCGTCTACAAGGCTAGCTACCACCAGAGCTTGAAATTAATTTCACACAAAATGTCTAGTTAGTTGGCGAACTCATTAGTGAATCACTCCTCGTTTGTATATCTAAGCTAAGCTAACAGGCGGTGTGAAGTTAAGACAATGGCGGAAGGTAGAGTCCGTCTGCTGCAAAGAATTTCAACAATGCCAATTTCTCCTGGACGAAATCTCTGTGTCCGTATAGTAGGGGTGGGCAATATAGCCTAAAAATTATATTACGATATTTCAAGAATATTTGTGATAATGATATTTATGACGATATAGAATTTTTTTTTGTTGTTGTTGAAAATTTTCTTATTATGTTTATCTCGCCTAAATGTTTGCTCACTCATTGCGTTTTTACAATGTGGTAATTTTGTTGTTAAGAGTTTACACAACACAAGGAAGCTTGATTTCAATCTTTGAATTAAATGTTAAATGTGTGTAGGTCTAACACCAGTATTCAGAAATACTACAGAAACATAATTCAATTCAATTCAATTCAAATTTATTTGTATAGCTCTTTTCACAATACACATTGTCTCAAAGCAGCTTTACAGAAATTGCATTTCGGAAATGTACATAGAAAAATACAGTTAGTTAATCAAGTATTAATTTATGGCATAACATATCGCCGGCTTTGAGTCGTCTCT
Source organism: Siphateles boraxobius (assembly GCF_051911475.1). Taxonomy (NCBI): domain Eukaryota; kingdom Metazoa; phylum Chordata; class Actinopteri; order Cypriniformes; family Leuciscidae; genus Siphateles; species Siphateles boraxobius. The sequence continues at coordinate 18,979,770 of NW_027509042.1, forward strand.
TCACAGGCGTCGAGTCGTCTCTTCACAGGCGTTGGGGCATCTGAAGTCTCCGTGAGAGGCTGGATACAAACTGGAGCTGACGAACGCTATTTACCTCGGGACTAGCGTCCCGAGATAACAGCAGAAAGGCAGATGGGAAATAATTAGTATAGCTGATGTTCATAATGTTAATGCATTCGAACTGATTCAGCAGTAGTATCAAAGGTTAAGCATTAAGTGAATGCTTGGTTAAAGAGATGCGTCTTTAATCTAGTTTTAAACTGGGACAGCGAGTCTGAGTCTCGTACAATATCAGGAAGGCTATTCCAGAGTTTAGGAGCTAAATGCGAGAACGCCCTCCCTCCTTTAGTGGACTTAGATATCCTAGGAATGACCAGAAGCCTCGAATTTAGTGATCTTAAAGAGCGCGATGGATTGTATGGCGATAGAAGGTCTGTTAAATACACAGGAGCTAAACCATTTAGGGCTTTATAGGTCAGTAGGAATACTTTGTAATTGATACGTAACTTAATAGGTAACCAGTGTAGAGATGATAAAATAGGTGTTATATGATCATATTTTCTTGATCTAGTAAGAACTCTAGCAGCTGCATTTTGCACTAACTGTAGCTTGTTGATTGAGGATGCAGGACAGCCAGCTAATAAAGCATTACAGTAATCTAGTCTCGAGGTCATGAATGCATGAACTAACTTTTCTGCATCAGAAACAGATAGCATGTTGCGTAGCTTAGCAATGTTTCTAAGGTGGAAAAAGGCTGTTCTTGTAATATATGAAATATGATTTTCGAAAGTCAAGTTGCGGTCTAGTATAACACCCAGGTCTTTTACTGTAGTGGATAAAGTAACAGGACATCCTTCTAAATTAAAGTTGTATTGTAAGGGATTTTGTGGGTAGTTTTTTGGACCAATAAGTAGTACCTCCGTTTTATCTGAATTTAATAGCAGGAAATTACACTTCATCCAGCATTTTATATCATTTAGACACTCTGTCAATTTAGATAAGTTAGTGTTTTCATCTGGTCGTGATGAGATATATAATTGAGTGTCATCAGCATAACAGTGGAAATTAATTGCATGTTTTCTTATAATATTACCAAGTGGGAGCATATATATTGAGAATAGCAGAGGGCCTAACACCGATCCTTGCGGCACTCCATAGTCTACTGACGTTATCTTTGATTTTTCCCCATTTAAACAGACAAAATGGTAACGGTCTGATAAGTACGATCTAAACCAGCTTAATGCCTGTCCCTGAACACCAGTGTAGTTTTGTAGTCGATCCAAGAGTATTTTATGATCGATAGTATCGAACGCAGCCTAAGATCGAGTAGAACTAGTATTGAGATACAGCCTTGGTCAGAAGCTAAAAGTAAATCATTTGTAATTTTAACTAGCGCAGTTTCTGTGCTATGATGCGGTCTGAATCCCGACTGGAATTTTTCATAGATATCATTTTCTTGTAAGAAAGAGCACAATTGAGCGGACACAACTTTTTCTAGTATTTTAGACATAAATGGAAGATTTGAGATGGGTCTGTAATTTGCTAAGTTATTTGGATCTAATTGCAGTTTCTTAATGAGAGGTTTTATTACTGCCAGCTTGAATATTTTTGGAACATGACCTAAAAATAAAGACGAGTTAATAATATTAAGAAGAGGCTCTTCGACTACAGGTAACACTTCTTTCAGTAGTTTAGTGGGTATTGGATCTAATAAACATGTTGTTGGTTTAGATGCAATGATAAGTTTATTTAGCTCTTCCTGTCCTATAGTTGTAAAGCGGTGTAGTTGTTCTAGAGGGGCCATAATTGAGGCTGAATCATAAGACATCATAGAGGATTGTATATTTACAATTGTGTTTCGGATGCTTTCTATTTTCTCATTGAAGTAATTCATAAAATCATTACTACTATATTGTAATGGAATATTTTGCTCTGGTGATGTTTGTTTATTTGTTAGTCTAGCCACGGTGTTGAATAAAAACCTTGGATTATTTTGGTTATTTTCTATTAGTTTGCGGAGATGCTCAGCCCTGGCTGCTTTTAGAGCCTTTTTATAACGTGACATACTGTCTTTCCACGCGATTCTAAAGACCTCTAAATTAGTTTGTTTCCATTTACGCTCTAAGTTACGAGTTTCTCTCTTGATTGCATGCGTAGCACTGTTGTACCATGGTGCTTTAGTTTTCTCTCTAACCTTTTTTAATCTAATTGGTGCAACAGTATCTAGTGTACTAGAGAACATGGTGCTCAAACTGCTAGTCATTTCCTCTAGTTCATCTGTTTGTTTGGGTGCACTGAGCAGCTGAGATAGATCAGGTAAGCTATTTGAGAATCTATCTATAGTGGTTGGAAGGATTGTTCTGCCTGGTCTATAACGTGGCGCAACATGACAAATTTCAGCAGTACGTATTATACAAGTTACCATGTAATGATCAGTGAGATCATCACTTTGCGGTATAATATTTATATCAGTTGGATTGGTTCCATATGATATAATTAAATCTAGTGTATGATTTAGACGATGAGTGGGACCACTGACGTTTTGCGTGACCCCAAAGGAGTTTAATAAATCTGTAAACGCAGCCCCTAACGCATCATTTGTATTATCTACGTGTATGTTAAAGTCTCCAACAATTATTGCTTTATCGACATTGACCAATAGATCTGAGAGAAAGTATGCAAACTCTTTTAGGAAGTCAGCATAGGGCCCTGGAGGTCTATATAGGGTAGCCAAGGCTAGAGATAATATGGATTTGTTTCTTGCATCTAAGAGCGTAACATTTAGCACAAGTACTTCAAACGAATTAAACCTGTGACCTGTTTTCTGAGTAACATTAAGAATATCTCTATAGATTGTTGCAACACCGCCGCCACGACCGATCAGACGGGGCTCATGCTTATAACAGTATCCTGGTGGAGTAGACTCAAAAATGTAATCAAATGTAAAATAATAGTTTAATACCGGATAGTTTAAAACCGCTTGAATGTTTAAACCGATGAGAATTAAGAAGACTTGAAGATTATAAACTTTAGTTACGATGCACTGATGGCCCGATTGTGCAAGAGACCATTCAGTCATGTCCCGACTCCTAAACGCGCGCGAGAGAAGACGCGCGTCGGCAGCCCCGCTGAACACTCAAGCTGTTTGTGAAATTGCTAAATCGTCATCGGAGGCTGACAGGCTGCTCTCGCGCTCAGACAGGTGTTGTTGTTGTGCGTGCTAGGGAACGTAAATGCGCCATACGTCATCGCGTCGCTATATCATTGATATCGCGATATGACACTTTTTTTTATCATGTAAAAATGTATACCGGTATTATCGTGGACGGTATGATATGGCACACCCCTACCGTATAGGCGCACAATGAGAGCACAGGCACCACCAGTCCGCCCCAGCTTAGCTTCCAAACAAGATGGCGGATATTGCTTTTAGTTTCTGCAAGTGAAGTTCCTACCTACTTATCTGTAATAGGTCCTGTAGCGTGAGTGGGTCCCACCCCTTGGAAAAATTAGGAACAAATGTTTGTAGTCTCAACCCCTCTACAAAGATATGGGACTTCTGCTTAGAATGACGCATAATGATAATTTTCACATCATTATATGCAGGAAGTGGAACTGCAATACTGAAATCCGCATTTCTCCCGTCTCGGGGGAAAATGAGGGAATAATGCAAAACCATTCAAAAATATGACTGGGTTTCTAACGATACAAAGCTTAATTCAAATGGGTGAAGTTTTCCTTTAAAGTCTTTTCTGTAAAAAAGAGAAAATCTCCCCTTGGAGTGGACTGTGAATTTTTGTAACCTTGTGCAGATCTTTTTTTTTTTTTTTCTCAAACCGCAACATTACACACTAACCAAAGTTGGAAAAACATAATAGAACCCATTTAATCTATTACAGGCTTGCTCTGACAAACAAAATCAAACATGTGTCTCCAGCTTCCAGCCCTCATGCCTACAAATGTAGCAAAATTAACTTGATATCATAATACATGAAATTAAGTGAATTTTTATATGTTGGTCTGTTTGCTGATGTCATGTCAGATTTTTATGAATTACTTGTATGTAGCATGCCTTCTGAAAAATGAATTGCATCTTTTTGTTTGTTTAACTATCATATACGCTACAATTTTCACATTTTCTAATGACAGTGGTATACATTTGTGTTGGAAGTTACTATGTATGCAAATTGAAAAGTGCTCTAGTTAATTTCGGTTCTGGATTTAATAAAAACGCTTTTTAACAAAGTATTTCAATACCAATAGAGCAGATTAAATTACACTACGTTAGAGCATGCAGTTTTGTTCCTATCATATGTTCTATTCATCATGCAGTCTTAATAGTTTTATTTAAAATAATTGTCTGCCCATCCAGAGTCCTCTTGACAGAGCACAGTCTGCCAAGAATAAGGGCAACAAATACTTCAAGGCTGGCAAATATGAGCAGGCCATCCAGTGCTACACAGAAGCCATCAGCCTATGTCCCAAAGAACAGAAAGCAGATCTGTCCACCTTCTACCAGAATAGAGCTGCAGCCTACGAGCAACAGGTTTGTCTGTCAGATCATCATTTGTAGCATCATCACAAAGTGTTACATGTCTGAACGATTGCTTTTTGTTCATTTTTGTGTTTCAGATGAAATGGGCAGAAGTGATACAGGATTGCTCTCAGGCAGTCGAACTGAATCCTTGCTATGTAAAAGCACTTTTTAGGCGTGCCAAAGCACTGGAAAAACTGGATAAAAAGAGGGAATGCCTAGAAGGTTAACATTATTTCTGGTTTGATTTCAATTGTGTTTCTGTGGTGTTTGTTTTGAATTTTACTAGAATTTGTGCTTTGGTGGAAGATTTTAATTTTAAAGTCATGTGACTTGTTTCAACCTCTTATATTTTTAGGTTGTTTTTAAGCACCTTATGTTTCTAAACAACCTGTTCTCACAATCACTGATATTGGCCATTAAATCAAGTTGTCATTAATTACCATCAATTGTTTTAATTAAAAAATAACTTCCTTGAGTGCATTTACATGCACCTTCATAATGCGATTATAATGGGAGTTTGGCAATATTGCGATTAAACTTTACCTCATGTAAACGCAATACTTCAATCAAATTAATGAGATTAAGTCTGTAATCTTAGTAACCATATTTACATTAAATTATTTTGCCGGTAAGTAACATGCATACTGTATGCAAGGCAAGGCAAGTTTATTTATATAGCACATTTCATACACGGTGGTAATTCAAAGTGCTTTAAATAGAAGAAATTAAAATAATCAGAAGAAATTAAAATAATCAGAAGAAATTAAAATAATCAGAAGAAATAAAAATAATCAAAAGCAATCAGATTAATTAAAACCGCTTTGAATAAAAAAAAAAAAATTGCAGTACAAACAGTCGGACGAACAGTGGCACATTGCTCATTCAGTAAATGCACAGCTAAACAGATCTGTTTTGAGTCTGGATTTGAATGTGACTACTGTAGGAGCACATCTGATCTCTTCTGGAAGCTGGTTCCAGCTACGGCTGGCATAGTAGCTAAAGGCGGTCTTGCCATGCTTAGAGTGAATCCTTGGTATTTCAGGCTGATGTGATCCTAATGATCTGAGTGATCTGTTGGGTTTATATTCAGTGAGCATGTCTGCAATGTATTGTGGTCCTAGGCCATTTGGTGATTTATATACCTGTAATAATACTTTAAAATCAATCATATATGTAACTGGCAGCCAGTGTAAAGACCTGAGGACTGGTGTGATACGTTCATATTTTCTGGTTCTGCTCAGAATCCTGGCAGCAGCGTTCTGTATGAGCTGCAACTGTCTTATGGTCTTTTTGGGAAGGCCAGTGAGAAGTCCATTACAATAATGATGTAGTAGTCCGAGACCGGACTCGAGACCGATTTCTGCTCTCTCGGACTCGACTCGGACTTGTTCCTTCAATGACTCGGACTCGACCCTTCAAAGACTCGGTCTTGACTCGGCATAGGCGGTCCCCATCACTTTCCCGGTGAGAGGGTTCAACACCCGCACTTTTTCTACAGTTTTGCACAAACGCCTTACTACAGTCGCTCTCGTTCAGTCGTTTCTCTGGCCGCGCTGTGTCTGCGCTCTCTGCGTCTCTTCTCCCCATTCCTCTCAAAAAATTACACCGGCTTTGAGTGTGACCGGCTGATGATTGGCTGTTCTGCCTTAAGTCCCGCCTCTCTTGGTGTGTTAGATTTATCGGTCAGCTCGTGCTGAGGAGGCGGGAACTTATGGTTATTTACATCTCCCTTTTCCAGGTACTTTGAATGAGTGTTTATGCATTCGAGGTTTTTAAATAAGCTTGATATGTGTTTAGGAATATGTTATGTTTATGTTTTGTTGACATGTCGAGTGTTTTCAGTATTATATTTCGTTGTTTAGACTAAACCGCACAAGACTTAGGCATTCTGTTTGTGCAGCGTGAATTAAAGAAAAGTGTACTTTGCTCACACTTTTCTCCAAAAATAAAAGCTCAAGGGTTTATTTTTTACAAGTGAAGAAATTAGGACAAAAGTATTGTAATTTTCCTATTCTATAGCATAATAGGAGACTCTATATCATAACTAAAAAGATGTTTGAGCCCTCTTTAGGCACAACAAGTCAATGTTTTTTCTTTGTTCAATGTGCACAGGTCATGGGTCGAACCCGGTTGAAGCTTTTAATTTTGAGCTCTCAAAGTGCATCAGATTGTTTAAAGATGCCTTATGTCAAAAAATCAATTCATACTCCACATATTCCATACCAGATGGGGGCAGTATACCTCCAGAAAATTGGCCTACTCTAGTCTGTTTTTTAGTTTCAGGTTGTTAATCTTCTAAAACCGTCAAATAGTCCGCTTTGTCCCGCCAAAGCCTATTTTGATCGGTGAGGGATGTAGAATAGAATGACTGCTGCCGCTGCGCTTGACAGGGCGCATTAAGAGCAGAGAAAGAGAGAGAGAGAGAGAGAGAGAGAGAGCTCGGCCGCGCGCGCGCACTCTCACGTCTTCAAACAACACGAGCGCGGTCCTGCTCTCTCTCCCTCCCGCATATTAATCAAATCAATTGACACTATAGTAAGACCGCAGTTTCACGTGGAGCATTTGGAGATTTTTAGAGATTAAAGAGATACAAGCCATGCGAGTTATTCGTGTGTTGCAGTTTGGCTGGTGGTTATGTATGTTGCCCGCATACCGCCTCCCATGGCCGAAACTGGTATTAGACACCAGCCGGGCCGGGGCTAGTAATTTAGCATGCTAATGCAGGTTTATATCTCGGCAGCACTATAACTTGTCATTTTTTTAATGACATCATTGCACTTATTTCTTCTCATTCTTTTGATACGTGTAGCTCATTTTTTGGATATTTTTACATCAATTATTACATATGGCACCTTTAACCTTAAAATGTACAAAAAAAATTTGGGGGGAGCATGCCCCCGAACCCCCCATAAAGGGACAGAGGGACACACAACATAGTTTTACAAAATCCAGTGGGAAAGAACGATCATTTATAAATTGTACCCCAGCATATACAACAAAGTTCCTTTTAAGCTTTTTAGTCATTAATAGCTGTTAATGCTAACATTTAAATGTCACATCCATCCCCCGCACTTTTGAAAAGCTTGCTACGCCCCTGGTCCATATTAAGACGTTAAGACAATTCCATAGGTCCATATTAAGACCTCTAAACAATTCCCAATCTAGCTTAGTCTGTAGGCCTAACTGTTGATTTTTAACTGGGGTGATATTACATCATAAATATCAAAACTGACATGTCGAGACAAAATCTCGACTCGGACTTGCTTCCTCAAAGATTCGGTCTTGACTCGGACTCGACTGTATTTGAAAACCAACGGACTCGGTCTCGACTCGGACTCGCATAGGCGGTCTCGTCCCAATCACTACAATATTTTTCAGGTGATAGTATGCTGATTTAGTTATTGCTTTGACATGATTTCTGAAACTAAGGTCTGACTCTAGAGACACACCCAGATTCCTGACTTGATTTTTAGTTGTTTGACCCCTAGAGTGAAGGTATGCGTTCACCTTGAGAACTTCATCTTTGTTTCCAAACGCAATGATTTCAGTTTTGTCTGTTTAACTGAAGAAAGTTTTGGCACATCCAACTGTTTACTTCATCAATGCATTGGAACAGGCAGTTAACGGGGCTGTAATCGTTAGGCGATAGGGCTAAGGAGAGCTGTGTGTCGTCTGCATAGCTATGGTAAGCGATTTGGTTCTTTCTCATTATTTTGCTCATTGGGAGCATGTAAAGGTTGAATAGGAGTGGCGCAAGAATTGAGCCTTGAGGGACTCCGCATGTCATGGAGGTCCACTCATACTTATGGTCTCCTATACTCACATAATAACCTCTCCCTCCTAAGTATGACCTGAACCATTTCAGGACTATCCCGGAAAGCCCGACCCAGATTTCCAGGCTTTCAAGAAGTATGTTGTGATCGACGGTGTCAAATGCAGCACTGAGGTCGAGTAGTACTAGCACTGATAATTTGCCTGTATCAGTATTTAAGCGAATATCGTTTATTATCTTTATGAGTGCTGTAGGCATGTGCCGGTATCAAATTTTCATGCTGCGATTAATTGATTGAGCTTTTATCACGGTATACGGTATTATCACGATATTTTAATTGCACAAGAGAAACAGACGGATTGGGGGTATCTAAAAAAAAACTTGCATCACAATGTGTAATTGTGATTGTCAAAACATTAATTTTATTTTTTAGTGACAACATGTTATAGTGTTTACATGGTTACTGAGGCTACTGTTTGTATTATTGCTTAACACAATTTTCATGATTTCAATTAAATTCTTGGATTTAATTTCAATCTTGATTCAATATTGACTCATTTGGATAAATATTAGGTAGGCTACAGTAGATAGCCTGCATTTAAATGTTTCTCAAGAAAAAATATATCTCACATAATGCTGTAAACATACAGAGAGAAATTAAATATAATGCATACAATATAAATATAATAATAATATAAATATAAAAATGTAATATGCCGTAATTTTCATTATAATAACAATTATATAATGACAAGTAAACATATATTAAAATAATATAGTGCACATATTTAGCAAAATACTCCTCTCTATAGCTATTTTCTTATAGTCAACTAACATTAAATGGCTTTCCTGAGGTAAATGTAACGTTCTGTGACATAATTGTTCTCCTGCAGTGTTATTGACCTCTTTCCGTGGTTGAAAAACACTGATTGATCGAAAGTACGTACCTTTCGGTGGGTTGTACTGTATCTTTAATAAAAAGTAACAGATGATCGGTTTACTTGATCTGAGGCGCGCGATCTGTCACGTCACATTTACAAGCACCAAAACAGTATTTATTGTCTGAATTTCGTTATAAAACCTGAGAGCTGATATTTTTTCATATCAAAAGTAACCTGCTCTGTCTAGTCTGTCGGTGTCAGTGTCCTCTTTGCTCCGCGATTTTTCTCTGGGTGAGAAAATGGATGTGTGGCGCGAGACCGTGTGAAAGTGTCAATTGCGTGAGTCTCAAGCTGCTGAATGCGTGAGAGTTGGCAGCCAGGCAGCCATGCGGGGGATAAATAGTCGGCAGCGTTCCTCCTTCCGCCGTGCTTCTTCTCCATGTGAGGATTGTTTACATTAGACTAGAGTGCACACTGCATTCACACAGTGCTTATACATGTGATGTGGGGATTGTTTACATCAAAGTGCACATGTGTTTTGCACAGCATATACGCATTGTTTTTTAAGCGGTTGATGGAAAATAAGCTGATGCGCGTTCTAAAAATCTAAATTCGGATCTAGTATTTTTCACGGTATTTTGAAGTCCCCGCGATAACAATATCGTGCATATTCATTACCGCGATTTATCGCATTACCGAATACCGGCACATGTCTAGAGTGCTGTCTCTGTGCTGTGATGCGATTGGAAACCAGATTGAAAATTGTCAAAGTATCCATTTGAGCTTAAGAATTTGTTCAGCTGATTGAAAACAACTTTTTCAATGATCTTGCCTATGAAAGGAAGATTTGAGATTGGTCTATAGTTGTTTAATATGGTCTTATCCAGATTGCTCTTTTTCAGGAGGGGCTTGACAACTGCGGTTTTCAGGGGGTTTGGAAAACTAACTTGGTTTAGGTTAGGTTAAACACACTTTTGAAGAAAGATTTGGGAAGTGCGTCAAGGGCGCAGGTTGATGTTTTAAGGTGCTGTACTGTACAGTACCTTCCAAAATTTTGCCATCAATTTCTTCAAAATCAGACATAGTAACTACTTTCTCAGGTTGCGGTTTAATCTGTCTGACCCCAGCGCAACTCAAGGATGAGCTGATCACCTTTCTGATATTATTGATTTTCTCAGAGAAGAAGGTGGCAAACTCACTGCACTTGCTCTCTGAGAGCATTTCACTGGGAATCTGGCTTGGGGGGTTTGTCAGTCTCTCTACAGTAGCAAAAAGAGTGTGTGTGTTTACTGTTTATAATATTTGAGAAAAAAGTCTGTCTAGCTTTGCCTAGTTCAATATTGAAAGCATGGATGCTGTCTTTATAGATGTTATAATGGACTACAAGTTTTGTCTTCCGCCACATGAGCTCTGCTTTTCTGCATTGTCTTTTCATATTTTGCACTGCTGTTGAGTTTCTCCAAGGTGCTTTTTGTCTGCCACTCTTCCTGACTTTCACAGGAGCAATATCATCAATTGCACTTTTAACTTTTGAGTTAAAAGGATCAAGGAGAAAATCAACAGAGTCAGCAGATATGCTTGGTGTTAAAGATATAGCCTTCATAAATAGTGCACTAGTGTTCTCATTTAAGCATCTCTTCTTGATAGACACAGATCTAGCTTCAATGGCAGGAGAGATCAATATGTCAAAGAAAATACATGATAAATGCCTATATGAGTGTGGTATAACCATACTGATTTGTGAATAATCAGAATAATACAAATTTCAGCGAAGAGGTCTGCTTGTGTCATGTAAACATCTTACTGACCGTACTCTGATTTTTTAGAAATAATCGCATTATTGGTGCACATGTAAACTTAGTTATTGACTACATTCTATTATCTGGCATAACATGTGTTTCAGTCACAAATATGTTTCTACTTTGTGTAGATGTGACAGCAGTATGTATTCTGGAGGTTTTCCAGAACCAGCAGAGTATGCTACTTGCAGACAAGGTGCTGAAACAGCTGGGAAAAGAAAAGGCCAAAGAGAAATACAAGGTGGGAATGTGATGGAATGGTACAGATCTCAAACTTAAATGTAAACTGTATTTCATATTTATAGAATCTACCTTATTTTTTATTTATTTTTTGCTCTGTCATGTTTGCTTTTCTCAGAATCGGGAGCCTCTTATGCCATCTCCTCAGTTTATCAAGTCCTACTTCAGCTCCTTTACTGATGACATCATTTCACAGCCCCTACAGAAAGGCGAAAAGAAGGATGAGGATAAAGATAAAGAGGGTGAGGCTTCAGAGGTCACAGGAAGGTGAGAAATTATGGTATTCTATTTTGCCAATACACACTGAGATTTGTTCATTCGCTGTTTGTGCTTTTGTTGACAGTGTTTCCTTTTGTTGCTTTTAAATCCTAAATGTTTAGAGTGTCTTACTGTTACATTATTATAATACAGTCACAACTAAGTATAAGTCACTTTCATTCACTTAACTCAGTATAAACTTTCTATTTCTTAAATAAATAAAAAAATGCTGTACTGCTAATGTATAATAGTTTTTTGTTCCACATTTGAATCAATTATTTCCTAAATGAAAAAGAAATGTTTCCTCAGCTCAGGCTATCTAAGGGCTAAGCAGTATATGGAGGAGGAGAACTATGATAAGATCATCAGTGAGTGCACAAAGGAGATTGAGTCTGGTGGCAGGTACACAGCTGAAGCTCTTCTGCTGAGAGCCACCTTCTACCTGCTGATAGGCAACGCTACAGCCGCACAGCCTGACCTTGACCGTGTCATTAACATGGAGAATGCCAGTGTCAAGGTAACAGATTATAGCAGGATGTGATTTTTTTTCTTTTTTCTGTATGACTCAGATTGTGTAAATCTGTGAAAAACATTCATGTTTTGTCCAGCTCCCACCTGCAAAAATTTATAAATCGATTTTTTTTTTCTGTACCTCCATGAAATACTTTCAAGTTAGCCTACATGTCGCCACAACCTACACATCAGCATAAATGCTCTCGATAAATTATTTGTTATTAAAGCATTAACATTCACAAACCACTGTTCATTTAACATAAAAGTAGGCAGGCTACTGCGTGGATGGTTTGGAATGACAGAATGTGCTCAAAGTGCGCTCCCTTAATAATATCTAAAAAGCTGACGTCTCAGTTCATCTCGATCTCACAGATCTCTGTTATTATCAATGAAGCTGACTGCACAATGAATCTTTCAGAGTATCTACACTGTTTGTTATAATCAGAGGATTTGTCAGCATGAAGACTTCAGTACTGAACAAAAAGTCAAGAAACCAACACTTATGTCTGTGATTGTCTACATTGTTCAATGCTGCAAATATGTTATAAATAGAAACTTTGACATGTAAATCGCTTCTATTTTTAGTTGTTCTTTTTGCTTTTGTGCCACAGATATATAACAATTTATTAGTTTAGATGTTTTATTGATAGATATTTCTATTTTGCGGGAGTCCTGCAAATCGTTTTATTCTCCCGCAACACACACACACGAGTACCTTAACACCCGCGCCCGCACTTGGCACTCAGTTACGTTGGGTCCATTGGGTGTGCAGGTCTATGCTTCTAACAGCGCTGCACGAGCTTGTGGTGCCATCTGCTGGACACTATTAGCATGTTAGCTAGGGCTCATAGCCCAAATACGAGTTAATGTTGGCGTTGAAACTGTGTTATTTTCCAGTTGCCTGATCATCAAATCACAACAGTTGTGTTGTAGTTATATAAATACATAGTCTGATGCACTGCATGCAATAAAGAGAAGCAATAAGGTGTCCCTGCAGTTTTACGTTAAAAATAAAAGATCAATGGTATTGTTAATTTAATTATAACATATATTGTATTATAATATATTAGTATTATCATGATTATCAAATAATCTTTATTTATTTATTTATTTTTCTTTCTTTTTTTCTCCATAATATTAATTTCCTGGTGGGCCAGGTTTTCCTTTTGTTGTGTGTTTAGCTGCTCACCTGCAAAAGTTCAGATCCAGTCTCTTACTGACATTTTTTTCAGTTACCAAATTACGGATTAAATGTATACTTAAAATGAATATACTATAATCAGATTTACCTGTCTCTACCTATCCTGCAACATCTATAGGTTAATATTTTATAACCCCAAAAAATTATCGGAGATTAAAACATTTTGTTGACATTTACATCAAAGGACTTTGTAGTATCTAGTCTTTTTGTAACAAGGTTTGTGTTCAGGGAAGGAGGAGGCGGGAACAGGCGAACATTTAACATACACTTTAATGTCCAAAATAAACCCTACAAAACAAAAGTGAAGCGGCAGCCCCCCACGGACGATTGTCGTACAAACTTAATCAAAACAACGTAAAGTTCAGGCCTGGGACTCGCGTCAGGTGTGGCACGCAGGTGTCGCTGTATCACTTGCGCCACCAGCCTCGCTCTGTTCCCACAGCTCTCGCCCTGCTTGCCTCTCTTATTGATCCTATTAGTATTAATGTATCTTTGTGATGTGTTTCAGTTGCGTGCTAATGCGCTCATTAAACGTGGAAGCATGTACATGCAGCAGCAGCAGCCCCAGCACTCCACGCAGGATTTCAACATGGCTGCAGATATTGACCCCCGTAATGCTGATGTCTACCATCACAGGGGACAGGTATGACAACGTCACATACATGTTGGAATTTTAACCTAAAGACACGCTGAAAAACCAAGCCCTTATGTTGAATGTTCATGGTATTAATAAATGAGATTTCCTTTTTCAATTGAGCCAGTTTCCGGCTGTAATCTTCATTTACAGTTTTTGGAGAATCAGGAGTCATTGTCTGGCTGCATCTCTCAGTGGGTGTGTGTTAATAGCAACTTGTATCATGACCTGAGAGCTGTTCTAGTGGTAGCCAGCGTTAGAACTTCGAACTTGATTCTGGCCCCAACTGGGAGTCAGTGGAGTGAGATGAGGGGTGTTACGTGGGTTCTCTTAGGCTTAAATGGAATTTCATTGATGTCCATTTACTTAAGTACTTGCCTACAAATTTTCTTTTATTTTTTATGCAACATTCCCTTACAACTGTGTTAGGAACAACAATTAGCAACATTCCCCAACAATTAACAGCAACAAACTGTATGTATGGATAAACATTTGGGAATATTTTCACTTCTCAGTTGAAGATTCTGCTGGATCAAGTGGAGGAGGCTGTGGGTGATTTTGATGAGTGTATAAAACTTCGACCAGACTCTGCACTCGCCCAGGCCCAGAAGTGCTTTGCATTGGTAAGTACAACAAGTGGGTATTGTTTACACATTAAATCCTATGCTCTGGCACTGTTTGTGGTGACATTTGAATGAGATGATACAAGGCTTTATGGGTGTTATGTACTGCAGTTGACTTTCAACCAGAACAACCTAATATGAGAAAATCTTAATTTTACTATAAAAGTAGTATAAAATTAATTGCCCTTTTTTTTGCCTCGTAGTACCGACAGGCATACACTGGAAACAACACATCCCAGGTTCAAAAAGCCATGGATGGCTTTGAGGATGTCATAAGGAGGTTTCCAAAGTGTGCTGAGGGCTATGCTTTGTATGCACAGGTACTTTTCACCTTGATGGCATAAAACCATAAAATTGTATTTGAGTTTACTTCATATCTTTAACTATAATGTTTTGTCTTTTTTTTTTACTTTTGTGATAGGCATTAACTGACCAGCAACAGTTTGGTAAGGCTGATGAAATGTATGATAAATGTATTGAACTAGAGCCTGACAACGCCACGACATATGTCCACAAAGGGTTAGTTTTATCCTTTTTTGTATTTAAAGAATGTTAATATATCTTAAGTTCAACAAAGAAAATACTTAACAGTTGTCTTTCTGTTTGCAGTCTGTTGCAGCTTCAATGGAAACAAGATTTGGAAATGGGGCTTGAACTCATTAGCAAAGCCATTGAAATTGACAATAAATGCGACTTTGCTTATGAAACTATGGGAACCATTGAAGTCCAAAGGTTTGTGATGCCCAAAATGTTACATTGCCTCACTAAAATATATATTTTTTCTATACCCCCTACCCCCCCCCCCCCCCCAGAGTAAAATTCCTAATTTCTGGGTCATTGATTGTATTGAATAGTTTGTGTAAAAGTTGATGTGGCTATTACAGCCTTATTACAGGGTTGTAACATTGTAATAAATAAAAGTTATGACTCAATTGTTCAGATACCTGAGGAATTTTACAATTCTCGATTCTACTTTCAGTCCTTCTTGTTATTGTCCCTTCAAAAATGTACCTTTTTCTTTTCCCACAGAGGCAATCTGGACAAGGCTATAGACATGTTCAACAAGGCCATCAACCTGGCCAAGTCAGAGATGGAGATGGCCCATCTTTACTCCCTCTGTGATGCTGCTTATGCCCAGACGGAGGTGGCCAAGAAGTACGGGCTCAAGCCTCCCACGCTATAACTCTTGCTTCCTTTCTCCACTCTCTACTGCCGGGCCGGAGTACACATCTCATACATTTTTTTTTTTTTTTTTACTTCATCATAAAGATGATCATTTTCAATGAAAAGAAAGACCGAACATGATCTGCTATCACGTGTTTACACCAGTTTTGAGGACTGGAAGGTGGAGGAGCAACAAAAGGAAACGAGAATGCAAAAACAAGCTCGTGAAAAAGACTGATGGCTGCTCTGTTTAAGATAAAATGATCACTGGCATAGTTCAACTCCTCCCTCATTGAGTATGGCTATATTATGACTTACAAACGGCACTCATTTGTTCATGTTCAGCCTCCCCTGCCAATTGGTAATTATTTCTTTCTCTTTTTTTCCTCTCCAAATAAACACCAGATTCACTACGTTAAATCCGTGTATACCATCAGCAGGGCTGCATTATGTATTCATGGTTTGATGCTGTAATGTCCGTAAGCTTTGTCCTTTCACTGTCACATCCTAGCAATCTTATTTGCGCTCTTTGATGTATGGCAAATGCAGGATTAAAATTTTAGTTGAGATGTTTGTTTTAAATCTGTATGTTATTGATGCGTCACTGCTGTGATTACACTGTTTGCAAGGGGATTATATCAATGAAAAGTTTGAAATTTGGCCATACAGTTTTTCATGTAAGTGTTTTTTTTTTATCTTGAATTTTGGGATTTTCAAAAAAAATATTTTCTGTGCAGCAATGAGATTTCTCTTTAAAAAAATAATGTCTATAGACAAAGTAACATACTAAAGATAATATTCTTCTGACACAAAAATAGAGGCAAATTACACATTTAATGTGTAAGATAATATAACTAAAGTAATTTATAACCCTCTTAGCCCTGTATAAGAAGTTTGGTCTGAAATCACCTTTCTCATCTTATTAAACTGAGGCACTAAAATGTTAAATGTTTAAAACAAAGCTGTGAGAAATGTAATGTTGCATTTTTGTGCATAAACAAGAATGAACCTAGATACATTATTAAGCGCCAAAATTACATTCCTCTCATTTTATCTTTAAAACTGCACATATCTGATTTTATTTGTTTAATTTCTCTGTGAAATAAAAATGTCATTGAGGGGTATTTTTGAAGAATGGCTCACTTCTTGAAAAATATCAATGCAAAAAAATAAACCAAACAATTTACATTTAGCAACTAAGTTCCTCCTCCCTAGTCTTTTGTTTAAAATTTGCAGTGATTTGTCAAATCTTGGAATATTGAGGTACTTTTAAAGTATGGCATGCCCTTGAATACATTTAGTATGTTTGTGTCTACGGAGGAGAATTTTATAGAATAAAGTTGTAAATTTGATTATATATATATATATATATATATATATATAGTGAAACGGCAGTAAAAAGTGAAATATTGCAACCATGATTTTTTCACTTATCTGCATTAATTCAGCCATCTTCTGAAGATGATTTCAATATCAAAACAACTAAATGGCATTGCTGTCTTTATAGGGCTTGTCCTATTAGGAAAAGAATGTGATAAATTGCCTATGCATGTACACATTAAGCTTTGCCTAATATGTAAATGTTTCATGTTTACTTATTTTCTTTTTCTCCAGCCTGATCAATTATTAATGGTTTTACCTTCCAATATTGGTAGAACAAGTCATTCCAGTCATTCTGCTGCATGCTTGAAAATCACAAAACGATTGTTTTAAAATAAACTAATACTAGCTAATTGGCGCAACCTAAAGGTTTAAAATGAATTTGTTGTGCTGAATCTGTTGAAAGTTGCCGTGCAAAAAAAAGATGCTTCAAGTAAAAAATAAATAAGATAGGGAGGGGAGGGGGTAAATGTGATGTCGGTAAAGTTTACTTGTGTAATATTAATGTATGATACCCCAAAATAAAGAATCAAGTTGTCAACAGTTATTCATAAAGCCAGCTTGCTTTTGTTTTTCGATGCAGATTTACATTTATTTATTTATTCATTTAGGAGATGCTTTTATCCAAAGTGAATTAGTTTTTTTTTTTAATTAGTTATTTGTAACTATTTTTATGTAATGCTTATTCTTGCTTAATAATTAAATGCACATTCCCAGGGACAGCAGGCTTAAACTGGTCACAATTTTATATCAAAAATGTAAATTTATATTGTCCTTAATAAATACAAGTATTACATGTATTTTTATATAATATAAATATGTATATAAAAAATATGCACAAACATATAGTGTTTAAAAGGTTTTTCTTTTCTTTTTTTAATGCAGGTGGCTGCGATACTGATATTAATCAGGTTTCTTTGAAATCACATATCACTTCTCCCAGTCTACTTGTCACAAATTGAAATATACAAACAAATAGAGAAAATTAAAAGTGAGATACTGGGAGATTTACTGATGCTCCTGTGCTTTATATACGACCTCTTCTGAGCTCTTTTCCGATGTTTTGTAGTGGGTCTTGGCAGGCTTGCTTCCTGTGAGGATGGCATGCGTAATGTGGCAAGCATTTATGCTTCAGTATAATGTTTTTAACTGGAAAAAATATCAAATGAGATCAGCAAATGAGGATTTGCATGAATCCTTGACATCAAAAGTAACAACCCTCATTTAACAACCGTGGCCTTTAGTTTATGGGCCGGTTACAAAGGGCCGACTTAGTCATCTCATTTTTTCTACAAGACTGATTCTAACCTTTTAGTTAAAAAAAAGGTTGTCTAATTTGCATTAGAACAGTAAGACTGAGAACCTTGTATCTAACTGCTATTGGTCAAACTCTCAAGACAGATGCTATGCAAATGGCTGGCCCCTGTGTTAATCAGTAGTTTTGCTCAGGTTTTGCCAACATCAATCCATCTATCAACATATATATTTTTGACAGTTGTTTGCGTGAAAGAGAGGTTGGCAAGCATCTTCATATAGGTATAATAAAAACAAAGTACACTTTAAAAAGCACCCAAAGAGCCAGGTTGATAGACTAACTGATGATATTGTCTTTACTTCTCAAGGGATTGCTGACTTTGACCCATGCTCATCAGACATCATGCAGTTTAAATTAAGTTTTGGAGAATGAAGTTTTGATTAATCTTGGCTCAGTTTGAATTAGACACTTCCTGTCAATAGCTAGGCCCTTTTTGGTATCGTCATCAGAATTTGCTCTGAGCAAGTGGCTTGGTGATAAATTAACAAAATGATTGGCTTTCAGTTCTCAAGATTATTTTTTGCAAAACATTGTGTGAAAACAGACCCCCTTGGACATAATGTTCTTCAACAAGTCCTTGGTCTCCTGGAGGAAATGGATTTAATTTTCTTGGAAGACCATTTTGTCTAGGCTACGAGGAATTTCCCTGAATAATTAAAAAGTAGTATAAGAAGAAAAAAAAAAAAATATATATATATATATATATATTAGTGGACTAATACATATAGCGGATATATCAAAATTATTCGTCTAATATAGGTTATTTTCCCCTCTTATAAAACAATTTCATGTCCCCAAAAAGCTTGCGTATAGGGCCTAAACGTGGACTATTTTTCGCTTTAAAAATTCAAGGATAACCATTATGTAGCCTAAATTAAATCTCTGTAACACACTATTTGCTGGAATGATCAATGTTTGTCGCCTCCTTTGCTGATGAGGCTATTTTTGGTCACGTGACAAATAAATGGAACTCAGACCAGAAGATCCAGTCGAGTGACTAACTATTTTGTTTATTCAATAACTCATTACATATGACATAAATCATACAACAAGGGGATGCATCATGGCAGAAAATGAATTACAATTTATTCCAAATTAATTAAAAAGACAGTGGCTACATGCACAACAAAATGAAATTTATGTTAGAGGCAGACAACAAGTGTCATGCCGTGTTGAAACCGACCAGGTCTAGAATGCAATGTTTTTATTAATCAAAGCTTAAGTCGCGCGCCGCTGAATATCGCGTTCTACGTCACGTCTAGACTAGTGTCAAGAGCGCGCATGTGGTCCTAGCGGCAGGACGCTGGTATTTACGACACAGTTTGACGTGGACCGTCACCACAGCAATGGCGGATGCTGTAGGGGAAATTCTTCAAGGCAGCTGGTAAGAAAACACCACTGATCAATTTGACCGCAGAACGATTCACTGGTCCCAGCTTGATATTATCACTTGGAACTTGAAGTCCGTTGAAGAGAGATTATTAATCACGTAGTTGTTTTCACGACATCCGTTTGTGAGACAGCGATGCTGTGCTAAGCAGCTACTCTGGCTAGTCAAAGCAGTTAGTGTATTGTTTTGACACTCCAGCTGTTTCTTAGACGTTCTCAGCAGTTTGACATAATCCCTTTATTTTTATGGAAAATGTCTTATATAGATTAAATATGTCATTTTTGTGTTTCCTTAGGAATTGGCTGTGTTTTCTTAGAAAACAGCTTTTGCTAGGTGTTAGCGCAGCTTTGGACACAATAGAATTGTGTTGTTGATTATGATACTCTGATTATATAATTTCTTATCTCATATAACTTCATTATGACCATGTTTTTTCCTACTAATATGGTATCTATGATTGTAGTTTACGGTATTCGGCTCTCCTTAAAAGTGTGAATTCTTCTGTTTAGCTCTGTAAGACATTTCTTAGCTGTGGTGGTTTTCTGGAATTGGAAAAAAAATCTGAAAATGGTTGGTTCACCTTTTTTTTGCTACTTTCTGAAGTGATTATTTTGAATGAGTATGGACTCTTTTGTGAATATTTCAGTATGTCATGTACATGAGAGTTGAAATAAGTATGCGTATTAGAAACTCCTCCCAAGTTATAAATGCTTGAGGAATTCAGCCCAACTACACTGACAGCTTATTGACATCAATTTTTTTTCTGCTTTATTGTTTATCTGCACATGTGGCGTTCAAGTTCAACAGAATTATTCTGAAAATAATTTTGAATCCTGATGTAATTCACAGCCATGGCATTTGTATATTGAATGTCACCGCAAAGCACTCTTTTTCTCATCATCCACACAATTACCATTATAGTTTTTCAGGATGATTTTGCTTAACAAGAGATACACTGTGTAATGACAATTAGTTTGGCAAAAATACTTTAAATCCTAGATTTTTAATGATTCCTCTAACCTATTTTACTGAGCCTTTGTGTCCTCTTCCTATTATGCTGAATATGGACCTGCCTGTTTTCATAGACGATGACAAGGAAGACAAATGACTCCCTATGAGAGATAAAAGGAGCAAAGTTTGTGGCAGGGTGGTATATATTTCAGACTATGATTGCTAAGTCCATTGTTAACCACAGATAGAGTTTTGCATGTTATTTAGTGCATTGCACCTAACAAAAGAATGTATTGACTCTAAAGCGTCCTATCTCATTATTCAGGCATTCATCCAAAATATGTGGCAACTTTCATTTTTTTCACCCCAGGTTTGAATGCTTGGTATGGCTTGTTGTTAGACAGCTTTCTTCTTCATTATGTCAGGACTTTAGAGTGATTGTGGAACCCATTATCAATAATCAACTTGATTTCTATTACGGTTACACATTTATAGTGTTTAGTTTTCTTGATGTATTTATCTAACCATGTTTTTCCACTGGTGTAAATAAATGTCACCATGGTGATGTCGTTTAGGTCGATAACAAATGAGGTTTTGTCGAAATTGTGAGAAAGACTCTTGATAGTCTTGGAATAATCGGTTAGAATGGGTCGAAACTTATACTGTAAAAAAAATTCATGCCATTAACTACTAGATTATATTGCAGGTGGTACTCAAAATTAAGTGTTCTGTATTATTGCTCTGAAAAAGTTTTTGTAATGCGTGACTGGTGTTTTTGCTGCAGCTGAGTGTGTAGTGTGTGTGAGAGTAGGGCTTTGTCTGCGAGTTTCTTTCCCTGGCAATATAGCAGATGGCAAAGTGGCCTCAGAGGATTTCTTTCTGTTTTTTTTTTTGTTGTTGTTGCAATTTAAAATGCAATTTACTTTTTGCAAAAGTCGAGTGTTTTCTTTTTCTTTTTCTGAAGAACCCTGTACCGGGTTCTTGGCTTGTTCGGCTAGTGTCTAGAATTTGTAATAGCTCTTAGAGAAACCCTAGAGGACAGTTAAGTGCAGAAGAGCAGTGCAGAGATACTGAATACCCTTTTGACTGAATATTGAATTTGGTAGAAGCCTCTTTCTGCAGTTGAATTCTCAGTAATGTGTATTCACAGCCATGTCAGCTACCGTGTATACACACACCTTATTTGTTGTGGTGATATTAATTTCTGTATAGCTGCTCAGCATATTGCTCAGAAATGATTCATGTCACTGGCTGTTCACACAAGATGCTTTTTGTTTTTTCCCTGTGCTATTTTTTGTTGTTAATATAAAAATGCATCAGACTGAATAATAATAATTCATCAGAAACTTAACACAAATATTTTTCTCCTTAATTCTGGTATAGGTTTATTAGTCGCCATTTTCTTTATTAGTCGCCATTTTCATTTTCGTGTGTGTGTGTGTGTGTGTGTGTGTGTGTGTGAGAGAGAGAGTGTGAGTGAAGGGTTTCTTTTTTTAGGCTATACTCTTGCAATTGAACGTCATAGTTACGTTTACTACTTAAAAATGTCATCAAAGGTAAAAATCATATCTAGTCAAACCGCATCACATCGCTACAAATACAGTATGGGATTAAAATCAGCGAACATCAATAGGCTTAGACTTCGCTACCTTGTTTCAGCGAGTTAAGTGTATTAAGTGAATTAAGTGTGTAATGATCCCACACTTTAGACAATTTCTGCCGTTTATTTACATATTTATTCTCCGCCATCGCGCCAACTAAATTCAAAATATATGCTTCCTGAACAGGTCCGTGTGAATAAACGGTCCGTGTGAAACAATCATCCTTGCGCCGCGCGTATAGAGTGCGACATAGGAATTTAACGAGGCTTCGAGGCAGAGTTTTTGCCTCGAGGAATTTTTGTAATCGAGTAACTCGAGGAATCGTTTCAGCCCTAAACTTACTCCACTATTTTTCAGATGTGCTCGTATCAAACTACTGTATCGATATAAACGGTATTGCCTCATTCCATATCGTGGGGGAAAAAATATCGATATATTGTACAAACTCGATATACCGCCCAGCCCTACATCATTATCGCGATGTGAGCATCCGCGATAGTCACATCGCAGTATGTGAAATGTCAAGTAGGGATTTGCTTTGTTTATGGTTTGTGTATCTGCAACCTCGGTTTCCCTTTTTGAATGACGAATATAGATTAATATATCTGCAGAAATAGACAGTTGTCTCATTTACACGCAGGCGCAGAACGGGCATTCTAGCTGACAGTCGCCTGTAGGCCCCACGGTGTGTTCAAGTGCAGCTTTTTCCTCCGATGCAGTTGACGCGAGGCAACATCACAGTCGGCTTTCATTCATGATTCATTCTTTACAAATAGAGGAGCTATTAAAATATCGCAATGTATTTTTTTTCCAATATCGTGCAGCCCTACCCCCAGCTTTTGAACCGTAGGATAAAATATAGAAATTTTAAATAATGTTTTTAAAACCCTTCTGCTTCTGCTTGCATAATTGGTAACATAGTTTCTACGTACATGTAGGTAATGCAAACACTTGATTCAGAAAACTTAAATGTGGTCAAAATCTGTCCTTGACTTCTGCTGAGTGAAGTTTGAGTGATCAGGTCACAGTGTGTCATGTGTGTATTTACTGTGTTTTCTGAAGGAATCAGGATCTGGCAGACGCTCTTGACTTGGCAGAATGTGATTTGGACACTGATCAGGATGGTGTCATCCAGGTCCGAAACCTTTCCCCACCACAGCGGGCCAAGTTATGGATGGTAAGTGTATAAAGACTAAACAGCATGACTAATCAGCCTGTGTAGCCTCATGTGGAAATGTTGACTATCTGTATTATGAATAAGCTATGGAAAGATTGTACATGATGTGTGTTGATGAGAGAGACAGAAAAAGTGTTATGTGTAAAATACATAACAGATCCATGCAGGGCTTTGTTTTAAAGAATTTCCTTCAGAGTCAATGGGTCCCAGAGGGCTTTAGAGAGCCTCTGTATTGATCTGATGGCCATTAAGGAAACTGTAGCTTAGCTTGGAGTGTAGGACCCTTTAAACTTACCACCATCCAGAAAATTTGTTATCTCAGAATTTTACACACTGGGAGGCTTTGTTTGATTTGTTGAACTACATTTTTTTAAAAAGGCCAGTAAACAGTAATAAAAAAAAGAATAAATAAACAAATTGCAAACAATAGCACAAATAAGTACAATAGAAAAAAGAGACAAATGAAATAAATATGGCTTTAAGTTTTTTCAGGTGGGTCTAACAGTAGTGTTCAGAAAAGAAATACTACAGAATTTTAAGTAATCAAATGTAAATAAACACTGGATAGTTTCCATTCTAAAAATTAAATACAGACAAATGTTTACAAATAAAGTTACAAAAGTTATTCAGTCAAGATCAGCGAGTGCTTTTCTCTTTGTTCTTTGATTAACATGACAGAAAGCATCAGGTTTAGTAGGCTGCTGTCACTATACGAGCTTATGCATGGATCCAATATGCTGTTACACAACATGCGGAGAGAAGATAGAGTGAGAATACGCAGCTGGTATCGGTGTATCAATACTGCAGAAAAGGAGTATTGGAATCATTTCAGATATTTCAGTATCAATATCGAAATATCCATATTTTTTACAACCCTAGTGCTGCTGAATAGAGCCTTGTTGAACTGTAGGTGTTTTCTCTGTTTAATTTCTAAGTTTTAATTTTATGTGTATGTGTTGACAGATTGCTTTGAACGTGTCTGGTAAAGGAGATAGTCTGTCCTCATGGGATGGGGCTTTGGACCTAGCAGAACAGACGCTCATTCACACCCGCAGTCAGCAGATTATTGGTGAATCACCTCTCCTCATTTTCAATTTTTGAAAATTGAAATTTTCAATTTCATTTATGCGTGGTTATGTACTACACATTAGGGCTGGGCGATATGACCTAAAAAATCATATCTTAGTATTTTTTGGCTATACGGTTATATGTCTCTGTATTTTCTTTGTTTTTTATTTGGATAAAAAAAATCTGTATTTATTAAAAAAATAAAAAATTTATTTCACATCCTGCCCAATGTTGTTCTACAAACATATTGAAGAGCTATGAATAACAAATATAGTGAATGTAACCAATGTAGGCTATGCTACATATTATATTATGCTATATATTATGTGCAAAAAGGGTTAAAATAACATTATATTCTAATATTGTAACATTACATTCTAAAAACAAAACGTCTGGCCATATCTATAGAAAGTACAATCACAAGTGATATATAAAACTAAGATGTCATTCTAATTTGACTAAGAATTAGGCTTTAAAGATTTAAAAGTAATTATGCTGTTGGAGAGTGTTGTTATATTAACCACAGCAGTGCTCAGTGCATTAAATCATTAACTAAATTAACGATCGATCAATAAACAAATTAGACTCACTCATACTGTCAACAGTTAGGCCTTCTAAAACATCATTCGAAATTGACATTTACCATTTAATAATCAACATAATGCAGTGGATACTGTAAAATGATCTGCAGCAGTGCTAAACTTGAATCATGCAATTACAACACACAAACTATCAATGCATGAATCAAACTGACTAAGACTGTCAAAAGATTGTTTTCCATGCATAATTTGGTTAGTCAAATCATATAAAACAGTGAATCAAATCACTCCGGAACTCTGTTCTGTCTTGCCTGCAGTCGAGACTCGAGACAGTGACGTGAGCTCTACCATAGACATCATATAGGTAGACGCCCTATCGACCGCTACTGCCTATTGGCACGGACGAGAATTGGAGCAGCCATCTTAAACCGGTCATCCGCTCCGCTCAGTGTAATCTGAATGGCAGGTGAAATGAGCTGTCAGCGCATTAAATTAATCATATCTCACTGAATACTGAACTGATTTTCACGCGTTTTTTTTTGCTGCAAAGGTCATTCATGTAGCTATGATACAGGACACATGGTTCGGCGTATTTTAATACCCATAGTAGGCTTAACAGTAATATAATATTCTGATATAAGATATAAAGTGAAGTGACCAGACACATTATGTGTGATGAAGGATATAATGTATTTTATAAATCACACACTATAAATATAATAAAGAAGCAGAAACAGATAGTTGCAGTAAAGTAAGATATTTTGTATATTATTATATTATAAGTTGAAGAAACAATTTATGATTTGTGACACGCCCATACACACGAACCGACACACAAACAAACACGAACAGACACAGTCTCTCTCTCTCTCTCGCTCTCGCTCTCGCTCTCGCTCTCACACACACACTTTCACACACACACTTTCACACACAGAACGCAGCCACCGAATCCACCGAACGCACCCACCTGTAATAAAAATTGAGAAGAAGCTTTTCAACGTGTTTGCATCAGTAATTTCTAAAAATTACATTCGGACAACATTAAGCCTATAGGCCTACCTTTTTTTATTGTATGTGGATGTGGGAGGGGAAAATGTCGAGACTAAAGCCCTATTCGGATTAACTTTACAAGGGTAGATGGAGTAAGTTAATAATGTAATTTTACCACAGGACTTGTGTAATATCAATAGCCAAATCGCATGTGATAAGATATAGGTTATCAATAACACTAGAAGTTGGAGGGGTAACTCAATTTGCGCATCGCTGTCATGCGTGTATTACATTGCTTCCTGATATCATGTGCGCAAACACAAATAACTTATACAACAGGGCAGTTGAATGCTTATCTGATAACCTAGAAGCTCTTGTAATTATTACTTTAACAGTTACCCCACCTCTACATGCCGGGTGAACACCGGCTGATGCAGTAAACAGCATTTCACAACGATTTCAGTACAGTAATAGCAAATATTCTTGCTCCTTCTCGATTATCTGGTAATATTCTATTCACAAAATACAACCAATAGTACGGTAATGTTAAGACTTACTTATGAAAAGCCCTATTTTCTATGGTCCGGCGATTAGAACAGGAAAATGCTCCACAATGCTCTGGCATCTTATCTGCTGCCACGCAACGAAACTAGGAATACGACCGGTTCAAGATGGCGGCCGGATTTCTCGGTTTCCAGCGGCCAATAGGGCATCTAGTCTCTATATGATATCTATGAGCTCTACTGACAGTCTTCACTCCAATTGGTTGTCGCATGTGAAATTCGCTTCTCATTTGCATAAAGTTGACATTTCTGAAATTTTGTCGCATGTCTCGTGTCGCTTGACACGCCCACATTCTGTCGCCAACGGTCAATGTGTCTCGTGTCGCTGGCGATGTGAACGGGGCTTGAGAGAGGTGGCTTTCTGTGAAGGTGTTACGGGTGTGTCCAGGGTCCGAAATTAACACCCGCCAAGCGCCAAATCCGGGTAGATTTTCTGTTTGGCGAGTAAATCTCAAAAGGCTATCCGCCACACTGGCGGGTGAATGTTCCAGATATCCCAAGTCTCCCGCATATTGATAGCGGCTCCCTGATGCCCGCAAATTAGTTCAAATCTCCTGGAATCAAGAGCGAGCGAGAAAGAGCGCGCACATACTGTGCTTCAAACCGTGTAGCGCGCGCACCGAGAGGGAGAGAGCGAGAGACCTTGCGTGTGTGCTTTGAAAAAACTGCTTTTTTTCATCAGACTACGTTTTTTTCGTCAAATAAAAATAGCAGGCCTACCTCAATGCACAGCTTGTCACTTTAAAAAAAGTAACGTCAACATGATGTGGGGTGAGTCTGGGTCTCCGATGGCACAGATGTCCCGGGAATACAGAGATGACTAGAGTGGCCAACTTCGGGAAGCGCCTTTCATTTGCTTGTGGATGTTTGCTTCGCCAGTGATGTTGCATTGTACTTGCACTAGACCTACTGCTTTATTTTAATACCGCGTATATTTAGCAAGTAACTTCGTCGCTCTTTCTGCCGAAATGGTCCCACAGTAGGTACTTCTTTTCACTCACTTCATTGTGCTTGCTCAGTGAAATATGTCTTTAGGCGCGTGTGGTTGCGTGTGTCGACGCGCCCCATGATTTAACAAATATAGGCTATATACTGTATACTAAAAAAGCTATATATATATATATATATATATATATATATATATATATATATATAATTTTTTTCATTACTTTTAAACCGTTTAACTGATAGTATTAATAGGTAAAATGTTTTACTTTCGGTAAAGTATCTGATAGTTTTACAAAACCTTCAAATGTACTGTTATGAGCACTAGTTCCATGCTCACATCTTCCATGTCTTACTATTTGTTGCTCTGTTTTGACTTCTATGTACTCTTATTCATTCAACATAATACCTTATCTCAATTAAATGTACTGAAATTAATCTATGTGACACAAAAAATCTGTTTATTATTTTGGCCGGTAAAAAATATGCTTGGCTGCTGGATTTTTTCATCTACCAGTCCCCGTGGCAGGTGAGCCAAAAAGTTAATTTCGGACCCTGGGTTTGTCAGTTGTAGACATGTGCCTGTGTTCGGTAATACGATATATCACAATAATGAACATGCACAATATTGTTGTCGTGGGCACTTCAAAATACCTTGAATAATTGTTTATTCCAAATAAATCCGATTTTTAGAGTGCATTTTAAGAATACTTTACCGCAGGGCTCGACATTTGTGGATTTTTGAAGGGACGAGTAAAAGAGAATTTTACAATTACAGTTTAAATACAATTACACTTAATCACTTAAGTGAATGACAGATTTACTTGTCCAAAGGACAAGCACATGAAAAGACTTAATGTTGATATGTATATATTTTATTTAAGTTTTGTTTGGCGTCTCAATGTTTGATCAAAATGTCATAACTAAGTCTTTTCAACTGAAAATGAAAGACTTTCAGTAACTTATACCAGACTTCTGCAATTATTTTGTTAGCTTGATCCCCAACTCTCCACAATCAACTGCAAGTTTGCAACCAAGCCCATTTTTGACAAGTTGTTTCAATCACAATGTCACATTGCGTAAGAAAAGCTCTATCACTATTTCCATTTATAGTGAATTTATTTTTGATAACAAATGCAATTGAAAAAAATCTCATTTTTTAAATTTCCTGTATGAAGGTTAGTTAGTTATTCTTCCTGTAAAAATAGCTAGTGTGGCAAGAACAAGGCATCAAGCTATGTACTACTACTTTTCCCACAAGCCGTAGTTTACAGTGTTGTGAAATAAAGCCCCATAAAAATCAGTAGGATTTTTTTATATTATGATGCTAATCGATTGGACCTCTGCAATCTTTGCATATAGATGAGCTTGGGATACCAGTGGAGGAAGGGCGGGACCTGGTGTCAGATGTGGAGTCAGTGATCACCTTCTACTGCAAATCCAGAAATGTCACCTTCACTCCAGATCTTAGTTGGCCACACATCCTCAAACCACTCTTGGGCTTACAGCTGTCCCGCAGAGACCTCTACAACTGCTTCTACGCCATCATGAATAAATACATCCCACGGTAGTAGGAGTGTTCTTATATCTGTCTGTGTTTTTTCTCAACAAAAAAAAAGAAGATAAAACAAAATCTCCACGGTTTTGCTTTTCATCCGGGTTTTTTCCACTCCAAAACTTACCTGATCCAGGATTTATTTGTGCAATGACAAGTTTGGTTTGATGTAATTTGATCAAACATTAATATTAATAATAATAATAAAATGTTGCGTATTATGTAGAAAATCAGAATCCCTGAAATGACCATGTCTTGACTAAAAAGACAAAAGGCTAGTTTTGAAATGTTCAGTCTTGTTCAAGGTGATTAAATGCCACCAATTTTAACAGTGAAACACTTTAGGTTGGCAGAGGGGGAACATGCATGCTTTGTATATCAGTTTCCTTGATTTGGTGTCATATTGTTTGTCCTTTGCAGAGACTGTTTTGTGAAAGGACGGCCATTTCACCTATTCAGGCTCCTGTTGCAGTACCATGAGCCTGAACTCTGCTCCTTCCTGGATACAAAAAAGATCACTCCTGATTCCTACGCCATAAGCTGGGTCAGTCTTTTTCTGGCAATAGTTGATGAAATATTTGGCTTGGTACAGGAGTTTCCATACCTGCTCGTGCAGGACCAACGAATTTAGCTCCAAGCCTCCAACTTACCCCAACACACCTTCTGGGAGTTTCTAGTAATCCTCATGACCTTGATTAACTGGTGCAGGTGTTTTAAATGAAGGTTGAAGCTAAAGTATGCAGGACATTGGCCCTCCAGGAGAATGATTGGACACCCCTAGCTTAGTATATACAGTAGATTATACGTAATTTGTACATGCTATGGAGCTAATCTGAAAAAAAGTGTTATGGTCATATTCCTAGAATTAATCAAATATACATTTATCATTTTTGCTTAGGAACTTGACACTTATGTATTTTTTTGTTTTTTTTGCATTCCTGTTTCCTGTAGCTGGGCAGTCTCTTTTCTAGCCACTGTCTCCCTGAGGTAACACAGGCCTTGTGGGATGTTTATCTCCAACAGGCTGACCCTTTTCTCATCTTCTTCCTCTTGCTCATCATCCTTGTTAATGCCAAGTATGTGACAGTTCAGACTGTTCAGTGCACTCAGTTGAGTAAAGGGGTCCTATTATGCTCAATCACAGGTTCATCATTTTTTTATGGCATCTACTAAATATGTTCATACATTGTGTAATGTTCAATAAAAAAATAAAAAAAATTGCATTGTTGCAGGGCCTGTTTTCACCCTCTGTCTTTAGTTTCAGTTTTGTTTAAAACCAATCTTCCGAAAAGCCCAGTCTGCTTTGATTGGTCAACCGCCTCAGTCTGTTGAACAGTAAGTTGGTCTACCACTTAAAGCGTGTTTCAGAAATGTAATGCCCTTACCATAACCGGTATATATTTTGACATGTATGTTCCTATTGTACATTGTACAATCAAGGCATTTGCGGGAGTTCAGAAACGCTGCTTACTGATATAGAGAATAACTCCCTTTGGAGTTGACTTTGTGCTTTCTAACGTTGCTGCCCTTTTTCATGCACAAACAGCAACATTACACAGTAAAGAAAAAGGCATAATTGGACCCCTTAATGAACTACACTAAGGCAGTTTTACTGACCTGTTTATGAGATCAAGTCAAAAGATGTTTTTTCTTCGTTTTCTGATGTCCAGAGACAGCATTCTTTCCCAAGAAGGAGATGGCAAAGAGGAGATAATCAGTAATTTTTTACTTTAATTGTTTAATTTAATGCATTATTTAATAATAATAAAAATACATTACAAAAACCTATTGCATTGTGACAAGTGTACAGCTGTAATTTTTTTTCTTTTTTTTTTTCTCAGAAATGCTGGAGCTGTCTCCGTCATTACTAGAGGCAGAGGACATTGAAGACTTGTTCTCGTTAGCACAGTATTACAACAGCAAGACGCCTCTATCGCTTAGAAAGGTAAGCATTATATCCCTGTTCTTATTTCCAACTTCCTATAGATATGACCATAGATCAGAAACTGTGGTGCATCGCAATAACATCTTTTTATAACATAATTTAAAGTTTAATAGTCACATTTGGCTGAATCACAATTCCTGTTTTCCACCCTCAAATGTAATACCTTTTAAAATAGTTAATAGGTTTGTTATACCACTTAAGATGTTTCATGACCTACATTTTACAAAACTGAGGAGCTGCAGACTTTTTTTTATTCACACACATTACACAAATACATTTTACTGTTCGCACACATCTCTTTTCATTTACAAATGCAAGTGAATCACACCTTGGAGCAGTATGTATTACATGCCTAAATATTTGATGTGTGCAGGAGAACCATAATCTTTTTGGCAGCAGTCTGGTTGCCCTAAAAGAAGAGGACATGGACCTGAGTCAAGCACTCTGTCTGCCCGTATCCGTCCCTGAGATCCTGCAAGCTAACCAGCTACAACCTGTGAGTCCCCACTCCAAGATTATTGTTGAAGACATCTCCAAATCATCTTTAATGATTATTAATGTTGTTGATCACGGCTCAACATTAAAGGGATAGTTCACCCAGAAATTTAATTTGTCATTTACTCTTTTTACTCCCCCATATATTTTCATGATCTTTGACAAATGAAGATATATTTTTTAATGTTTTCATGCTATTCTTCAAAAAGTACATAAAGCAGAATGAAGCAGTTAAGTCTTCTGAAGAGACTTGGTCATTGTATATGATGAACTTTTAATTTACACTTTTATTCACATAAAAACATTGATCATCGCACATACATAGAACACATCAAATATGGTTAACATGCTTGATGTGTAACAACAAATCTTTGTGTCAAGCATGCATGTTTGAGCTTCTGTTTGCCATATTTGATGTGCTCAATGTATGTACATTGGGGGAAAAAAAATCTTGAAATTCACACCCTCTGACTTCTGCCATCTGTGCATGTGAATCATCAACAGAAAATCTGTTTTCAGCATGTGATGTCCTATTTCAAGTGATGTTATTCTTGCGGTTTTATGCTACTTAGGAGGGTGTGAGGTTTTTTGTAGTCGACTGCCGTCCTGCAGAGCAGTACAATGCTGGTCACCTCTCCACTGCCTTTCACTTGGACTCTGACCTGGTAAGAATTTTTGCAAGCAGGGAAAAATGCCTTTGCTTTGAAAATACAATTGCATTTGTAAATATTAGGCCTAATACGAGTTGGTCAAATAGATTTTCTGAAATGGAGATTCTGATCCACTTTGTTTCCACAAAAATACTATGTTTGATATGTGTAGCTGCCTCACAGAGGAATTGCGCACAGCTCAGTGCACCTGTGTCCTTCATGTCCTTGTCTTGGTTCACAGATGCTCCATAACCCCTCTGAGTTTGCCCTGTCAGTGAAGTCTCTTCTGGAGGCACAGAAGCAGTCTCTGGAGTCGGGCTCTGTGGCCAGCGGAGAGCATCTGTGCTTCATGGGCAGTGGCCGTGAAGAGGAGGACATGTACATGAACATGGTGCTTGCCCACTTTCTACAGGTGAGAACGGTGTCTGCTGCTACATATTGAATTGCTGTGTAAATTATTATTCAAAGAATTTCATAACTATTCGAAATATATTTTTCTTTCCTTGTCTAGAAAAATAAAGAGTATGTGAGCATTGCAAAAGGTGGATTTATGGGTAAGTTTTATTTTTCAGTTTACAATGTTAACACTTGTTTTAATCATCTGTGCACTGTACCTTCTGGCCAAATTTGGAACAAAACGCAATTGATAAATATAATTTCAACAAACAATTAGAGGCACACTATGTAACTTTTCGCAACTAGAGGTTGTTTATTCAAAACAAAGGCATGATAATGCCTTGATTTCGTGGAATAGTAGTTGTCTTCACCTCTACAGCCGGTGGAGAATAAGACGGAACTCGGGCAGAAATCATATTCATGGATGACCGGTAATGTATTAAAGATTTATTAACGTTACAAAATCCGTTGAAGCGATTGTTAATGAGTGACGAGGGTGACACACAGCTCGAGAGCAGTGGAGCTTTTATTATGCCACAGACCACTTCCGCTTCTTCCGGTCATGCGTATGTAGGGTAACGCAGCGCTGTTTTATCATATTAGATACATTTGAGAGTGTTAAAAGTTGTTATAATGCTACTCTGTGCATTTGCTCGGCGGCTTCTGTATGAGGCACTCGTTGCACACCGCAGTGAGCTAGATGGATATTAGGCATGGTAAATATGGTACTCACGGTAAATCAAGAAAACGAGATTTAAACAAAAAGACTGTGTTGAGCTGTATAATAATGATTAGTTTTCTGTCGATAAATATATCCAAACAGTTGGTCCCCTGTCTAATAAAACACATAATATATTAAAGTGTCTTTGGTGTTTCCATGGCTTCTGTCGAAACCGAGGGCATCATAACGTCGGTATGAAGTCATTGATAGGTGATGCATGGACACGGTCCATGTCCTGGTTAAAACTGCTTATTTCTCTGGATTTAAGCATTCTTAGTAACATTTGGGATGTAAGTACACACAACAACAAAATATATAAAATTTGTTCTAGTGGTTTTGCAATATTTTGATCCAAAAATATTACATAGTGTGCCTTTAAATAAATAAAATGTGATGCATTTGGATGTATTTATAAAATCTGATCAGCAGTTTTACATGGTGACAGAAGCAGTTTTATTGTGCTGATGAGACACACTGTTTCTATTATTCTCAGCATTGCAGCAGCACCTGGCAGATATTAATGTTGAAGGGCCGGATAATGTTTATGTTCACTGGATTGTGAGCACTTCAGGATCCCACAGTAGCCTCAGCTCAGCTGACGTGAGTTTAGTGTGTATGTGAGTGTGAGAGATGCACGTTACATCATCAGATTGTGCATTAAATCTGTGCTACTCACTACTCGGGGCATGCAGCCCATAAACCATGCTTTTGTGGTCCATGTCCTCCTCAACATTTTCTCAATCTGCTTTCAAGATATTTATGGTACTTCTTTGAAGATTTATCCACCTTATTTTTTACGTAGGAGCATGCATGGCTTTTCTTTTATCTTGAATGTGCGTGGCTTCCGTTGTCAGCTGCTTCCAGTTATTTATGTACAGTTGATACATTTATTATTGTAATTAAAACACAATGGCTTGTAGCTAAAATAGTTTTACTGCTTACTGCACTTTGTTATTCTTCTAGTTAAATACTTATAGTTGCTAAGGAATCTGAAGTCTTGCACACATTTATAGGAAACCGCTTACTTCCCTTTTGTAAAATAAGCTGAATACATGTAGCATCTTCCTTTCATTTTCTGGGTGGCATTTAGTGCCATCTAGTGGACGTTATGTAAAGCAAGCCATTAAATCCTTCAACTTCCATTGTGATAAGCAAATGCCTCTCAAACTTGGATTAAGTTAATTCAACCCATCTCTTATATTGAAACAGGGGGAACTGAACAGCACAGATGGCAAAGGAGTTAAATCACTTGTCAACAAAATGACTTTTGCACTCAAGTCAAAGTCAGTTAATGTGAAGGAGAAGATGATCAGCTTCATTGAAAACACTTCCACACCGGTGGACAGGTGAGCATCCTTAATCTTCAGTTCACCAGACAGACATTCTTTCACATCCTTCTCTGCAGATATGTCCATCTATTGAAAAAAAGAAAAAAGAAAGAACAATTGATGAGGAGAACATTTTTTAATGATCAGATCTCTCTCTTTTTTAAACCCCTTACTTAAAGGGATAGTTCACCCAAAAATGAAAATTCTGTCAGTATTTACTCACCCTCATGTTGTTCCAACCCCGTAAGACCTTTGTTCATCTTCGGAACACGAATTAAGATATTTTTGATGAAATCTGAGAGCTGGATCACTCCTCCATACTAGTCCATAGGCTTCTTGAGGGATTGTACTTGCCGGCCTCAAAGTTATTACAGACATCGTTAAAATAGTCCAAGTGACTACAGTGGCTCAATCTTAAGTTTATCAAACATCGAGAATACTTTTTGTGCGAAAAAATAACGACTTTATTTCAACTATTCATTTCCTTCTCTTTGGGCCTCGAGTCAGTTCACTAGTTTAACAGCGTATGATCTGTTGTTGTACGTCACACGCATCACCCACATGACCAGCGTCGGCCAACAGTGAGCCTACGTGTGACGTAGCTCTACGCAATTACACTAGTTTAACTGACTTGAGGCCCAAAGAGAAGGAAATAAATAGTTGAAATAAAGTCGTTATTTATGTTTGTTTTTGCGCACAAAAAGTATTCTCGTTGTTTGATAAACTTAAGATTGAGCCACTGTAGTCACTTGGACTATTTTAACGATGTCTTTAATAACTTTTCAAGACCGGCAAGTTTCAATCCCTCAAGAAGCCTATGGACTAGTATGGAGGATGATCCAGCTGTCAGATTTCATCAAAAATATCTTAATTCGTGTACCGAAGATGAACGAAGGTCTTAATGGCTTGGAACAACATGAGGGCGAGTAAATACTGACAGAATCTTCATTTTTGGGTGAACTATCCCTTTAAGAAAATAACTTAAATGATATTACATAGAGGCATTTATTTAAAGTGATTGATTTTCTGAAGTCTTCCTTTTTTAATCATCCTCCCAACCTATGCCCTGTTATTTCACACTAGAATGTCTTTCAATCTACCCTGGCCAGACAAGGGAATACTGGATCGGTAAGACTTCATTACTGTTTGTCTGTGCCCCCTTCAGCGTGCATCTGATTTCCGCAACTTGTCCTCTCAAGGTGGCGCTGTCAGCTTTAGCTCATTGTAGGGGTTTTCAAAACCCAGATTAAACGGCACACTCATGCTCTAACACCATATGCATCTGCATCACCTGCATCTATAGTACAAATATCCTATTCAGTCTTTTGAAATTCCTGTTTCCTGCTAAAATACTTCAGAGAATATCATCAGAGTAGAGTAATATTCTAGAGTTTGTGACTTTGTCATCCACTGCCAAATATTCACATGCATGTGTAGTAGAATTCACAAATACCACTCAGAATGGTGGAAGCTGTGAACCACAGGTATTTTTGTCACTTTGTGACCGTGTTGGCTGTTGTGACCTCTTTCACTGCATTTGCCACTTTGTGCCTTTCCTTGTTTTATGCCAGCAGCGTCTGAAGCCTGAAGACTGAGTCGTCTTTGATGCCCCTAACTTGTGTGGAGGGAGACTGCAGTTCTTCATTGTTTTTATTCAGATTTGATCACTGTTGTGGAAGGCTGGGGCAATTGTGATTTAATGTTAAAGTTGTTCAGTTTTACTGTAAAATAGACTCTTAAGAGATTCACTTTGAAAACTCTGGCCTTCCACACTTTGATTCTCATCTCTGTTAAAATGCTAACATGTTAACTTCCCTCTCTTCCAACTAATAATATTCATCTTTATAATCCTAGAGGACACCTCATCTCACTACCATGCTCTTAGAATGCCTGTTTTAGCACAAGGAAGACAATGATACTGTGAAGGACAAACCTTTATTCTTCTTGTGGCTCTTGTAAGTACCTCTGATGCTTTTTCTTTTTTCTTTAGGCACGTAAGCAGCAGTGATCGGGTGGGGAAGCCATACAGGGGTGTAAAGCCTGTTTTCAGCATCGGAGATGAGGAAGAGTATGAAACAGGTAAGTACCATAGACTGTAAAAAATATGGACAAAGCGTCTGTGACTTTCTGAAGAATGGTTTTGAGGCCTTTTATGGGGGTATGGGCGGAGCCACCTTGGAAAATCTTTTCAGAAAGGATACAGAGGTGGAATGATGTGTTGTGTCAGATCATGGCAGAGACGTCAAATTTCAGGAATTCCACTCGGCGCAGCCCGTTATCAGCTGTCAATCACGCTGTCAATCAAAGTTAACCACGCCCTTATTTGTCATACATTTTATATCTAAATACGATCTAAACTAACGAGTTAGAAAAAAATTCACCCCCTCACAGTTGTCAGGCACTCGGAACCTATCGAAAAATACAATAAAAGTCCATGGGACCAACCTGTAAAAACATGAATTTATGCTTTGAAAACGGACATTTTAACATGGGGTCTATGGACATTTGCTCCCTTTTGGGACCTGCCCCTAGCGGATTTTCGATGTATGCATTTCCGGGTAGGCTTCATTTTTCAGATTAGAATGTTGCCGCTTGGTAAATACATAGTACCTTCTAAACCAGGGACATTGAACCTGCTCCAGGCAACTCAACTTACACTTTCCTGCAGAGTTTAGTTCAAACTCCTATCAAACACGCATGAGCCAGTGTTGGTATTCGAAAAACTTATTTGTTTCAGTTATTTGCCGCAGCAACATTTTTCTAATTTTCATTTGTTGAAGAAATAAAATCACTATAACTGAAATGAAAAATCAATTAAAGCTAAATAGAAATCAAAGAAAATGAATCATATGACAAAAGACCATAACAAAATTACTCAAATAAAATAAAAAGATGATTCAAAATATTAATAAATACTATAATAGCAGAGGTGGGAGTAAGTCACACATGTTCAAGTCACAAGTAAGTCTCAAGTCCCATACCATCAAGTCTCAAGCAAGTCTAAGTCGCAGTACACACAAACCAAGTCAAGTCAATAGTTCACTTCAAGCAAGTCAAGTCGAGTCCTGCTAAGGGTCAAGTCAAGTCCAAGTCAAGTTACAATACCAACCAGAAAAAAAGTTTAGCCTCAACCTTATTTATTTTTGATTACCATGATTACCTTTCTTATACATTTATATCGTAATATTAATAATATTCATATAATTTATTACAACATGTATTTATGATTATCAAAATTTGGAATTCTTATTATAATAACAATTATATGAAAAATGTTGAAGATAAATCATTTGAAGGTAAATTCACAAGTGTAATGCATAATTTATATTGGTTTTATAGTAAATGTCATGTGTTTAAATTTGCTTATATATTTTTTATGCAATATCACCGGCAGACATTAACTTTCCCATTAATAGCCCATATTTGACCCCTTAAATTGATTTCCAGGGGCATTTTTTTCTATGTTCTAACCCTTTTTTTCTAACCATGCATTTACACTGTAATTACAACACCATAAATAATGTTATGAGATTAATGATTTAAATATAATTTTAATATAGAAAAAAATAGATGCAAAAAAATTATAAATAATATTTTTTTAATTATTAAATTAAAAGCGCCAATAGGTAGCGCTAAATCGCCGTCTTAATGAACGAGTCATAGAAGCATTCATTCAACTGATTCGTTCGAAATGGCAGATTCATTCTGGAACTAAGTAACTAGGTCACTGAATCACAAAAACCTCGTATTTGTTCAGATATGCATAACTCTTTTTCTGTGGCTTGTTTGGAACATTGGCGAAATAGAGCAAAA
Source organism: Siphateles boraxobius (assembly GCF_051911475.1). Taxonomy (NCBI): domain Eukaryota; kingdom Metazoa; phylum Chordata; class Actinopteri; order Cypriniformes; family Leuciscidae; genus Siphateles; species Siphateles boraxobius. The sequence goes on from NW_027509042.1 coordinate 19,018,214, forward strand.
ACAGAGTCTAAAATGTCACACCACAATATTCACTCTGTGTTCATTGAACTGTTGAATAAAATCATCATCACATCTGCAATCGTGCCAATATTCTGGAAATATTTTTTAATATCATATGTTATAAATATAAAAATAACTCATAGGGACATTTTTTCACAATAACAGTTTTCTATGTCATTTGAAAGAGCAAAATTTTTGGTTTTAAAGCGTGATTTGAAAGAAACTGTGGCAAATGTCTGTGTGAATTTATGCACGTTATACAAAACATATGCCACCATTAATTATCATTTGAATCTATTGGCAGCCTTAAGCTACATTTGAAAACATAATATTGTATAAAGAGGCATGATGTTTTGATCACTATTCTCTCTAGATTTAACGTTAGTCAAATCAACTATAAGGTTAAACAAGCCATAGCTTACTTTTAGATGTGGTGAATGAAGTTCGAGGTTGTGGTGGTCGTGTTCGATATCCATTGGCAGTTATTAAGCGTACAGCAAATCTTCTTGTATGAATATGGTCAATTTCTAGTGTTTATATCCAAAAAGAAACGATTCTGGGAGATGTTTTTGTTCGCGCTCACTGAGTTGTATGTTTTTTCTGTGCAGCAGCACGCAATCGCGCAGAATCAGATGACTGGCGTCAATGGTTCCGTTGCTTTCATTTTGTTCATCAATTGAATTGATGTTGCGATGATTTATATAAAAATGTATATGAAGTCATTTTCGAGTCACACAGTTCAAGTCAAGTCTCGAGTCACTGGATCTCAAGTCAAAGTCAAGTCATTTTCTTAATTTAGTCAAGCAATCCTCAAGTCCTTAAATTTGCGACTCGAGTAAAGTCATGCGACTCGAGTCCCCCATCTCTGTATAATAGTATATAAATAATAATAAAAAAAGCACTGACATAAACCAGTTAATCAAGGTCCTCAGTGTTCCTTGAAAAATGACAAACAGGTGGAGTATCCCTGTCACCTTTAAGCTGAAAAATAAAATGCAAAAATATCGCAGAATATACAGCACATGGGTCACATGGGATAATTCAGTGTTCGGATGGCATTTGATGAGAAACAAACCAAAATGTTATTTATTTTTTGTGGAAATCTTGACCTTGGATTAATGCCATGTCATAGTGGTTTGCAGAATTCTTTTTAACATAATTTCTATTAAGCAAGGTATTGAGGAACCAAAACAAAAAAATCTTTTAAAGTTCTATATTAACAAAATAACCTACCATTTTCCCAAGATAATATACAAAAGCCTTCCTATCTAAGCTGACATGTAACTCTGGAACTTCTGTTTTAACAAAAATAAATATACTTAAAAAGTGTGTCTGTGTGCGTGTGCGTGTGCGTGTGTGTGTGTGTGTGTGTGTGGTACACTACACTCAGTCATCCCATATTTGGGTCCCTGTGTATTTCCTCATGTTTTCTTTTTTCCTTTCCTCCTTTTAGATGAGATTGACAGTTCATCAATATCAGATGATGACAGGAAAGAGATTGTCAATATACAGACTTGGATCAACAAACCAGATGTGAAGCACCATATTCCATGCAATGAAGTTAAGGAGACTGGACACATGTTCCCAAGGTGAGGCCACATGTCTGAGCACATCAGAACTAGACATGGGATTGGTGCTCCAGGGATTCCACTACAGGCGAAATCATCAAATAAAAGTTTAAGTCTAAAAAAAAGCAGCAAGGTTATATTCCAACATTATAACACAATTATGTTATACTCTGGCCAAGGTATTCAGTGTAATAATACAGTGTGGCATGTGGAAAAACTGTGATGTTAATAATTCAGCCTATCAGATACTGAGGCTTCCTAGTTGATAGATGGTTGGGGGGTGCATTTTAGAGCTGCATGATTAATCATTAAAAGATAAAGATCTCAATTCAAATACCTACGCGATCTTATTCATAGATGTCAATGATTCAGCCATGCCTATTAAACCTCCGAAAACTACTATCACGTTCAAATCTGTGTTCATGGTGCCGCTGACCCAGAGAGAGCCGTTATCATGGGTACGAAAGAGCTTCACAAACAGTCTTTTCAACCACACAGTATCATTATTCCTGTCTTACAATTATTCAATAATTGACTCTTCAAATGAAGATTGTATCAATCTTACGCCAGTAGGTGGCGACAAGTGACTGTTAAAAATATATTTGTCATTGAAACATTCAAGAGATTTGTTCAAAAACGCTGATTCATCCAGTAGTGAAACAAGTGAAGTCTTAATGAGCAAGTCATTGAATAATTCATTCATTCAAACAGATTAAAAAAAATAATAATAATTTATTCAAATGAACTCAATATTTTTTAAATAGATTGTTGTTTAGTTGTCTATTCAGAATAGTGGGAGAATCGTGATCTCCATATAAAATTGTGATTCTCGATTTATCTAAAATCATGCTGCTCTAGTGCGTATTATGGTGGATCATTCCATAGTTTTATTTTCCACAGTCATCTGCTGATTACTGCAACACACATGTACTGTTTGAGAGAGATCGCTGCCCGAAAAGGTTTTGCTTACATCCAGTCCAGGCAGGCCCTAAGCTCTGTGGTGAAAATCACCTCCAAGAAGAAGCATCCAGAACTCATCACTTTTAAGTTTGGCAACAACAATGCTGCAGGAGTGGAGATAGTGGCTGTAGAGAGGTATGGTGAATATGACAACAGGACACCAAGAGACCTTGATGTATTTTAAATAAAAAAATACATTCATATTATTATTTAAGAATATATTGTAAATATTTTGAATTGGCTTTTATTTTTACACTTTCAGTTTTAATTTTAATGAGATTTTTACAAATTTTGTCTTTTGTGCTTTTGTCATTTTTATACATTTCCTTTTTTTTTTAAATATTACTGTTTAGATTTCATTTTTTATTTCAGTTTTAGTTTGTTCAGTTTTTTCTATTTTTTTTATTCCCCGTTAGTAATTTTAGTGCTTCAAGTTAAAGGCACAATATGTAAAATTTCTGGATTAAAATATCCAAAAGCTTCTAGAACAATGTAATGCTATATTTTGTTGACTTGTGTACTTCCCAAATGTTTCCAAAAATGTTTAAATCCAGAGACGTCAGCCATTTTAACCAGTGTAACAGCTTGTCATTGTGTCGTCTGACAATGATGTCATATCCGCGTTACCCTCGATTTCCGTATAATTTACTTCCGTAGAAACCATGGAAACACCAAAGACGCTTTAATGTATTATGTGTGTTATTGTGAACAAATGTTTGGATACTTTTATCGACAGAAAATAATTTTTATATAGCTCAACACGGTTAATCTCATTGTTCGAATCTTTTTTTTTCTTGATTTACTGTGAGTAACATTTTTGCACCATCCCTCAGAGACAACACTATTTTGTCAAGTGGCTGACATAGCATAATCAGAAAGAGATTCATTTGTAGAACAGTAATACAGCCACACATACAATATTTTAAAATGAATTGCATTCAATTTAGCAACACAAGCTTTTATAATTATATGATATTCTAATATCGATCTAGCTTACTGTAATGTCCAACAAGTGTCTCATACCAGCCGCTGAGCGAACGCACAGAGTAACATTATAACATAACTTTTTCAACACACTCAAATGTATGTTTAGTATGATTGATTTGACCAAGTTAAACAGCAATACATTAGCTCATAAATGAACATGGTTTCTACCTGAGTCCCGACGGATTGCTTTCCATCGGCTGTGGAGGTGAAAATGACACTGTAGTAATGTTCAGGGAAGAAGGAGGCGGGAACCGGCGAACATTTAAACATACTTTATTAAAATAAAACCAAACAAACTAAAATACCGCCAGAAGCCCCTCGCGGACGACTGCTGGCTTACCCAAAATATAAGATAAGCCAGCAGCCGCCCCTCCAATACCCAGGCGGCCGGCAGCGAGCTCGGCCGTCCCTAGGGCAACTCACTCCAGCGCACCCCCTTGAGCGTCCATGGCCGCGAGTCCCCCGCTCCCTGCTCCTCCCCTCGTTCGGTGAATGGCAGCAAGCTCCGGCCCAAGGCGAGCAGCGGCGACTCGCGCACCATTCTAGATGGCACCGAGGACAGCGCCGAGGACTCTATGACAGTGCGTTCCTCCCTCTTCCCGGGTTTCGGGACCAGTGTAGAAATGTTCAGGGAAGGAGGAGGCGGGAACCGGCGAACATTTAAACATACTTTATTTAAAATAAAATAAACAAACTAAAATACCGCCAGCAGCCCCTCACTGACGACTGCTGGCTTACCTAAAATGAACATAACGGCCAGCAGCCCCTCGCGGACGACTGCTGGCTAAAATAAAATACAAAGACAAAAAACAAAACTCAACTAAAATACAGGCCTGTTCCTCTCTCGATCATCAACGTCATCGCTCCTCCTTTATGTTTCCGCTCGGCCTCGCGCCGTTCTCTCACGTCCCTCGGCCGTCCTGTTCGCCACAGACACCTCCCATGATTCCACGCTCATTCACGGCATCATCAAGCCACGCCTTTGTTATTGCTTTGATTAAGGGACCTCTAGTGGTGAAACCTGCATACTGTGCCTTTAAATGTATTTAATTTAGTTGCCAAAAAAAATGTATAATTTATTCTATTATTTAGATATTTCAACCAAATTTTTTATTTCAGTAACCCTGCTATATACTTAACAGTATATGCAAATGTTATTTGTTGTTTTTTGCAACACGTCATCTGGTTTTATGTACTTGTCTTTGTGTAGTTTGCAAGATTATAAGCATATTTCTTGTCTTCTCTTCTCAAGGTATTTAATTCCAGAAGCTGGTGACGCCACTAAAGTCATCAAACAGCAAATCATGAAAGTTTTAGATGCTATGGAGAGCTCTTAGTGACAGAGACATCAGAAATGCTTCACTCTGGTCATCCAGGAGACAGCCACAGCTCCAACCAAAACAGCCTAAAGGGGAAGGGGGTAGTAGAGCATTCCCACACTTTTTTTTTTTTTTTTTTTGTAATTTTTTCTTGTCACGACCCTCCTCCCTGGGCAACACTGACGTGGAATACTGTCAAGACTCTTTGGGCACGCTGCCATCATGATTGACGGGAGTTCTAAAACTTTGGGAATGGAGATGTAATATGAGCCTGCATTAGAAATGGTGATTTTTTTGTTCATTTTGCTTTGTGATTTCGATTTCTGATTTAAGAAACTGACCTAATTAAGCAAGTTAGTTTTGTTACCTATCTGTCTCGAAGCCTTAATGAGCTATAGCTGTTTTATATGAGTCTCAAACAGGTCCTCTGGATGAGAAAACGGTTTTGGAACCTCGATCAAGGAATTTCATTTCTCTTTTTCTGCTTTAATGTTTAAGGTCACTAATTATTTTGCCATTTGACGATGTAAACATCATATATTGCTGAATACTCATGTAACTGAAAAGTTTGAGATATTTATCAGAGCAGTGTTTTTACAGCAAACAAATTCACCTGGAGCCTCATCACAGACTTTGAGGTGAATATATACTTAATTTTCATATTTGGAAAGTATGGTTGCTTGCACAAGAGGCTGCACCATTGTGACACACATATACTTCCACACAACTCTGCTGCTTTCTGTACTGATTCACTAAAATGCCCAGAAATTGTTAACCTTTTGTTGGATCACCTGGGTCCATGAAGTTGTCTTGTGATTGTTGCTTTCAAGATTAAAAGGAATGGGTTGATGAGACAGTGGCAATAAAATGGGAGCTCTATAAGTAATGGCCAAATTTAGAGAGAATGTATTGAGAAAATTGAAGATGCCAATAATTGAGTTAAATTAAGTGAACCAGCATCTGTTGAGTAAGTTATTCAGTAATGTAAGTATTATGTATTGATGCTGAAGCACTGGCTTGTGAATCCAGTGTCCATAAAAAATAAATGTATACACAAACTATTTACCAGTATCAAACATAATCTATACATAAACCTTAATCTATACATAAACAGAGGTCCAATCAATGTTTGGAAAAAGGTAACCTTAAGAACATTTTTGGAAATAGTCCGGTCAGTTTCACACTATGCAAGTGCTAAAACAATTTAAAGTCTTAAATGAGAATAAGATTCTTAAAATGACCTGTAAATTAAAAGATGTTCATAGGATTATCCCCAATGCTTAACTTTTCAACCTTTGTTTATTGTTTGTTAAAACCACAGAATGCTATTGATATCTCTTGTTTAAATAAATCAAAATGAGGTCCACCATGTCTGACTTCTATTTGAATTAAACCTGTTTAATTGATTTAATTATATATAAAAAAAACAATGTTAAATGTTTGTTTTATTTTTGGTTTATATCAAAATAAGTACATTGCAACATATTTACAATAATTCCTTATTAATAGTTCGATAAAGAATTGTTTACTCGGTTGTCAAATGAAAGTGAAATAAAAAAACTGTACAATATTGCCACAAAAGGCTAACAACGAGTATCAAGTGAATTGGAAACTGGTTTAAAAAAAATACTGAAGCCACATTGCATTGACAATGTACAAACACATTGGCCAATGAACCAATAAAATCACTTTTATAGTTTACGGGCCAGTAAACAGCAGTTCAAGCTATTAAATTCAATACTTACACACTGCAATTCTAGTATTGGAGTGTTTGCGACTCACAAATAAAAGATACAAAGGGTTTACAGTATTACATAGAGGCTACATGACAACATCAGTCTTACACCACAAATAAAAATAGACGAATAACACTTTCTGTGAGAATAGAGAACCATGTGCGATTCGAAATACATACAATCAAAACTGACAAACGTCAGCCTTTTAAAAATGACTTTGTTCAACCGCAAGGAATTCTCTCAACAATGATTACAATTAACACTAAAGCTCCTGCTGAGAGGAAATGTTTGTTTTTTTATACAAAAAAAAAGAACAATAACATAGAAATATACCATTGGCCATTTAAAAAAAGGAAAGAAAGAAACCCCAAACGTTCAGTGTGTATTTTATGAGTAGTAACAACAGCATTTCTTAAGTGCTTCGTCTCAAGAAACAGTAAAAATGACAAAACATTCTAGCAAAGCACCATTTCCCCTCAGCCACAGCTGCTTGCGTTCAATAAAGGGGCTTGAAATGACAACCAGAGCTAAATCCACCAGAAGATAATGAAACCATAAAGGACTTTAAGTGCATTTTATCTGCCCATTTAAGTTTAAGTGAACTAGACTGAGGCTCACAGTTTTTTTAATCATCACTTGCTTAGGAAAACTGTGAAACGATCTGGACCAACACCAAGTGTGTTCATATAAAACAGAGTGTGTGTGTGTGTGTGTGTGTACAGTAAATGTACACTGTTGCCGTTGTATGCATGTAAAGTGTTCATTCGCCCTCCTCCTTGATGCGCTGTTGCTTGTTGCGACGAGAATCGGGAGCCAGGTCAAAGGAGAAATCGGTCCAGTCATCCCGCGGAGGGAAGGAAATGGTCTGACGGAGAGTGAAGCGCACCGCATCGATTACGCGCTCGCCTCTGGCTTCGGTGGAGCCCACGCTAACAGTGGATGTCCCGCTAGAGGTGCGCAAGATGTGGGGAGGTGGAGAAAACTCCATGGTCTGCCGGTACTCCATGATTCCTTTCCAAATGATGTGCTGGAATTCTGTGGGAATCTTCAGCCTGGACAAGTCCTGTGGATGGAAAAACCACAGAGCTCATGAATACAACAGCCACTGCTCTGATCTCTCCGAATCCTGACATTTACTGTGCTATAGTTCCATGTTGAACAATTCTAGACGATGTTATCTTAAACAGGCACGTGACAAATAGACACTAAGGAGAAAGGCAAATTCCTCACCTCCAAGTTGTAGTTCTCAATCTGGTAGATATTGGTCAGTCCTTGGGCTGTGAAATAGTCCAAACAGGCTGAACAGCCCAGCCTCAACAGGAAACTGCAATTGACAGATATTAAGCTTTTAAACAGTACTACATAACGCCATTTCCCTTTCACGTATGTGCCATTTTAGAGAGACTTACTGCGAGTGTATTTGTGTACCTGGAAATACTGTTGTCCATTGGGTAGGGTGGCGGAGGTGTGCAGTGAGAGGAGGGCACCATTTGTAACTGAGACTGCAGGGGGTTGGTGGGGCTCAGGCCACTCATGTCCGTGTTCATGGGAACAGGGCCGCCCATCATCGGCGGGGTCACTGAAGGGAGGGGAAAGTGTTGAGACTGTAATAAACCTCAAAAAAAGGGAAATAAAATAACACTTTACAATAAGGTTCAATGTGTTAACATCAGTTACAAGCAACTAACAATGAAAAATACTTTTACAGCATAATCATTTCTGCATATAAAATTTTGACATTTCAAGTTTTGTAAATTAACATAATTTATAATGAACAAACATGAATTTACAATGAATAATTCGTTAAAAACACACACACACACATGCTCAAAAGCTTGGAATCAACGATTTTTAAAAATAAAATATTTTTGAAGTCTCCTGCTCAGTAAAAACTATAATATTGTGAAATATTACATTTGCAAAGATAATTAATATATATTTTAATATCTTTTAAAATAGAATTTATCCTTGTGATGACAAAGCTGGATTTTCACCATCATTAATTTAGTGTCACATGATCCTTCAGAAATCATTCTAATATGTGGATTTGATGCTCAAGAAACATTTCTTATTACCATTTCTTATTTTTTTGCTGCTTAATATTTTTGTGGAAACAGCTACCATACAATTTTTTAAAGAAATTAATACTCAAGCAAATTGTTATTCAGCAAGGATGCATTAAATTGATTAAAAGTGACAATTTATGTCACAAAAGATTATTTCAAACCAAATGCTGTTCTTTTGATCTGTTCATTAAAGAATCCTGAAAAAAATATTAAAATATTATTTTACTCAGTAATAATGGTAACACTTTACAATAAGGTTCCTTAGTTATAGTTAACTACATTTAACATGAACTAAGAATGAACAAAACTTCTTCAGCATTTATTAATCTTAGTTAATATTAATTTCAACATATAGTATTATGTTTTCTTACTTGGATGTATTTGTTAACATTAGTTTATGTGAACTAACATGAACAAACAATCAACAGCTGTATTTGTATTAACTAACATGAACAAAGATTTATAAATACTGTAAAAATGTATTGCTTATTGTTAGTTTATGTTAGTTAATACATTAACTAACGTTAACTAATGAACCTTATTGTAAAGTGTTACCGTATTAATGATTTTTACTATATTTTTGATCAAATTAGTCCAGCCTCTGTGAACGTAAGAGTTATTAAATCCCAAACTATGTGTGTGTATACAATTGATTTTACATATAGTATAGGCATATATATATATTTATAATTATTTGTTAATTCATTGTTTGTTCATGATACTAAATGCATTAACTTATGTTCACAATTTATTTAGAATTTTTTTAAAGTGTTACCAATAAAATAAAAGTATGTTATATTTCCTTATCCCAAACCTAACCGAAAAATTATTATAGCCTATATATTATACGCTACATTAATACCTGAGGGCACCAAGTATACATTAGGTGATTTTAGAAAACATGAATCCTGAGGCACACTTCACAATGCATATTTATCATTTATAAGTAAATTTTGACAGTGTGCCGAAAGGAAGGCGGATTGTCCCACAAAGATCTAGTTCCATTTTAAAAGGAAACTGTCTGTCAAAGTGACACTGAGAACTGAGAGTTTCTCAAGCCCAGACAGGATCTCCTTCACCGAGGAGAAAGGGTTCACAGACACTTTTGCATGTAAAATTAACTTCAGAAATTGCTTTATATTGATTATAAGATCTTTTGTTAGTTTTAACATAATCTGATCCATTTGTAGATACAGTAGACTGTAAGCATCTATTAATTTGACTGATGATTAAATAGAGTCCTTACTGTCAGTTAGTCCTCCAGCCATGCCGGATGGGGTGAGTGTGTTGCGCTGTTGGGGGTTGATGAGCTGACTGACTGATGGCAGCTTGTTCTTGCCGAGGGTGGGTGAGCTGGTACCGAAAGTAGGTTGGGGTGGCAGAGAGCTCCTGAGGGAGAAAGAAAGTACAGGTTCTGATACTGTCATTGGATATTTGCCTAAATTATAGTGGACGTCCAAATTACCCATTACTGAACTCTTCGCATAGGCCTATACAGGCATATTAAATGTGTGCTACCTTGTCATGATTAAGTGTTTTCTGTAAAGGTTTTGGACACTTTGTGCAAGGTCTCTAACATGTTTTTGTTGTTCTGCAATTCTCAGCAAAGAGGTATAAACATGTATAAAAAAATCTATATATTCTGGTGTAGATACATTTGTTTAACCCTTTAAGGCCATATTACACAAATATGTCATGTAAATTTACAATAGGAACAACAGGGGGGAAAAATTATTTATTGACTCATATAAGACTCGTTTATTGTTAATTTACATGACATATTTGTATAATATGGCCTTAAAGGGTTAAGTCAGCCAAACAAAAAATCCTTTACTCTCATTTACTCTCCCACATATGATTTTGCTTCTGGAACATAAAAGGAGATATTTTTAGAGACGTCACTGAAAATCAGATTGGTTTGGTTAACTACATAAAAAAAAAAAAGTAAAAAAAAAAATATATATATATATATATATATATATATATAGTGAGACTAGTGAGTAAATGATTTTTGGGTGGTTTAACCATTCAACTTGCATATGTTGCTTTCTTTGTTCACATAATGTATAATAAAAACGCTAGGTGTTTCAGTTCTTTGAGATTTTGTGCCCTGCTGACTGAATGCCCTGCTGACTGAAAGGCCTTGACAATTCAAGGGAAAACAAAATTCAATGAGATAAAGGAGAAGAAAAGAGATTAAAGAGGAAGTGTAGGGATAGGAACACAAAAGCAGAGAAGTTATTTATTGAATAGTAGTAACTGACAAAAGTGCAAGAGCCATTGAGAATACAACAACCACAAATTTCATATGAAACAGTAAAAGGATCTGTCAACACTGTAGCATTCATTTCCTTTTCTCTTAACTGCCATGTACATAGCAGGAAATATTTTTTTTAAGAAAATGCACAAATAATCAAGACAAAACGCACAAAAAAAACTGCCCAGCAGTACACTTTACAAAACATGACCAGCATTATCAAAATTCAGCCATCAATAAAGTCTATCCCCCCATGTCTATAAACTCAACGAGTCCAGCTCCAATAATAAAACGAAGACAGAGGCAAAAACAAAAAGCTATTTAAGATAAACCATCATCAAGAGCTTAAAGAAAAACTATGAGTCCCATAAAAAGGTGTGTGCTTGGTTCCTGGTCAGTTTCGACATTCAGGATTATTTAGAGAGATAGAAATAAGAAAAACAGATGGAAAGAATAGAGAGAAAGAGAGAAATAAGGTGGTCAGCTGACAAGTTGCTAAACTGTTTATGTGCAATGGGTTTCTGTGCAATACCAGCAGATCATAGTAAATGCTGAGGCAACAAGCCGCCTCAGTCACGAGGGCCCTTTAAGAAACATCAAACACGGAAAATGTTTTAAGAAACTTTAGACACTTCAGATTATTGAACAACAATACTAATGCAACTAAATCTGAGTGTAGGTTGAGTGTAAGCAAATTTAACACACAAACGGATAATTTCAATTGATAAACAAGCACTTTAGTCTGGATAATACACTTTGGAGGGGCAAAATCATGCAATGGACTTTCCAAAAATATCTAAAAACGACTTCACTTGAGAGCTCACATTTAAAACGAGGTCTTCAGGTGGTAGAAACAAAATCCTGTGTTCAACCTATTTGTGGCATCTAAAAAGTCTAGGAGTTACCACAGGTGACACTTTGGAGAAGCACAAGGAGCCCCTCGAGGGGTAGAGGATGAGATGAAGAAGAGATGGAGATAGATGAGCGAAGGATGCTCTGAGGGAGGAGGAATGGGATTCCTATTTTCAGGAAGCACTGAAGCGCCTCTTCTGCTCACCTATTGGGTCCAGAAGCTCAGAGCGCAAACGGGCCCTTATCAGACTGCAGAAAAGAATCAAAGATAATCAGTGAGAAATAGAACGACAGGAAAATGCAGGAAGATGTGAGGAGAGAAGAGAGAAAAAGAGGAGGAGGAATAACAAAATGTCAGGAAAAATGAAAAAGATGACCCCATTTAAACAGACATTACACTGTATCATGAAATAAAAGAAAGATAGGGACCACAGCGATGAGCTGATGATTATGGGTAAATCAAACTGGAATTATATAATAATATTAATAATTAATCATACATTTAATATATTACGTTTTAATAATATAGACTATTAGCTTAAAAGAAATGGGATACAATGTAAACATCTACAAATCTTCAAAGCCTCATTCATTTAAATAAAACTACATTATGCGATTTAAAGGTGCTAAAAGATGCTATAAGTCAACTAAAAAAAGGCTCATCAAACTATGTTGAAATATTTGATATTAGGATGCATGATATATATGTATTTTTTCATCTTTTAGCATGCGCACAATCATTCCACAAGATGGCAGTAAGTTGCAACTATGGAAGTAATTTCAGTATTTCAACTTTAGAGACAGTGAGAAAGAACAAGAAGGAAATCAACAAAATAAAACGACCAACCCACTGAATCTATGACAGAAGGAGCTTTATTTAAAACAGAGGAAAAAAAATGATATATAGTTAGAAAAACAGATTTATGAAAGAAGAGTGAATTAACAGCATGCAGACAAAGCTGAAAATGATCAAACCACACTTGTGCCAGGAAATGTTACATAAACTATCTACCTATTTAATCAGGACAGGGATGCTTTCGATGTGTACTGCATTAACAGCCTACTCAAAATATAGTTTTGGAGAGTCAAACGATGCACATTTCACAGTCTGTGTGCTCTTGTTCTTATACATAGGCGACAAATGAACCCTAATCACCAGCCTTACTTTCACATTTTCTCACACTAGAGCTGCTTGAGCAGTTTATAGTTCTAAAACTCAGAACAGAATTAGCATTTTAAGCCATTGGTTCCCTTTGGAATATCTATGGGTTTTTAGTATTTCTGTTTAAAAGTAAATGTGGTCTGTGGTTATTATTAAAGGATTTTCACATTTTGTCCTATAATATAGAATTGCCAAAAATATGTGAGATTATGTAACCAAATCTTTATTCATAAATCGAAAAAAAGCTATTCTGAAAACCCATTAGAACTTCCCTTGGGAATCCATGGCGAATCCAATTGACCTACAAACTGACGTCACTGAACAGCTCAGTTGGGTGTGGATGGTTTAAACGGTCTTATGGAAATTTACAGGAAGACAATCACTGACATTTCAATTCTTATTGTCAGACATCAGTTGGAGTGTTAATGAGAGAAGCTGCCAAAAGCATTCATTAATAAAGGGTGACATTTAAGGAATCATTCACAGGTCTCTCCCTTCCCCTGTTGAGCACTATTACAGCAGATACAGAGTGTGCTTCTGAGGAATCTATGCTAAAGGTTAAGAGCAGACTATATATGCATTTACCATGAAGACCAATAAAAATAGTTTCTGTGGAAATCTTAACATCATACAGTGAAAAAATCTGAATAAATCAGAGCAAGGTACACCCTTAATATGAAGCCAAGCAGAATGCAAAACATAGCTAATATTATGTGAATTGCTGACCATAACAGCAGGGTTTGATTAAGAGATAATCTTTTAACAACATCATCAGTGATGCACAACACAAATCTCATGCAGATGCAATCCAAACGCATACATTCATGCTGTAACCAAGATTATATCATCAGTGTGAGAGAATTAATCTACCATGTTAAGTTCAAGTGTTTTCACTCTAGAAATCCTCATAAGAGGTGGAAATTAATGGCTGATCAAATAAACAAAACAAAAAAATTAAATTGCAAAGTCAGTTCACAGTCAGTTAATGAGCAATCACAAACATTGAAAGCAAGCAGGTTGATCAAGTTATTTAAACACACTGCCACAATTATAAATCTGTGGGTGGACCTTGCTAGCTCTGTGTAGTACTTGCCTATAGTTTTGCTGTGGATAGTCACATTGTAAAAAAAAATGATGAACTGAGGATCAATTCCCCATATTATTGTTTTTCTCAATTTTCCAATGAGGCAGAATCAACCCCATTTTATTAGGGAATCTTTCTGCATGTGTAAGGTACTCACTGTTTCTGCAGTAGGTTCTGCTGTTGCTGTCTGTATGACTCAATAGTGTGCTGAGGGAGGAACTGCATGAGTTCCAAAGACTCTTTGATTTTCACCAAAATCTCATAGATTTCACGGCCTTTAATCTAAAGCACAGAGAGGAAGAGAGGAGGGATGAGTATGGATGTCAGACTCTTACATTATGCTTATATATTTTTTTCTTTATTATTTATTATCCTTTCAGTATCAAATATTTCTGTAACACTTTATGAATTATGACTTTAACATGTTTTAATGCACTGTAAAAGTATTAATGTATTAATCTAAATTAATGTTAATTTATGAATACACTATTGTTCATATGCAATTTAAAATATGTAAAATACTTAAATAAAATACTACTCATTTAAAAAAAAGATATATAAAATTTATAGAATGTGTAGAAATGATCAGTAACCTAGATTAATACACACTGTAAAATTACTATTCATGGTTACTTGATTGATAGTATACCTAATTACTAATTTTAACAAAAATATAACATTTACAAATTATCAATGATCTTTTCACAAGTTACTGTTAATTGTTATCATAACAGTTATAAAGCAATTATTATAATTAAATTTTCACAGTTAAAAAGTAGCACATTATACCACAAGGTAACATGTAGTTTGGTGTTTTTAATGGGTTATATAACATAAACCATAACATAATTGACCATACAGTTTATTTTGTAAATAAAACAAAAATGCATTATATAAGCAGGCTTCATAGAAAGTTTTAACAACTCTTCCTCATCGAGTAAGGGACCGTTCATTTAGGACCAACTGTCGTGTTCAAAAATAGCTAAATAGAGAGCAACAGATTGGAAGACAACAGGTTCCACATCTTTAAATCTGGATTTCCACCTAGTGTATGTTTACATTGAAAAATTAATAATAAAAATACAGCTGTATAAACTGATGCAAGAATAAGTCCTGTCTGAACTAAGTCTTATATTTTATTTCAGATAAATAACTGAAAATCTGATGCTGGAATATTGCAGACAAAGCAGAGATACTCACAGGCAGACAAAACACTTCCTCATCGGTGGATCTTCTCTTCTTGATGGAGGGATGCTGAGACAGGTGAGGGGTCTGGCGGAAAGCTGTGGAAGACCGAGATAGAGGAAGTGAAACAGCTGCAAAAGAAGATCTGCAAGCAAAAGATGCAGAGCTAAAGCACAGAACAGGAGGAAAAGTTGCTGTGTGTGTGTATGTTTGCGTTTGTTTGTTCAAGAGGACATGCAGTATCTACAGAGGCGAGGACTGCCTAGGGGTAAGGAACATGCAATGCAAATGTATTTGTGTTAGATAAAGCCCAGTCACCAGCCCCCAGCACTACTTACGGCGTTTCATACCCTCACTGCTCTTTGTGCCATCGCTGACATGCTGTTTGCGGATGCTGTCTTCGTCAGCTTTGCGATCACGTCCAGGACACGCGCAGATACGAGCCTCAAAACACCGTCGGCCCAAAACCTGACCACTGGAGAGACCAATGAAGAAATGTATGCATGTTAGCATTTTTTGTTCTTCACAAATTAGCAATATTTTATTCAGTACAATCCAATGCGTTTTGAAATTGTCTTACTCTCTGGTTTCCAAAGTGACGATGATAAGAATAGGCCGTCTGTTCATTCCGCCAACACAGCTGGAGTTACACATGAAATTGTACAGGATGGTTGTGAACTCTGTGCCCACCTGTTAATGGGGAACAACCGTGTCATACACCACACAGTTGTTCATTTCTGTAGCGCTGTTATGCTGTTTTAAATGAACATCTGTTAGGAATGATTTCAGGTGTGCAGGGTATGTAGGGAGAGCCAGGTTCACTGAGCAGTGTGTGTGTGTGTGTGTGTGTGTTTGTGTACCTTGTAAACCCTATGTTATGAGTACCAAATGTCCCCACAAGGAAAACAGCTTATAAACCATACTAAGTGATTTTTTTTCAATGTAAAAATGCTGAAAGTTGTCTGTGATGGGTAGGTTTAGGGGATAGATATACAGTTTGTACAGTATAGAAATCATTAAGGATATGGAATGTCCTCATAATGATATGTATACCAGTGTGTGTGTGTGTGTGTGTGTGTGTGTGTGTGTGTGTGTGTGTGTGTGTGTGTGTGTGTGTGTGTGTGTGTGTGTGTGTGTGTGTGTGTGTGTGTGTGTGTGTGTGTGTGTGAGTGTGTGTGTGTGTGTGTGTGTGTGTGTGTGTGTGTGTGTGTGCGTGCGTGCGCGTGTGTGTGTGTGTGTGTGTGTGTTTTTGCGTGCGTGTGTACCTGAGGGGGCTCGTAAGGCACCAGCACACTCTGACGCCCAGTAATGGAATCTTCCATATATTGAGCGTGACTGTTCCCCTCAACCCTAATCAGGTGACTGGGTGGGGCTATTTGGCCTAATGAACACAAAAGTCAGTTGATTATATCACCAAGCTGATTAAAAACACATTAAATCACATTTCTAGAGAACAAATTTAGAAGAGTGACATACCGTCATTGAACTCTCGGCTCAGTTCATGGTTCGGGCATCGTTTGACCACCTCAGTAACATGCTCAGCTTTCTTATAGACAGGCATGGCCCGTATAACTGCACCCTGAGGTGGATTGGTAAGGACCTTGATTTGAATGGGACAGGTTTTGGCAATCTGACAGTACAGCTTCTTCAGCTCTGTGGAGTACTAAAGAAAAGACAGAAGAGTTTGGTTAGCAACTGCCATTAAAACAACCAAAAATTACTTATTATGTATCTGTATTATCACAGTACTCCTCTTATTTTAACAATATAATCACATTTGAATCAGTATTACTAAAAATGTTTTGCTTTCTTTGAGAGCGTTTGTAAAATTTAAAGAAAGTCTTTCTCTTAAACAGCCAATGCAGAGATAAAACAGCTGCAGTTTGGAAACCCTTTAGTGAAATGAGCACCATATAACTGTCTTTAAAGGGAACAGCAGCTGGTATTTGGCAGCAGGACTTCTGGTTCTGCCCTACAGCTGTCATGGGTTAAGATATACCTGTGTTTAAACACACAAAGCACACTAAGATATGCTTTCTAAACCACCTGAAGCATCATTTATCTATGAATATGTCAGGAAATGTGTAGAAATCTGATGTAAGAACGATTACTCTGATGCGATAACATTTCTGGTGTTGAGCAATGAAAAGCTTTAATCATGAATGTCCTTAATAGGCCTTATTCATACAGAACTAATTCTGTCTAAAACAGCGCTTTTACAATATCCACAATATTTGCAGACCAGACTCCCTCAATTAACAGAAATTACTAGTACTAAAATACTAAAAATAAAAAAATAAATAGATCGAATTAAATAAATAAATAGTAACATTCCAGAAGTTTAGCTGTGATTTAAATAGCTTTAGCTGGTTTGTCATATTTTAAAACATTTTAAGTCATAATCAGGACCCCTTGGAAGTTTGCTTGAGGACCCCTGGTTAAGAACCAATGGTCTAATTCGTTAATCATACTCAAGGCTTGACATATTAATATGTTTTGAACATTTTATATTTTTGACACTACATTGCACTTATTATTTCAGATGCATTTTTAAAAGACTACAGTTAAAAAATAAAGTATAATTATATATAGATTTCAACCCACCAAAGTGTCTAGTAGGAGTGACTCCCACTGCTAAAATCCACCCGCATTTGGTGGGTGTTAATGTCAAGCCCTGATTATACTATTCTTATATAAATTGTCATTTTCAAATCAACAATTTGACATAGACATCTTATGAGGTTATCACAACTGTATTTCCCAACATCCTCTTCATCACTAATGACAGCTTGATGTTCTGGGTGTCACTGACCACAAAAATCACAATTGCATCACACAGTGTGCTTCAATCATCCTCATCACCACAGGCTAAAACTCAGGTGTTACTCATACGTACAGCATCATCAAGTGTTTAAGATTCTGTCTTGCCACACACAACAGGTCAAAAAGAAAGATCTACTTGATTAAACAGTCGCACAAAGTGTGACCGCCAGCACTGTGACAACTGCAAATAACCCTTCAGCCACCATCAATGTTGCAAAACCTAATGGTATGCCATAGATTTTGTATTGTAGATAATAATGGCTGGTTGCACATCACTTCTTTTTCAAGAAAAATAGCACAGACCATAATTTTCTTTGCAGCTTTGAAATGAATTCTTGTGCTGAAAGCAGCGTATCAAGTACATGGAAAATAACTGTGAAGAAAACTTTCCTGTCAAGTTCATTTGAAAAGGTGAAGAAGATGAAGCACAAAGAAAAAAGGGCTGTGAACGTTGCCCGGGGCTGTTCTGAAGAACAATGTTACATTAAATTCCATCACTATTAACTTTTGATATGAAGTGTTCCAATGAGAGGAGCCCGTCCCAACACCTGCTTGTGAGCTTTCAGAGTATTACACAATCTTGACAAGAACAAACACACACAAATCCTGGCCATTTCCTGAAGGAATTGGTAGAACAAACTGGATGATGCAGGCAAAAAAAAACTCCATTAAAAGAAAAGAAAAGAATAATCCATGAAGAATTTGCCTCCCCATACGGCCAATGATTTTACTGATACAATAAGACCACAGTAAAGTATAAAAGATACTTTAACAGCATTTACTAATCTAGAATAATGTTAATTTCTACATATATTTTTAACAGGTTTAATAAACATTCATAAATAAACTATTTAATTCACAAATTAACATTAAAATATTATGAATTAATAATAGTATATTAACATTATAAACTGTTTCATGTATGTGTATATATATATATATATAATAGTTTGATAAATTGATCTACATATATCATTATTATAATTTGTATTATGCTGTACAAAAATTCATTGCTAGCTTATGACTTATTTCATTAACTGCATCTTTTTTTAACAAATTTGACTGAAAAGACTGAAAATAGGTCGGTACAGTCTATATTTTCGGCTCCCTGACCTGTCATATCACTTGCATTAGCTGATGATGTCTTCATCAGAAAATCAACAGCATACAGCACCTTCACTCATCATCTGCACTCTCAGAACTGACTTGACCCATTTTAGCTCGGACTAAATTAGCACCAGGGTGCTTTCACCGAAGGATGATGGAGGTGTTTTGTGCGTGAACTGAACGCACTATTTGAAAGATGTTCTATAAAAAAGTAAGATAAATAACTGTAATTGCCCTTCTGCTCCCAACTTGATATGCCCTGTACGCTCCTGTCATTCATTTAAATGAGGTGAGTGAGAGAAGGGGAGAGGGAAGATCCTCTAGGACCAATGAATGTAGACATGAATGCCAGAGGGTCAGTCACACAGAGGCCCAGCAAAAAAGCCAGAGACAGATATAAATGACATACTGACAACAAACACCATTCTTACATATTTTGCAACATCGTAAACTTCAACCTACAAAACTTACCACACAAACAAAGCAGTTGATATACCAATACTAGCCCTAAAGCAACACATTTTTTTCAGAATGCAAACATGTGTGGAGGCTCCCGTGTTTGCTTAGGGCCAAATGAGCTGCTTCTGACAGGGAAAAACACACACATAAAACACGCACACATACACAAAGGGTGGGGCCACACAGTGATCTGATGAATTGGAGGCATTGGCTGTTTTACAGGGAGGGGCACAGTGGTGTTAACATGTAATTATGTCCCAGTCATGGGCTACAAAGGGGATTACACAGCTTGGGAATGGAACAAAAAGGTTAGAGTAACTGTTTGAACAGAAAATGAGCTTAATAACATTTTACAAAAAGGTTCAAATTGTCAACATTATGCATTAGTTATAATGACCTAATAATGAATAATAATTTTTAATGCATTTATAGGTTAATGTTCACTTATATATATATATATATATTATTGTTTATTGTTATTTCATGATCATTCATACATTTTATGTTAAATATATACAATGTTAAAATATATATGTTGTTTCATTATTATTTATAAACTATAGTATTTATTGATATTTTGATTAAACCTTTATTTTTATATTTTCAGTTTTCTTTTTAGTTTAAGTTTAAGTAAAATTGTTATGTGCTTTTATCATTTTTATTAGTTTTTTATCATTCTAGTTAGCTTTAATTTTAGTACTTCAACTTATTTATTTCAAGGCAGAATTTGATGTTTTGTTTTATTTCAGCATTTATACATTTTTAATAGTTTTTATTTAACAATAACAACACTGATCTATAAGTATACTTATAAATTAACATTAATCAAGTAAATTGTTGTTGGTTCATTACCCCCTTAATGCATTTACAAATGGTAACCCATTCAGCCTTATTGTAAAGTGCTACCCAGAATTCTACACTAGAGTTGCAAGATACTAAAAAACTGGTATGGTAGTGGAACTTTTAAAGTGATCTTTTAGTTCTTGCAGACCTCATCTGCAGAAGATAGGCTGGCAATCAACCTGAAGGAAACATGCAGAATCTGCTCTGTTTTAATAATGACTGAAACGAAGTACCATATTTAAGGTTGTCCAGTTCCTTTATTGTCCAGCAGCCTTTAATTATTGTAAAATTATGTTAAAATGGTAATTACTGAAATATAAAATAAAAAGCGACAATATGGTCCAACTGTTTCTTGAATCATTTGCAATGTCTTTGACATCGATGATGTGCACTATAAACATATCAGTCAAGAGATTTTTTACACACACCGAGATTTATGTGTAAAACCACAATCACACATACAACAAACGCACACACATACAATGCTGTACATGTTGTGACAAGTTTGCAGCCGTAGTGTGTGTGTTTGAGCAGAGCAGGGCTGCGGGCTAAGGCTGTATTCGTGTCTCAGCATGGCAGGGCGGGTTGGCCCAACGCTCTGGCGCCTCTGGTCTTGTCCCACCTCATACCTGACATGTACCATCACGCCTGTTGCTTCTTCCAAAACCTGTTTCATTGGGAAAGAAATTAAATAGTTTTTCCCCCCCTTTGGGGCAGCAGGGGGAAAAAAATGACAAAAAAAACACCTGTTTGGTGAGTTTGGAAAGCAAAACTTTTGGACCCCCTACACGCAAATCCTAATTACACACAGAAAAATGCAAATCTGTTCATAGGCAAATTTCACAGGACATTGCCCATTACCCGTGCTTAATATGTTTCATGCTAGAAATGTTGAGGGTAGAGTTCAAACTTTACTCATGATGGCATGCTTTTTACACTAGAATACATGGGAAACAATTGTTTGCTGTGTTGCACGTTTGCAGGACTAAGTTGGTGAGCAGGAGGGATGCAGCCACTGTTTTGATAAGCAAATCAACACCCATGCTGAGTTCATGCCTGAAAACTTTGCATGGTGTTTATGCATATTTACTTCAAATGGTTTGAAAGCGAAAATCAGACATTTTGTGCACAAAAAGGATGAAGCCAAAGGTGCATATCGACATTTAAATGCAATTGGTTTTCAAACCAAAATCAGTAACTCTGTTCATAGTGCATTTGGAGGGATATTGTTCTGCAAACTACCCTCATCATATTCATACTTTCTTGAGTGATGTAAACAAATGCCCCCAATGCTTCCTGGCACTAGTTAATGCCCTGTGATTAAATTATATGCTCTGGAAATGTGATCTTTCCCAGAAAACGTGTGACAAGCTTTGGTGTAATTATGCTGGATTTCCCCTAGTTTTGCTCAATTGTCCCCCTGAGTGCTTCCAAATTCTTTCCTCACAGCTAGCTTTATTTCTTCTTTTGCTGAAAATTAAGGTGTTTGCATTTCTGCTCTCGCTCAATTATGGTCTGAAGGTGTCGCACAAAAGCTGGGCTTTAAGGTCACGTCAAATAAGTAGATGCCAGGGCCTTTTCAGAGAGATCCATTGTATCTCGACTGCACGCGAAAATGGAGATTATGATCATGCAAGTGAGCTAAAGCAGACGCGTCGCTATACTGGTGCTGACAGACTGAGCTCTTCTTTGACTCAGTCCAGTTCTACCCCTTGCATGGTCTTTAAAAGCACAGGTAATCTTTCATTGTTTAAAAACACAAAACAACAAGAACAACAAATCTCCAAACAGAACCTGTCAGAGAAGTGTGCTTTTCCATGTACGCCTTTCTTAGAAATCATTTTCCTATCATAAAAATCTTTTCAACCTCAGATTTTATTTTTTTTAAATTAACCTCTCCCTCCTTTTCTTCTTCCTCTGCTTGCTCTAGGTTTTAGGGCTTTACATGGCAATGTCAGACGAGTCTCGACAAGCTCGTTGACACAAACAAGTCTCAGCTCCATCTCACGAGGCGTGGGACGGGCCTGCAGATGTTCCAAGGACAAGTCGTATCTTGCCACCTTTCGCTGGAACACTCATCTCTTTGAACGCGTCTGTCCTCCCCCAACTTCTATCCTCGTTCTCATCTCCTTGTCCTGCGGCATTATGAGAGACGCAGTCGAAAAGCTTTACTCATTGAGCAGGGAACAGCCCCTTTGGCACAGTAGGGTTCAGGGGGAAGGCATGGAGTATTTACACGAGTATTACTGACCCATTCTTCTAATCCATAGCTCACTTCTTGAGACAACAACTCTAGTGGTCGCATTCCTTCGGTCATGCCGTTCTATACAGGTGAACCAATGGGCAAACAAAATCGTGCCTGTACCGTTGGATGCGTTGATAGTTTGACAGTAAAATGCAAATGGAGGCTGTGCTCTAAAGAACATCAAACAAAACGAACACCAGCCAAAAAAGTGAAGTGAAAATGATTGAGGGGATGGGTTTCCTCTGAAAATTGAAAACGAACAAAAAGGTTTATGAATGGTTTTTGTCTTATCATTGACATCAACAAAAAAGCAGGATTGCAAAAGCATTCCTGTAAATGATGAGCGGTAGGATGCAATGCCAGGAAATGTGTGTGTGGGTGTGTTTCATGGAAGCAATATATGCAGGATTAGACTGAGCTGCGTATAGAGAACAAGCGTGGATTACATAAAACTTAACCCAGAATATGCCTTTCATTTTGCTAAACTGTTATTAAATTAAAAGATGAGCTACTCTTCATAGCATTCATATTTCCGTTTCTCATAGTGAAGAGAATGAGTAGGGACAACTTAAATGAGACAACCATGGGTGTGGTGTCTTTCTCACACCCAGAAGTCTTCTCTAAGTACGGTGAGGTGTCTGACTATTGCTGCTGT
This sequence comes from Siphateles boraxobius, assembly GCF_051911475.1. NCBI lineage: Eukaryota > Metazoa > Chordata > Actinopteri > Cypriniformes > Leuciscidae > Siphateles > Siphateles boraxobius. Next base: position 19,041,522 of record NW_027509042.1, read on the forward strand.
ATTGGTGAAGTCAAGAAGTGAGGATGACAAGGGCTCTTGTGGGAATAGGGTAAATGTCACAATCCCACACTGCACTGTAGCCAATGAGCACTGAGCAACTCACAAACCAATCTCCGCTCAACTTGTTTACTCAAAGACATAAGACCGCATTACCGCAACTGACTCACTGGTTTTTCAGGACCACAATCTGCCAAATTCAAGATTTACAAGACATTGGTTTATAATAGCGGGATCAATTAACCTAAAATAATGGTAGACATTTATTCGATTTAATGTCTGTGATTAAATTACTTCCATTGAAGGGGTCAGGTTAGCCTTGTCAGAAATAAATGTATCACATTTAGTGCAAAAATAACAACTTTTGTTATTGCTATCACAAAACAAAGCAAAAAAATAAAAATAAAAATGAAGAAACAGTGTGAAGACAAGGTCGACAAGGACTTAATTAGCTATAACTAGCTAGCAACCGCTAGGGTGCGTTGTCCAACCGAAAGCCAGGTTTTTTTTTGTACTTTTTAGTTGACAGATTTAGTGACCTGATGAGATTGTTCCCATGCTGCTACAACTAGTCTAGCAAGTTTAGTCGGTTTGATTATAAAGGGGTGACACATATCTATGCAAAACAAAGTGACAGTCACACAGCTGTAATACTCACTGATGCGCATTGTTTGCGCTATGTGGACATAGCGGTCTATGAAAAGTATCAACTCACCAGCAGGGGTCAGTCGTGGCCCTATTTGAATAGAATTTTCCTTTCGTCTTTTTAAAATATTTAAAATATTTGTATATTTTCTAATTTTTTTAATTTTCAAAAATTGAGTTACTGCATACAAGTATTAATCAGATAATGCATTTTATTGATTAAAAATAAAAAAGTTTTTTTTTAAATAACTGCTTATGCTTGTACCTATTTTAACTGTCTTTGAGAAAATCTTCAAAAAGATGGCAGGTATTGTCCAGTAAACCTTGTGCCTTTTTTTCGCAGCCAGGGAGAGTTTTGTAACTGACAACTTTCATATAGTTCACAGAAGTGCCTAAAGCAGAGTTCAGACAGACAAAAACGTTACTATCCTTCTAGAGGAAGAAGAACCCTTGACAGCAGAAATCACCTGCTTTAATAAGCACATCACAGAGTCTTTGTCCTTGTGTAACAGAGAACCACAGTACACTATCATAACACAACAAAACACTCCAAAATGCCATACATAGATGATTTGTAACCAGAGGGCAGGATGTCCACTTTCCTGGTGCAGAAATATTTGGTTGTTTCCCTAAAGCCAGACACTTAACCCCAATATGGATTTAAGGGACAACATGGTCTCCTTTCTCTATTGGTTTGGCTCTAATCCCTTACTCCATAAATAAAACGTATCTGAACAAAATTAGATTTTGTTGTTGTTGTTGTTTGTTTGTTTGTTTTCTTTGTGTGTGTAAGGGGGGAGGGGTGTAAATAAATTGTATAATGGTATAAATGGATTTTGTCTGTAGTTTACAAGCAATATTTCATTTCATAATGTAAAAAATAATATAAAAGTCATATATCATCCATCACACATGTACACAATTGCTATGACTTACCGTCCAGGTGGCTGATTTGGCTGTGCTGGACTGCTGGAAGGACACATCAAAGGTGTGTGGGCCAGCATAGTCTGTGTTGGATGGGATGGCAGGTGATGGAGACAAGGCTTCGAAGGTGGAACTGGGCTGGGCGTAGGGTGATGGTGCCGTTACATTGTTCTGAGCATGATCGTTGTTGTAGGGGCTGGTGGAGGTGGAACCACCATTTTGATCCATGCTGTTGAGAAGCCCCAGACTTGTATACTGTGGCTAGAGGAAAAACAGGGAGTATTTTTATCAGTATACAATCTTTTCATGTGTTTATGGTATTAGCAGTGTCACATGAACAAAGACACAATATTCATCAAAACATTAATGAGTTGTTGCCACAATACAGCTTCTTTTGATGTTAATACATCAGGCTATGATGTAATGGTGGGCTTAGAAAAACAGATGATGTGCATATCAGCCACTGCTTGGCAGACTTAAATAAGTCTTTGTACAGTATGCGCAAGTCTGAGAGAATGATGACCCAAGAGGTTATGTACTTTTTCAAACTGTTCATCAAACAGCCCTGTCTGTGTACTTGTATTAGTAAATGTAGTAAAATGTCCTTCTATAACAGCATCATATATGTCAATCCTGACAGATGAGAAGGATTTCCACAATAATGACACATTATGTAACTATTATTAATTTACTGGATGTACATTTTCAGTTATGCTCTCACTCAAATGTTTTCCAAGAGTTTTATCTAAAAAAACAATAAAAAAACATTATGTAAATTATTAAAAAACATAATTCAGTATGTAATGATTCACAACTAAGCACAAACCTGGTGAAAAAATGCTTGGTTGTCTGGGTCAAATATGGACAAACCCAACCATTGGTTTACATTTTTTTTATTAAAATCTTAAACCCAACAGTTGGGTTTGTCCATATTTGACTTGTGAAACAACACAGCATTTTTGCCCACATTTTTAAGGAATTGAAAGTAGCCTAACATCTAACAGGAACAAATAGGGTATTTAATATGACATGTCCAATTAGCTCAAAAAGAACTACTTCTAAATTCATCCCAGTTATTTGTATTCTATAGGTGTGAAACTGCAGTCATCATATAAACAACCATCATATTCAGGACCAATTAAGTCTTTAGCACTCTTTAATTGCTCTAATGTTGAGGGTGGGCTCTGTAGGAATGAATAAAGACACTAAATGAACTGGAAGATGCAGTAATAACAAAGGGAGGTGGGGTCAGCGAGGGGGGCGACCAGTGAATGGGCGATACACAGTTCACACGGCTCCTGTTGCCTTGTTCCAGTGAAGGCGCAGAGAGGAATTAAAATGACTGTCATTTGAGAGAAAGGAAGAATGTTCTGGAGGTAAGCCAGTCTTTTCCAGCCCCACTTCTCCAGTCCATTCCTTTCCATTTATATACGCCACATTCCTGGATGAGGTGCCATGGTTGTGTGGCTCTTTAGACAGTCATTAATCTCAACCGAGTCCCTTGTTTATTTCAGGCATGGATGGAGACAGCTGTCCAGCTTGCACGCTTCTCCCCTTTCTCTCTCTTTTCCTGTCTCTTTCTTTTTCACTCCCTCCCCATAAAATTCTCCTGATGCTGTGGGCCACAATCAAAGATGGGCCCTTTTTGCAGACTGTGATGACGTGTTTCTATAGTTAACAAATCATAAATATGGCAAAGTTATTTTATATTTTCATTTGAAAAAAAGATGTATGTTTATAACAGTATACTTGGTGTTTTCTGGGCATTAAAGTAGAATAAACTGGTTAATGATGCTGCGTGTCCGTGTTGCTAAAACAACGGCTGAGGGAGTGACTGCAAATTTGATATGTCTCTCTTCTGACAAACATAATCAATCTCTTAATATTTTTTCCTCTTTTGGAAAGTCATCAAAATGCTATCATGGATTTCTGCTATTGGGGCAAATGGGAGCACGCTAATTATATTTGTCGTAGTTTCTGTACACCACTGTAGAGGTTTATCCAACTATGACGACTTCCACTTCTGAGAATGCCAGAAATGTTAAAAGCGTCCATTCATTTTGAATAATGCATGTGTTTAAAAAAAATATATTTTTTGTCTAGAAAGAAACAATTTTTCAAAGTTTTTAAATATTTTTAATAAATAGCCTTGTACTAAGACTTTTGTACACACCTGAGAGTGCCATTTGCACTGTACAGACAGGGCTCGGTCATTTTGTGTGTGTGTGTGTGTGTGTGTGTGTGTGTGTGTGTGTGTGTGTGTGTGTGTGTGTGTGTGTGTGTGTGTGTGTGTGTGTGTGTGTGTGTGTGTGTGTGTGTGTGTGTGTGTGTGTGTGTGTGTGTGTGTGTGTGTGTGTGTGTGTGTGTGTGTACGCCACGAGTCTGCTCAGCCTCCTGGAAACAATGAGTCTCTGGCTTTTAAGAGCCTGTCTAAAGAAACAATTGACCAGGTCTATTGGTGTATGAAAAGAAGCGTATTGTAAGAGCAGACACACATACTCACACAAAGAGGACCCAAACACTAGAGCATTACCCTCCAGCCTCAACAGAACTTCTCAAACACACACGTCCTTACAATGGAGCAATTAGGACATAATGGAATCTTTTAGAGACAGTAAGACCACGCAAGTCAGTCTGTGGGTCTGATCCCACTACAGAGGTCTAGGGCAGTGAACCGTCTACTCCAAGACATTAACACTAGATTAGCAGTCATTTGAAATTATAATTAAAGTTGAGCTTTATCATAAAAGGTCAACGACCAACACACGCCTGTAAACTGTAGAAAAAATAAATAAAATAAAATAAAAAGAGAGAGAAAATGCAGCTATAAAAGAATGACCCTAAAATATTAAGTTTCAAGGGAAAAAGTAGAGTTGTAAGTTTTAAAGGGTATAGAGGAATTCACTGCTGAAATCATCATAACATCTGTGCTTGAGTGCCCAAGTCATGTGCAGTTTAAGCTCCAAAACTGGTCTCATGTAGTGTAGTTGAATAATTTTATAATAATTTTATTAGCATGAGCATTTTACTGAGGTAAACTGAATGAGTCATATGTAGCCTAGAGTAGGTACACTTTATGATTTATTGGTGACACTACCCACACTTCCTGATTTCTAAGAATCATTAGAACTGCTCAATTAATGTTGAAAGAAGCACTGATAATAAAGTGAGGGGAAAGAGGGAAAGTTTACCAACTGTGAATATGCTATGAGGAAATACAGATTCATAATTCAACAAGTTTGTGAAGACAAAACATCCAGTCATAGCACTTTTTTGATCAGTGTGTAACTTTCTCTAGCACCTTTTTATCAACTACTCTTCCACAATGCAACAAATGCTTTTAAAATTACAAAAATTACTCTTTAAAATACCACCCTCTTTATAACCTCCTTGGAGAGTGAGCCCCTGGGATGTGTGCATGCTAAAGCAGAGCAATAAATCAGATGGCCATGATGGGTTCGTCTTTTATAATACCATTGAAAGTTTGAACAATATGAATTGATTGCTGATGAACAAATTGGAATGGGAAGAAAAAGTTTTTAAAGGAAAGCTAAATGATTTCCAAAAGAAAAGGCTGCAGGTGCAATCTTTAATAACAAGATGGCGCTTTTGAAATGCCACGATATATGCTGATATGACCTTTGTACAGTTGGGATCCTCAAATTCTTTCTTCTGGAGATCTACCTTTCTGCAGAGTTTAAATTTAAAATGTATAATATAATATAATATATTATTATAATATAATATAATATAATACATCAAACTATCAAACTTTAGAGTGGCACAAACAACACCAATGTCATGGGTTTTATTCCCAGGGAACGCATGAACTGATAAAATGTAATTCAATTATGTTGAATGCAACATAAGTCGCTTTAGATAACAGTTTCTGTCTAATATATAAATGTAAATGTAATAATAATATTTTGACAAGCAAAACTCTCCATTGCTGCCCTTTGTGCCTAAATGCACACATGGATGTTTTTTTTGTAATCAAGACAATCTAAACGTTCAATGATTATCAGTTTCTTAGAAAAGATTCTAGCGAGAGCAAATCGTAAAGATTTCTGCTTTCAATTCTGCAATGTCAGTCTTCAAGCAATTCCAAAGAACTCATTCCAACTTTTAACAATGTGCTGTTGACAGGTGTCAGCAGAGCCAGCAGTACAGTTGATTTTCAGCCTCGGAAGCTACCGGTCTTGGTTCTTGATTACACAAAAAGTATCCTAAAGACCAAAACAACTAAATTACTACTACTTTATTCTAACAGCTACTTAAGTCTTGAGTTTGAGACCAAAATGAGGGCTCCTTACTCAAGAGCAGTGACAGGAGCTGAGGCTGCCATGGCCTGGGGGGGTGAAATGACTGCCATTCCTGGGTGTGTTCCAGTGACCTGGGCAGTTTGTAACCCGGGATGGTTGTTGAGAACATTTGTGAGGCCTTGATGAGTGACCACAGGGGAAGAAAGCATTAAGTACTAAATTGACGAAGGTGGAGGGGGGTTAGTTGGGATTGCTCTTACTCTCTTCACACTTCATACCCAGTGGGCTGGGCAGAGCAGATGATTGTATCTGTATCCATCACAGTTAAAACAATTGCAATTCCTAGACTTCTCAGGATCACTTTGATGCACGCATTCTTCAAAGCGGCTCCGCAATCTATCACTCAGACGAGCGGGAGTTTAACCTGAAGACCCTTTGCTGGGAGAAAGATGTGTGCATCCTAAGGCCTAAACTAGTTTCAAAGACCTAAACCCAACTCTAACCTAAAAGTTAAGGAACCTCTCCAAAGAACATAGCTTAAAATTTGCTAATTTCATCTATTTCAACCATCATTTAAAACATATTTGTGGTAAATCAAAACATACACAGTTCTATCTCATTTAGTTTAAATTCCTTGCACCTCCATGTCTCCTCTTACAATACAAAACATGCATGTCTACGGACCCATAACCCCTACCATGATTAAAGACAGTGAGAGACGGAGCGTTTAAAAGCATTAATCAAAGCTGTGTGGGAAGTGGATTGGTTACCTAAAGACAGCTTTAAAAACACAAGGGGATGGGGGGAATTGGGGGGACCGGACTGTGTTTCTACCAACAGGTTTGTCTCTGAGCTAACGGTGTTGTGTTGACAACAGCTTTGTGCAAGAGAATGGCAGCACTGAAATCACAGTTTGAACTAGCACCTGTCAGGAAGGAATGGGGGTGTTTTTAAAGAACAAACACAGATCCGGCCACTATCTTAGATAGCTTAGAACACTCAAGTTATAAACTTAAGTTATTGTAACAGTACAAAAATCACTCTGTTAAATGAAAGTTCAGTTGACAAATTATGCAACAGAAGATATTCTTTAATTAAAAAAAAACATATATTTTTAGAAATATTATTTAAAAAAATTAAATGTCAAAACAGTATCATTTTGGGGAATGATTAAATGTGCTCTCCATATATAAGTGTTACAGAAGACTCAGTGTTGGCATTTACTGCAGTTCAACAAAATACACCCAGAAATTCGCTAACTTTCATCCATGACCATTCGAAAACACATTAGCAACCTGACACGAAATTCAAGCTTAACTGTGAAACCATGATCCTATTGTCACCTCACACAATTATATTGGCTTAAAGTATTAATCTTCTCTTTCTTTCCTGATATAGCAATACAATGACTTCTGAATGTCTAAGTGCAATTGTACCCATTAACCAAAATAAAAATTAAAATATTTGTATACGTGTTAAAAAAAAACTTCTGAAACTGTTTGTAAACAAAAGTAACAATACAAGGGACATTAGGGTTAAGTAAAAGTAAACTCCATGAGTACTTTCTCAATGCAAACTGCCCAATCGCAGCCTATTGTTCTATACAAACAAGATTATCAGTCTCACCGTCTCAGACAAATCCATTATTTGGCAAATACCTTGACTCAACCCAAGAGCAGTACACCGTAGACAAAACAGCAGCTAGGCAAACCATAAAAGCAATACATGTTGATTTTTATTTGTAGACACACGTCTGATTTTTCACACCCACAAGCCATTGTAAAATCCATTATCGCAGTTTAACAAACATGACTTATTAAATGCAAACATTTCACTTTCTAAAGTCTCAATATAAAACAGTTTGGTGAACATGTCCACAAACAAATCAAAACCAATAATTATTTTTAAAAAAGTCAAATCAATTAAAATGCAAAGAGTCAGACCAGAACGACAAATCACAACATTTTCAAAAGTAACAGTATCTCCACAAACTTTTTTGGTTAACAGCATAAAAAAGGATTAAAGTACGTAACATATTCCAATGCCTTTGTAAGGCCTACTTTTGATGCCACTATTGGCAATCACTCCACAGGGTTCCCTGAGAACCCAAAATTTAGCACTGGGACCAACTCAGTCTCCAGATGGGCAGCGCTACGCAAGGGCCTTACCTCACTGTACGATGTGGGCTGATTGGTCTCCAGGTACAACATATTGGCGCTGAGGTTGAGCAGTGCAGCCGCTGTTTGCTCCACAGGCTCCAGGATTCTTACCCCTTGTTTTCCTCCTTTTATCCCCTAAAAGTGCGATGTGGGCTACAGAGGTGAACGGGACAGGCTTAAAGTCTCTATAGGAATCCAATGGGATTGCCATATATACCAGGGACAAAAAAGGGAGGTCCTGAGAAATTACCTGTCCAATACCTGAGTCCAATACCACACCCTACTTTTGGGAAGGTGTTGCCCGTCTTCAAGCTCTTCCTTTAAGATTTAACCCTAAGGAGTATGCACCAGACCTAGACGCCTTCCAATGCAAATTGCTATATGTTTTTTTTTTTACATATATTTTTATACAAAAATAAATTAAAAATAAGTGAAAATTAATTAAAAAAATAATAAATGGATATTATTTTACTTAAATTTTCCAATCAACAAATTTCAAATACAATATAGCAACCTAATCAAACACTTTCCATAACATGGAAAAAATGAATCTGTGCAAGTGTGATTATTAATTTTTCAAATAAACAATGAAATGACTCCAATACCTAAAAATACAAAATACATTTCAGTCCAAAGAATGTATGTAGTAAAAACATGTCAGCCATTTAATTTACTTTTTTTTTCATTATAAAAAAAAAATTATATCAAAAAATTGAATTTTCTATTTACTAAGTCTAGTTTAAACTTGAAAGATTTCAGCATTTTATGACATGATGTGTGTGTGTGGGATGGGGCAGAAATATCATGGATGTGATTTTGAGATGCAGTAAATGACTTTGCACTGAAACATGGAGCCTCCAGACACATCATTTTGGAATCCTCTATATAGTTTTACAAAGACCTTAGAGCGTAAAATTCTCTCCAGTAGTAGCATCCATAGCCCCTGTTTGCATAAGAATGAGCCTCTCCCAACCTCCAAAAGAGCCTCTAGCATGGCCCTGTGAGAGTCTCATCAGAAACAATAGGACTACAGTTGACAGCTTGTATCTATCAGAGATGACTGGTGTAGATTTGTTTTGAACACACTCATATTGTTTCAGATAGGGTTGAACCAACCCACTTCTTTGTGAATACTTAAATGTCTTCATGTTAGAGTCATCAGACGATACAGAAGAAAGAAAAACAATTAAAGCCCTTTTCAGCTTGAGGTACTTACATTATTTTACCCACTACATAAGTGCGATGTGACCAGCCATGCAAATAAATTGAACTGTTACTGTAAACTAGACATATCTCATTTGTGATATTTGCTTTTTCCATTTTATTTTTATCATGTTATTTCAGCAAATGTTGCTATCTTTGCAAACCTACAAACTTGAGGATGTACTTGTAGACCAAATTGTACCAACCGAATGTGCTAAATTCGATCTGTTTAACAAACTGACTTCATAGAAAATTGTTCACTTTTATGTATTCCAAAGGTTGGTAACAACCCCCTGTACAGCAGTCGTATGCCAACTTAGTCACCCCTGAGAAGGGCAAAATGCCTCATTAATGCACTATGAGTCAAGAATATAGCATTACATTAGCGTCAAAATGCACATTTAAACTATTACCCCCATCTAACAAGCAGAGCACACTTTAAAATGCTTCAAAACAGTAGCTCACACCCTCCTGGGGGTAGCTGTTATCCAGAGCACTTTTGATAAGGGGGCAATTAGGGTTAGCTAAACAAACTTCTAATTATGTTAGAAAAACATTGGTTGCAATCTACAATAGTGAGTTAAGGCCCTCACTGTTGTAGCACTGAAATCACAGTGGGCTGCTGCTGTCAACTCAACTGAGGTGTTGTGGTCAAGCTAACTGCAACTCTTGCCAAATTATAAAATCATTCAATAGACCACAGCTAAATATTCCATGTTTATAATATACTGCTAATAAGCTATTTATAATGTCTATATTGCTATTCCTTATGCAATGTTCTTTGAAGGGAAAAGGAAAACCTTCTAAGTAATGTATCAAAAGTCATGTCCAGCTCCGTTAATTCATTAGAACATGTACATACCATTCAAAAGTTTGTTCTCAGTAAGATTTATCAATACTTTACACAAGGGTACATTAAATGTATCAATAGTGTCAGTAAACGCTTTCATTTGTTACAAACGTTTTCTATTTAAAATATTGAAAATATGTTGTTCTTTCTATTCAAAGAATCCTAAAAAAAAAAAATACATCGAAAAAATATTAAAAATGGTTTTCAACATTGATAAGAAATGTTTCTTGAGTACCAAACCTCAACATACCTGTCGAATCATGTGATCCTGAAGACCAGAGTAATGGCTGCTGAAAATTTTGCCATCACAGGAATTAATTACATATAAATATATTAAAATAGAAAACAGTATTTTTTTATTTGACATATATTACAATCTTTAAAATGGAAATATTTCACAATATTATATTTTACTGTATTTTGATTTTAAAAAAACGCAGCCTTGATGAGCTTTAGAGTCTTTTTAAAAACATTAAAAAAATCTTACTAACCCCAAACTTTAAACAGTAGTGTATTCTCCACAATATTTGTCTACTCTTTGATTGTTCCATATGATCTAAGATAGTTTGTGCCGTCTGTATGTTGTATTAACAGGTGTTAATATGTACAAATATTTTTGGGGGGTTTATTGCACCGACTTGAAAAGCTATTCCTGGATGAGAAGTTATTTATGTGTCCCATGGAGGGGGTCAGAGGTGACAGCATTAAGGGACAGCCTCAGGTGACAATAGACACGGTGCACAAAGGGCTGGACCCCTAAACCTGACCCACCTAACAATCACAAATTATACCACAGACTGCAGTAAGAAGAAGTAAGCCCCTAAAAAAGGTTTTACTTTAGGGAGGCATGGCCATTCATGACTAAAACAAAATACGTAGATTATATTTGTTGAGATGGATCGTTCCCAAAAGGTTAACTTTTCTGGTTATTAATTGTATATGAGAATTGCACGCACCTTGCATTATTTTCAAGGCTTTAGTTTACATTTAGATAATAGTGTGGGCCTTCTTTTTATTTTATTTATTTATTTATCCACTCATAAACAGCAAACATAAGATCATGTGCTACCCCTTGTCAAGTGACTAAAGACTCTAATTGGCAGGTCAACTCTGATTCATGAAGTGAATATATATATATATATATATATATATATATATATATATATATATATATATATAGTCTTACACTCATTCAAAACAATTAGGCTAAATTAGGGAACCGCTGTGAGGCAATAAACAGGCTCTGCAAAAAGGTGATGAACCTGACTGAAGCTTCCCGGTGGCTCAGACAAAAGATGCTCCACTTAGATCTATGTGGACACTTAAAGGACTGTTTGAGCTTACAACTCTAGGATTAGTGAGGTGTCATGTGTCAGGTGGCTTGTGTTTTGAGAGACACCTGCTCAAGAAACTCTGAATCGCCCTTTTAACAGAGGAGTGAGAAATAAACAGGGGTAGGACGTTTATTTTATTATATTTTTGTTGCATATCTTGCATGTCTTAGATCTTGTATTTATTCTCTATTTTATTTGATTACGTATGGCTATTGTATTTATGGCAAATTATTATTTTTTATTATTGAATCTATGCTTTTAAAACTCATCTATGGGTCAGTCTGCTTTAACTGAGTTCACTAGCTCATACATGGGTAACAGTGCTACATTTCAGGATAATAAGCTGTTTGTGATGTCAAAGACTTAACACCTGTGGACATGACAGAGCAAAAGTCAACACCTGCACTCTGAACTTAAGAATTGTTTTACAGCATAATTTGCACTAGTCCTCGCTATCCTGTTTTGATCCTTGTCTAGTCTTCGAGGAATAGTTGTATTCTGTTATTAGTTAAAAGTTATTAGTTTCAAATCAGCATGATGTCTGACTTTAAAAAACAAAAACGGTATCCTATCAGCCGTTGACAAGAAAAAAACACAATATACAAGTAAAAACGGTTTAAAAAAAATGTGCAGAGCCTTTCAACTAAACCAGGTTAAGGGTCACTGCTCATTTCCGCATGAGACAGAGAAGGAAGTCTTAAAGATATTTTAGTTATTCAGAAATATGTGCTATCATTTCGTCGGTTTTGCATTTATACTGAATTTTCTATTTGTGGAGATGATATTTAGAATGGTAACAACACAGATTTTACAAATACTATATATATGTAGAAAAGGAAGAGGGTGAAAAAAAGAAAGAGAAAGAGAAAAAAATGCAAATGTTTACAAGGCAGTACTTTTTAATTTCGCTTGAGGCAAACTGGTGGGGTGACGAGTCAGCAGTGATTTAGCAGTCGTGATTTAAACTGTGGAGTTAAATATCAAATCAAGAGTTGAAAAGATATATATATAAGAACAACTGAAAGGACTATGATCATCTGAACAGGTCATTCACCAGCACTATGAAAACCATCACAATAAATTAAATGTATTTAATAACATTAATAAATTGGGGAACAATGTAAGAGTCGGATTTTATAATCAGTAAAAATCTGATTTTTATAATAATTTAAAATAATTTACAGAAACATTTCGGACAATTCAAACAGTAGCTACAGAATGCATGGATTGCGGTAAGGAAGCACGCCTTCATTATGTGATCCTGCCTAATGCTGAGTCAGGCTCTACTTGAAAAGAAAACTACAAATGACTAATCAAGGGCTAGGACACAACACAGCTTAAACAAACCATTGCCTCACCACCTTCAATGTATTCAAGCCAAGGGATAGATTATGTTGAATTCTTGCTGCTCAGCAACACCCAGACAAAAAAAAAGTACTGTACTCAATGGACAGCCATTCTCTCCCGCCAATGCTTGTATTTGAAGCAGTTTGCAAAATATGTTAATGTGTAACTTTGCTTAGGTTGATATTGGTTAGATTGGCTACGACATTTGATTGGACTAAAAAGTACAGTGGTTTGTAACTGTTGTGGAAAATCGTTACTGCCGTGATGATTTATTTCAGTAAGTCTCAAGCGATATGGCAGTAAATATGTTAGTGGATTTGTACTATCCTTAGTATGAAATAAGCCTATTTTAAATATATTTACATACAAATTGTAATACATTTTAAATACATTTTATCGATTTTTTTTTACTAGGGTAACTAAAAATTAACTTACTATGATAAGTTGTTATTTACACACCCCAAGAAGATTAATTGTTCATTCAATTATTTAAGTTTTACAAAACAAACAGCTTTTTACACCAGTTCAAAAAATGTTTTTTATTTTCAGCAAGCATGCACTAAATGGATCAAAGGTGACAGTAAAGATATTTATAATCATACAAAATACCTCTACTTCTTAAAAATGCTGTTTTTCTTAACTTACTTTTTATTCAATTTAAAATATATTAAAATAGAAAATATTAATTTTAAATTGTAATAGGCTAATATTTCACTATATTACAGTTTTTACACTCTAATGTTAATAAGATTGTTAATCTTATCAATATAACATTATTATATAACATAAATACTAAGATTAGTCTATGGTTACTGTATCAAACAAGCGCAGCCTTAAAAGATGTCTTTAAAAAATAATAATAATAATACTGGCTCCAAACCTTTGATCGGTAGTTTACATGACCATGCGCTCAAATGTGGTTGAGCATCATCTCTTTTAATTGATTAAAATAATATTTTAGTTTAATTTTAATAACAATATGTGGAAAAATACAACTTCTAATGGAAAAGTGGAAGAAAAAAAACCCAATAATTACTGATCTAGTACTGATTACTGAGGGTAGTAACAAATCTAAAACATGAACTGTTTGTAGAAAATAACTCTTAAAAGGGTTACACAGTAATTTATGTTTCTTTTGCACTGGCCTATATGGCAGTTGTCATGGACAACAATGTGGATACATCATTATACAGAAGCAAACAGCTTTGTTTATTGTTGGCATTTAAAAAAAGGTGAATTTTAAATAATGGCACATGTTGTCTCCCTTTTCTTTGGCTATTTCATCAGCTACAAAAAAAAAAAAACTAGCTCTGAGTTCAGCACGTTTACCTGAGTAACTGCTCCATCTCGGCATGATATCAGCTGAGCTGTTAGATGTCAGGACACAACCTTTCCTCTGTCACATTCCTCCATTTTACCTGACTCGACACCTCCCTCTCCCTCTCCCTCTCCCTCTCCCTCTCCCTCTCCCTCTCCCTCTCCCTCTCCCTCTCTCTCTCTCCCTCTCTCTCTCACACACAGACAAAATAGGACGCAAGCCTCAGTTACTCACAGCGGCAGGTGCTGCACTAAATTATTGCCCTGCAGCTACAGAGAAAGCACACCTCCAAAAGAAAGAGCAATTTCAGATTAAAAAAGGGCTTTAAACCCCATGCACAATACAAACACCGAGGACCCTGAGGGCGCTAAACAGTGCACATCATTTGATAATTAATGAAGGGCGGCAAAACTTTTCCTTAATTCTTGTTCTTTTGGTGAAAGAGTTCACAGATAAGCTGGTTATTAAAGGGGATAGTTCATCCAAAAATAAATTCTGTCTCAGTATTTTTTGTCCAATGTTGTTTGGACACCAACGTTGTTCAAGATATCCACCCGAGAAAGTAGGCTAGGTCATACAGGTTTGGAACAACATGAGGGTGAGAAAATGATGTCAATTTTCATTTTTGGGTGAACTATCCCTATAATGCCCACTGCTGCCTTTCATTAATAGTTTGAGAGCTTAATTGGCGATTGGCAGGTTTCCATATATAGTTTCCATCTTTTCGATCAACATGAATGCTAGCTGGCAAGGGACGGAATGTTAGCGTGCCATGCTGCGCACCACACCCGATCTTTACTGCGAGGAAAATGGGGGCGGGCGGTGTTGTATTAATCACCAGATCAAGAGAAAAGATAATCCCTCAGGGCCAGAGAGGCAACGCGTTGCTCTGTCTCTCCCTTTTTCCCCATCTTTACTACCGGACAACTACATTCCTCTGCTGGGAGGGGAACCACAACCACCTAATTCTCCTGTGCGCCCAGAGAAAATCTACAAGGCCTCAGCGTCAGGTCATACACTTAATGTCAAACTTTCCACTGCTCCTCTGTTTTGTATAAACACTATGTTAGAGCCATTCATGTTGATAGAATCTGCCCGAGGGATACATCAATTTTGCTTGACTTACATTGACTTTATGCAAATTAAATTGTTAAACAGTGTTAAAGTTCACTAACTAATTTATACAAAATGTACATTTTATAAAAGAAAAGGATTAAATAGTGTGAACTAGAAACAGATCTTATTCAGAGTATAGAGAGGGGAAAAAAGATAACTTACACTAAAGAAGAAATTGTCTGATGTGTAGTGTTGTTGTAAATCTCCATCTTCATAATTCATTGATCCAGTTCAGTCCCTTAAATGTTTATGATAATTCAAAAATCGTTTTATTTACATGACACAATGCTACATATGAAGCACTTCAGATTGGATGTGCCATTGTAGCAAAGCAAGGCTATCGTCATCAGGACTTTTATTTTAGCGCAGTTCATCCGGACCTGGACATCTCTTTTGAATTTGTTGCCACCAAAACTATCCAGAATGACCAGGGAAAACCCATAACACCCCCAATAAACAGCAACACCCCCACATGCAAGTGTAAGTTAACTGTTTCTGCTGGGGCTTACCACTAAATTCCCCACTACTGAAATTATTCACTTGAGTGATCACACTAAAGAAAACCTAGTTTCATATGTGATCAAGTAATTATGTTTCTCTGCTTAAGAAATTCATGGATGAATTAAAAAAAAATATTAGCTGAAATTCAGTATTTAAAAGCAAATTACATAAAAAAACACACACACACACACACACAAACAAAAAAGGAGCTAAAAGTATTTGGCAAAAAATACAGAAATTCTTCTGATGGTATTAAAAAAGCTATTTATCTACTGCTTCCATCAAAAACAGCTTGTCTGAGACCAATCAGTGGGAGGTTTTAAAAAATCCCCATGTACATTTGTTTTAAACTTTGCGGGGGATTTTAGAAGAATTCAACAATTAAATTTTTCAGTACTAAAAGTTGTAGGAAAATAAGCCAAGTATTGAAATGATTTTTAAATAATTTGAATTAATGGCTTTTGTTTATTTAAAAAATATCTAATCTGTATGTAGTTTTATGCTATGTGAAATTGCAGAAAATTCAACAACATATAGTTGCAATAGAGGCAATCAATATTATATTACCGGTAATAGATGGTATATATTTGGGTGATATTTTGAGTCAATAACCAACTATCTGCCTTAGCTCCTCCTTTTTAAAAAGTTAAACACTTAATTAAAATGAATATTCCCATATTTAAAGCTTAGATATGCATTTGAGAAGATCAGCACTTGCATTTTACATCATCTGACATCTTGAAATGTGTCAAGAACAGGGTCCCACGGTAACTGCTCAGATCGTAATGACACAGCAATATCCTTCGGATAAGTGAAATCGTTGTTTGATTAAACTTGGTGTAGTTTTTAACTGAGCAAATGTAAGTGTGAACAGCTGTGTGTTTGGTGAAATGAAGTACTCACTGTAAGGGGCTCCTCAGGCTCACGCATCGTGATGCAGTCCATGCTAATCTGTATGGTATTGGATGCTGATCCGACCGCAGAGCCCTCAGAGAAGTTCAGCTCAATAGGCTGCATAGAATGTATTGCAGACCTGGAACAGAGAACAGCAAATGGACTGATTACTCGTGAAATTAGTAGATAATGTTATAGTATATATAGTGATATTACATTTTTTATTGAATTTATTTATTCATTTCCTAATTTAAAAAGTCTAAGTTAAATAAAATGTCAGATCATTTAGCCAATAAGTGGGTGTGACTGTTTTTAGGTATAACGGGTAACACTTAAAGTCTTTATGTTTAATGCATTATAAAGGCACTAATAATGCACTTTATAAAGCATTAGATATTATAAATAAATAGTTGTATTTATTATAAAAGTGTAACAATGAATAGATAAGTATTATAATTGTGGTTACAATTATTCACGAGACCATACAATGCATTTAATGCATTAAATCACTTTTATAATGCAATATATAAAGGCTTTAAGTAAAGTGTGTAACTGTATTACAGTACAAGTAAATTTATAAGGTACTACATAACTCACTGGTCCAGCATCTCCAGTAGCTGGTTGAGGACGTCTTGTCCGAGGATATCTGTACCCTGAGAGCCCTGGCCCTGTGACATGGAGGCCAGGAAAGAACCTTCAGCCCATGAGAGACAAGCTGCTGCGGGTTCTCTCAATCTAGAGAGATGGAAACAAATGCTAACTCAAAATGTGTGTCCTCATACAGATTGTAGATACACTTACTTTGTATTAAACTAATTAAACTAAAACTTTCTAAAGAAAGAGAAAGAGTTTTGTTTTTGCCAATGCTAAAGTCACTTCCAGGAGTTCTTTGTGGGTGTTGCCACGCATTTGCTAGTTTTTTTTTGTTGTTGTTGTTGTTACTTACAAGAACCTACTCCATATTTATGTCATATTTTCATATGTACACCACACAAAATAATATATTTAAAAATAAAATAATTATTTATGAACATCAGTTATGAACATCCTTTATCCTAAGTATGAGCAGCAGTAATAGTTTGCCTTTGCATCACCGCTAATTAAAGAAACAAATGACTTGAACTCAAATTTTATTAGTAAACTGATACAGTATCCATTATTGCCAGGGCCGGATTTACCTTATGTGGTATTCTTAGACCCCCTGGCCTTGGTTGGTCGCAAACCTCATATGACCAATACTGCTACTTTTCAGGAAATGAAAAAAAAACAAAAAAACATTTTTTTTAATTTAAAACTGTGTTGTCAAAGTTGAAATTGTAGATTTATATATGCTCATACAGCATACTTGTATGTGTCATTATTTTAACATTTATCAAAATCGAGCTTCCAAGTTTTTGATCAACGGATGTCATGTTTTTCCCCCAGTCATTAGAACGGCCACATCTGAGGCAGTGAGTGCATTGCATTATGCTTTCATCAACTTACAGGTTATGAAATTTATTGCAGCTGTAGCGTGTACTTTGTTTTTTTTCTTTTTTCTGTCATTTGTCCAAAATCTCACTTCTGCAACTGGTGGTCAACCAAAATGTGTGCGGCACTTCATTCAAGATTAAGGCTGGGTGGAGTTATGAGGTTTTTACCGACAGTTTGAGGAGCCAATAGAGTTACGACGTTTAGTCACAAGTTGTTTTTATACTTTTCATTGGTTAAATATTTACAAAACCCACAGACAGATATAAAGGTTATCAATAGTAATGATTTATGGGGAAAAAAAGATACAAGACCTGACAGTGATGATATGTCATTAGTTTATAAAGTAATTGTCTTACAGAGTTTGGCATTACACTGAAATAATAATAATAACAAATATATTATTACTCCTTTATAGTAATTGGGCCTCCCTGGACCTGCGAGGATAGGCACATGCCTAGAATACTTATGCATAAATCCAGCCCCCGGTTATTGCCTTAATGGTGGTAAGAAGTCACTGCACTTCTTCAGGAGGTAAAAACACAACTCATTCTTAATTACCTCTCCCCCCACAAAGGCCATGCTCTGTGCCTGTCTAAAGCAACACCAATAACCAGTGTTAACATGACATTCAGGAGCAGTAGAGAGAATAAGACTGTCAGTGAAAACACGACTACCCTCTCTATCTGAAATATGACACCAAGCCAGAGCCCGGCGTCTCATTGTTCCTTCTGAGGAGCAGCACACGCTGAGGACCAAGCAGAGCGGAATTCCCCTTCGCTGTCTATATGATAGCAACACCACCGCTATGCAGTACTCGGAATGTGTGTGGCTGAACTGGGCTTGGCTGTGGATGGGGGTTGAATGTACTAAATGTATGTATCTGTCTGTCTCTCTCTCTCTCTTTGTGTGTGTGTGTGTGTGTGTGTGTGTGTGTGTGTGTGTGTGTGTGTGTGTGTGTGTGTGTGTGTGTGTGTGTGTGTGTGTGTGTGTGTGTGTGTGTGTGTGTGTGTGTGTGTTGGGGTGTCAACCCATAATCTAACGTTGGCACTCGGGTGTGTGGCCGGAATTCCCCTACATTCTGTGCGGTGGGGAGATATTAATATACTAAGCTATGTAGGCATGCCTAATAAATGCTGAATGCTTTTAGGTCGAAGGATGTCAAATTACTGTATCCTAGGCAGAGATACAAAGCAACACTATTCTTTGATATCACTGTAAAGTGACACTTCGATACCAGCCTTTGAAGAGAAACTTCATTTTACAGTAGGCCTATTTGTTCTGCCTAGCATCACAAAGCTTTTTTACAAAATACATTTGTATGAATTTGATATGACGAACTAGTAAAAAAATGTAACTTAATAAATTAAAAATTTTGTTTCTTAAAAGGGATAATTGCAAAATCCTGTGTGCATTGTTTTATTCTGTGGAACACAAAAGAGTGCATATATATATATATATATATATATATATTAATTAACAAATAAGATTAATATATAAATAAGATTAATATATATATATTCATCTTATTTATTAATTAATTGGGGGGGGGGTATATAGTGTAAAACTATATTCATTTCCCAAAGGAGGGAAAATGGGAGGGGCAAAAGAAGCATATGGAATTCAGCTTCAATACCATGAAAAAAATTATTCCTCTTTTCCCTTTTCTTTCCATGTGCTCCCCAAACATAGCTCTTCAGAAGAAATGCAGAGTATATACTTTTTGTGTGTGTGTCTTTGTTCAGCTGGAGAGGTGTGGCACAAAGTGAATGCTAGAGTTGAATTACTGGGACAACGGTGTGCTGCCAGGCCTGTCACTGGGGATAAAAGCTTTTTCATTAATGTTTGCTTTAAGCCTCATAGATATTGTCATTTGGCACACTGGAAGACACACAAATGCCAAGCCCAATGCGTCAATTGTCACAGTGTGTCCATAGGTCCATACCTCAGCATTCCTACCTCCCATTGTAAGATAAAAATCTAAACCCCTCTACATTTTACACTGTCAACCTGAACAGTCTGAGGGGCTTTTAAGGGAGTAAGTAAATACAAATGAAAGCTGGACCCTAACTTACTGACAGCTATTCATATTGTTAGTTCTATTAATGAATCCGTCACCCATTACAAGAACAATCAAAGGGAAGGTACTTATATTTATTATATGTCATTTTTATACAATGGACGGGATCTTGCACAGATGCATAGCAGAAGTGGGTATGATATTGAGATGATTTTTTTTTTACAAAGTTATAAAAGCAACATAAGTCAATGTAGCCACCTAGAAAATACTTGCATCTGGATATCAAATAAAAAGACGCAGACACAAAATAATTTTTATACAATTAATCTTGCTAACATTCTCTACTTCTTGCAGAATTAGATTGTGCTATCATAAAAAAGCAGCGTCACTATATCACTGTAAGGTAATATTTTTTAGTATTAGTTGATTTACTTTTGTTTTTCTGCTGAAACAAAAATTAACCCCCAGTAAGGATGCACTGATTCCAACAGATCCCATATACAAATAAATAGACAATATTAAAATTCAACACTATATTGTCAAAATACTGTAAATGAAAAATGTATATAATAATAATAATAATAATAATAATAATAATAATAATAATAAGCATCACAACTAATGAATAGTATAAAAAATATCATTGTCATTAAAATATTAGCATTTTAAAAGATCAAATTTAAAGGTATAGTTCACCCAAAAATGAAAAATCTGTCATAATTTACCCTCCCTCAAATTGTACCAAACCTGTATGAATTTCTTCTACTAAACACAAAAGAACTGCGGCGCAAAGAAACAATCTGACCACATCTGCCCATCTCACGTTATTCCCCTAATGCCGAGTTCAGACTGCACGATTTTCAAAATAATCGGGTCACTGTTGTTTTCACACTGCGTGACTATCTGGGGTAACATTCAGTTGCTGGTGTGTTCACACTGCACGATGGATCGGCAACAGGAGGTTTCACACTGCATGACTTTACAAAAGAAAGAATCGCCGACAACTTCTCCCTGGTCCGGAAACTACATTTCACAACCAAACAAACGCGAGAAGTGATAAGGAAATAACGGAAGATCACGCGTGGGTGAGACCGGAGTTCTCGCGCGACACTGAATTTGTTATTAAATATGATAGCCTACAAGAAGATTGCGATCAAAATTGTCTGTGCGCTGATTTGCAGCGAAAATGAGAAAAATAAACAGTTTATGCAGGAGGAAATGGTTGGGAAGACGAGGGGAGCAAGGACTGTGTTTTGCAAAGAGAGTTGGGGATAAATAAATAATTTTGCAAATGTCCTGCTGTTGCTGCTGGTCATGCAAATGTTTGTGCTTTGTTTCTGTTTGATATAATTGTAAATATAGGCCTATCTATTAAAATACTGATATTCTGGTCTATAACTCCTCCCTGAACATCTTGCTGTCCTGTATCTTGCTCTCTCGTTGGCTGTCCCTTTAATCCCTTTAATTGGGATTATGGAAGTTATAAATATATAAGGCAACAATTAAGCTTCAATCAATTAAATAATCATGTTCTTTAATTATCTCTAAAAAGGCTCATTAACAACGCAATAAAAAGTGACAAGCTATAAAGAAGCGGAAGCAACTTAATCAAAGTGTTTATGTCATAGGGGTATGTCATCTGTATCATATATCATGGAAGACGTTTCATTTATAGTGCTCTGAGAGTGCTAAATGGCTCTACAATTGTCAGTACGCTTAGATTTAGCTTTTGCTATCACACTCAACAAAACCACAAAACAAGATACTACTTCTCTTATGTCAGAGAATGTAGTGGCTAATAACCTTACACAAGGTTCCAGCATCTGTCTGTATAGGGATTACATGTATCTCTCTCTCTCTCATTGATATGTTATTGCATTCAATATTGTCAACATTACAGGTTGGTGAGAGCATGAGGACTATATAGGTCTCCAGCAGGTGCTGAGTGGCTGCTGTCTCAGGTCACACATTGCAACAGGACATGTTTCAGATCCCTGGCTGAGAGCTGGGTGACAGCCCTGGTGTCATGACGTCATTATCATCATCATCATCATCATCATCATCATTATAAAACCTATGCCGGGGGAATTATTCAATTAAAGTTGAGAGAGGATGCACTCTTGGCAAAAGGTCCAAAAACAATGGATGAACGGATGCTAGATAGTAGCTAGAAATACAATATGGTTGACGGGGATTTTCAGCCAAGAATGACATCATGGTCCCACAAAAGGTGCAGCACCCATGTGCGAAAATATCCAGCTTTGATTTACACCCACAGAAATGACAGGTGAAGTTTATGGGCAAATTTCTGATCCATCATCAGCTAACATGGGAATGGCCGTTTCATCAATTAAACATCTAGACAAAAAAATAATAGCACTCACAAAGCCTGATAAAACAAATAGTGCAACCTGAAAATGAGTAATTCAGGAATCACGCAGTGAAGGAATACTATGTACGTTTCTGTCCTTCTGTCAAATAACCAAAGCCTAAACATGTTAAGAATTCAGCTTTACCACGGTGGCTACCACATCTGCCATTATGTCAGCCATCGCATCCCAAATTTAGCCGAGGAACCATGCTTCTTATCCTCATTACAGGTAATAAAAACCATAAAGGAGATTTTAGTGAGATGATTGAGATGATGAAATTATTTCAGGGCTTAGCTCACCTTTAAAAAAAGCACAAACTTCTTGGAGACAATAGTGAACTGTAGTTTTTCATTGTGGCTATGTGGAGGGTTGGTTTCATCTCTAGTGGTATAGCTTCTTTGGAAGCTGTGGGTGGGTGTCTGGTTACTGGGGGAGTTATGCATTCTGCCTGAGGGAGAGGCTGCACTGCGTCCACTTAAACACAGACCAGGCCCCTCGCAGACAGAACGGGGTCAAAAGTCACAGCTTAACAGGGCTGCCCATTGTCTCCTGACAGGTTGGGTACATCCAGCGATGAAAATGCAATCAAAACAAACAGAGTCCTGCAATCTGGGGAGACAAGTGAGAGGGGCTTCTCCACTATCTTCATTAATCAGAGGCCAGGTAACGTTCAAAGGGACCCTTCCCTCATCCCTCAAACCCGGGACTCCAGGATGGACATGGTGGCTCAGACAAAAGAATAGTGGCTCCATGATTTTTCCTCCATTTAGACGCGTGCTTTTATTGTCACTGCCCAAATTTGATTGAATGTGGCAAAGGAGTGAACTATCCCAAAGTTTGACAATCTCATATCAACTTAATTCACTCTGCACTTGTAATTTATTCGTTTTCAAAAGTATGTTTAAAAATGAGTGTCAGCTTGCCAATACGGAAAAGTCATTCAATATCCCGTGTTCAAGCATAACAGAGTAAACAGGTGTGTAACAATTTGATTTAAATGTTTGGCAACTAAATATATTTTAAAAGGAATTTAATGTAGGTCAATCATGAAATCTACTCAACATTTTCCCTCTATTTGATCATTAAACTCCAAGAGGGTCTAAGAATCAAAATTTGGTTTTTATTTAAAATATCTGAGTCGAATTTTGTAGGATTTAGTTAGAAGTGATTTGGAGTACTTGACTTGCATGGAAATGAAAGTTCATTTTATTTTGAGAACCTCTGTTGATGTTATTTTTAATCGGTACACATCTGTTTCTCTTCTCTTGTAGATTAGACCTACTGATAGGAGCTGGATTAGTCTCAAAAACAACCGTCTCTGCAGGTCACATGTGCTCAAGGGCTAAGACCTAACAATATAGTGGTAAGTTAGACCGCATGTTTGTCACACAGGGAATATGTCACAAGGTACTTATGACAGTAATTATGTCCAATAACATGTGTGATTTCTCTAACCGCAGTTTTATACGTTGGTTTATAATAATATTATGTCATATTTTTTGCCTTAGCTGTTAGGTAAATAAATGAACACAATAAAATCACAATGGCATACAGGCAAGTGTCAAAACTATTATTAAAGCAGATTTTAACCAAGATGTTGAACTTATGTGCTTTCAGCTCAGGACAAGTTGAACTAACACTTTTACTGGGTCAAGTTGTCATGTGTTTTACATTTTACAGATTTACGCAATGTATTACATTTTTTATTAATTCTTTCTTTTATATCAATGCATTTTATATTTGCAATTTTCATGTTTAATCAATTGTGGCAACCTTCCTCATATAGTGTGACAACATGCCTCACTAATGAACTGCATGTTTTTCCTGAGCAGTTTTCTTTCAGGGAAGAAAAGAGCGTAAAAGCCAAGATTTTAAGTTATGTGCCTTTACAGAAATTACCAATTACATGGCTTTCACCGGAAATGTACGTGTTAGAGTAACAACCTTTTTACATTTAAACAATATATTTTTGTTAATTTTACAGGCCTGAAAAATTGCATAATCTTACATGAACAGATTGAAAAGCATTTATTCTTCCACATCACCCTGTGATTGTCAACATACCGAATTACTAGATAAAGATAAAATATGATGGTGTGCATTGTACATAACCTATTTAACCATAACAATTTATTTAATATAGAGATTTATATCCAAAGCAGCTAATGAAAGCTGGAATTTGAAAATGTATGTAGTATATGAAATTAATATTTCAATTGCCTTTTTAAAGAGGTGCCAATACTCCATTGAAATGGAATACTACATTAGAACGTCATTAACAGATACAAGCATGAGAATTGAATCCCTAGCTATTAATACAGCTGTATTTAGAGTTGAACTCTGTTCAGACCCACAAAAACAAATGACCAGTAGCGAGTGCACAAAGAGCTAACAAGCAAACAAGCTGAGTAATTAGACAGTTCACCCTAAACTACACAAAACGCTGACTTTCGCCATAAGAACAGCACACCTATAAATACCATAGCCAGGCAGCAGCTGAAGAAACAGACATAACTGTTAGCACCTCCAGCATGTCTCAGTCAGAAAGCAACTCTTTAATAAGGAGAATACAAAAACACACTGTTCTGGACCATAGAAACAGCCACATGTTGCTTTGCAATGTGCTCATATCTATTTACAAATGAAGCAACTAAATAAAACCATGTGTGCATGCCCAAGTGAGTGGTCAAGATAAACCTGGTGACCTTAAAATGGCTTTTCAGAATTGGCCAACAAATTGGCACAAACTGTTGCTTCTGTCTTACCGTTGAAAGGCTCGCTCTGGGCAGAATTGAACTGCTGCATAAGGAGAGGTCATACTGCCAGACTGGGGTCTTTACTGAGGTCGTCAAGGTTATCGGCAAGTGGCCCAAGCACATGTATTACAGCAGATCTGGAGTTATAAATAAATGAAAAACATGAAAAACATAAACAAAAAAGAAATTGTGAGGCAGATTAAAGTGCTAGAAGGTCAAGTGCACAGGAGTGAATCAAGTGTGGAGGATGTTTTAATTTTGGTTTAATCTTTCTACAGCCCACAAGCAAAGGGGCGGCGTCAATGCCAACATGCTGACCAATCCCTGACAACAACTGAACATGGTATCATACCCACTCAGTTGCTAGGATATAGATACTAAGCAACAACCCCCACCCATTCCATTCCTAGTCCATGTCCCCAGCGATGTATGTCTAAGCACTAACCTGAAAAGCACATTCTGTTGTCCATTCGCTGGCTGCTGTTTCTATCCAGAATCCCAGGAGCTTTCAGCCATGCGTGGTGATTGCATCACACTAGCCGCTAACTTCTATTTTAACCTGACCAGGTGAAATAGATGTCAAATCAAATAGCCCTCGGTGACCACGGGGGCTTCCTGACCTGTCAATAGGGCTGAAACTCTGTGTTAGAAGTTTATCGCCCTGCATCCCTTCATCCGCTAACATGCAGGGCAAGCACCTGTGACATGATAGACTAATCTTAATTGGCAGATTCCTGCTGTCATTGAATAAGATGAATAAAATTAACATTATAAACTCAAAATGATGCTCTCCTCTTGATGTCAGCTTGTTTGTTACTACCAATTCTACAATGCAAATTACATTAAAACTGCTACAGTATGTCCTTCAATGTGTTCTAAACACAACACATAGTTGTATTGTTAAAATCAAGCCATCAATAGACGCGCACAGAAATGTACAATTTCAATTTGATTTACAGCTGCCGATGGTATAGACCAGAGGCTGTAAACTTAGAGGTGTTTTGTGGTTTTTAGGGGTTGAATTGCAGATGAATCAGAGGTCTAAAATAAAGGGGAGGTCACAGAGGGGAGAATGATAATAAATAGATGCTGGGTATCCAGGGAACACGATCCGGTGCGCCGGACTTTTGTACCTTTAAAGAGAGCCTCAGTCAAGAGTCTTCCTTCTTCTATCCTTCCACCACCCATAATGTACTATAAAGGGAAACCTTATAACGTGCACAGTGTGTACTGTTCGGGACATAGGCCGTTTGTGTGTTCATTAATTCTTTTCCGTACCCAGTTTACTAATCTGACTTAGTAAAAAAATAAGGACAGGACTCAATTGTATCCATTAGGGATTGCCTGTATTCTGAAAACTGGATGTCCCATTCCAGAATGGAATCAGACCCGATTGCAGATTTTCAGTATTATCCAATAGCCTATGTGAAATTAGTTGGCAGAAAAGCAAAAGGTGTTTTGGTAGTAGAGCTAAAAATACTGAAAAAAATGTTACTTCATGTTTACTTTAAATGTTGCCGTAATTTAAAATGATTCATCCATGCATATTATGTTTTTATTTATTTTTTATTTATGTGCCCTTGTAATTTTAAGTTGGCATGAAACGGAAGTTACTTTAGTCTTTTATTCCCTATTGTGACATATCCGAGTGAAATGGCTTCTCGAACAAGAAAAATGTAAGGTGGGACTCGATTTTGTACATTGGGAATTGATTGGATTGTTGGATCGTTGTTGTTTGCTATTGCTGTGATCTCATGTGAGTGACAGGTTTTCCGATGCTTGAATACAAAATTCTGTTTCATGCCGACTTTAACCAGAGCCACTTTAAGGCAAGCCTTCAATATTAGCAAATAAAGTGTACATGCGGTGGTACGCAGAGATGAAGGCCTTTTTTTTTATTTTTTTTTATTAACGTCAATGGAGAAGAGGAATAGAGAAGTCACAAACAATTGTTCTTTGATAACCAATCACATTGCAGCCTTAAATTATGTCTTGAATTTCTGTCAGAGTTTTAAGACTGTCAAATTCGATGACATTAAGGCTATAATGTGACATGATCCAAATTAACCGTTACGCTTTCTCCGGTGTCACGGAACTTATAAGAACATCTCTGCTTTAACTAACTGACCAGCAACCTCTCAATCTCAGTTTTTTGTCCTTTGATATATCTTTCCCTACACATGCCAAGCAGCAAGTTATTTTAGACCAACCCCACAACACACACCCAACACACAGTTAAGCATACACGGCACACACCCAGGCAGATAGCTTTACAAACATCTGCAAATTGTGTGTCCTCATTTTGCCATTCCTGAACAGAATCCAACTTTAAATAAATGTTTCGCCCAGCTGTACTTGACTTTAGTTTATAGATGGTGGCAGATTCCCATACCCACAACCAAAGTGAAAATATGATACAATCCCAGACTTTCACTGTGTACTGGATATTAAATATTAAATAACTAAAAGCCTTACAGAAGTGCTTTCTGCTCTCTTTAAGGAGGTATAATATTTCATGCCATGGCAAAATAAATCCTATTCGTGTGTGGAATGAGTTTGCAATCTGAATTCAATGTGATAAGATTTATATAAAAAATGTTTTTGTTTTTTGTTTTGTATTTAACACAAAATAATTGCAAGGAAACGTGCCTTTCTGTCGAGTGGACTGAAAGTAAGAACAAACATACAAGATAGTGACACGAAAAGGTTTAGCCCGATTCACAAATAAAGGATAAGGTTATTTTAATGAATCATTCAGAAAGACTCACAAACTCAGGAATCATCCGTTTTAATCCTTCGCTGAATGAACTCATCGGCTGTGTCAGAAATCACCCCCTATACCCTCTAATAGGGCACTATTTGAGGGGACAGCCATTTGTAGAGGTATCCGAAACCATTCCGGACGTTATTGAGTGCACTCATTTAATCCCATAATGCACCGCAATAACAAGTGTGCAACCGATGTACACTCAAAGGCATCCGAATGAATTAATCTCTCCAGAAGATGAAGCCTGCAGGTGAATCATCCATCCATCCATTTTCCAAACCACTTGTCCAATGTGGGTACAGTGCAACATCATACAGGTATTAATTCCTTTTTAATTGATTATTAAGTTGTTTAATTAAGGCTATAATTAATTATAATTATATAATTATAATTAACTATACATAGCTTCCATAACAGAGTTCAATATAGGTGTTTTCATTACTAAGCTGTCAGTTTGCTAAGTTTCAAATGATTATTAAGCACAAACTATGCAAAAGTGGGAGCCCTTTCAGTGGACTCAGTGTCCGAATTCACTTACTCGTTTTCATTCATACCTTCAAGTGGTGTAAATGCACTATATTAGTGGAGTAATGTAAGGAATAGTGAATATATAAGGAACGGTTTCAAACAAAGCCATTGATTCTGTTAGACCAGTTACTGAATCCACATCTGACTCTCTACATTCCATTCTGAAAAGAAGTTGTATACATAAGTTTTGTGAAAATTAAATCAGTAATATATACATACAGTATATAATATATCCGTCTCCCATGGGTGAACGTGATTTCACCAAGTACCACATGTTCCTGGATCAACATCTTTGTTGATCCTGAAACAACTTTCAGATTAACCAATCAGAGACTAGCTTTGTAGACCAAAGAGAGGTATTGTTGTATGCGGATGTTTACCGACCGTGATGATAACATCAACAAATTAGTTTAAGTTAATGATCAAAAGTTTTGTTTTGATTTTTTCTTACAGTGTCAGCAGGTTATAGTTGCATTCTTAAGGGAGTTGCAGAATCACATAGTTAAAAATGAAATATAACACATAGAACAAATAATAAAGAACTCCAGGGACAAAGAAATAAAACCACGAGAAGGACCGAACTAGAAGCAACCATACATGTACAACAACTGACAAAGTAACAGTGAAACACAAGGGCTATAAATACACATGGGCAAACAAGCTTAACTGAGGAAACAAGATACACCTGGGGAGACGAATCAACATGAAAAACTACATAGGACTATACAAAACGTAGCACAAGACAGGAAATGACAAAAGTATTAGGGATTTACTTAGAGTTAATGACAGTTATCATGAGCATTGTCCGAAGCAGATGTCATAACAAATGTCAGTCGAATGTCAGTAGTTGGGTAAAATTCGATAGCGGTTAATTAGAGAATAAATTAAATATATTTTTTGTTTTTTATTTTTTCCCCATTTGCTCAAATAGCAAAAGAAAAACTCCACAATAGTGTTTTCATAACTTTCAAAAAGAGGGAAAAAAGAGAGAGGGATAACGGCAGTCAGAAGGGAGAAAGATGTCAACTTTACCATCACTTCCACAGCCACTGTACTAGAAACACCCTTACAGCAGCATTAACTAGTTTTTTGTAATTTGATTCAAAGGTAATATAATACAAAGGATACAGTAGTGTTATACTTGTACATACATAAAAAAATAATAATATATATACAGGTCCTTCTCAAAAAATTAGCATATTGTGATAAAGTTCATTATTTTCCATAATGTAATGATAAAAATTAAACTTTCATATATTTTAGATTCATTGCACACCAACTGAAATATTTCAGGTCTTTTATTGTTTTAATACTGATGATTTTGGCATACAGCTCATGAAAACCCGAAATTCCTGTCTCAAAAAATTAGCATATCATGAAAAGGGTCTCTAAACGAGCTATTAGCTAATCATCTGAATCAACTAATTAATTATAAACACCTGCAAAAGATTCCTGAGGCTTTTAAAAACTCCCAGCCTGTTTCATTACTCAAAACCGCAATCATGGGTACGACTGCCGACCTGACTGCTGTCCAGAAGGCCATCATTGACACCCTCAAGCAAGAGGGTAAGACACAGAAAGAAATTTCTGAACAAATAGGCTGTTCCCAGAGTGCTGTATCAAGGCACCTCAGTGGGAAGTCTGTGGGAAGGAAAAAGTGTGGCAAAAAACGCTGCACAACGAGAAGAGGTGACCGGACCCTGAGGAAGATTGTGGAGAAGGACCGATTCCAGACCTTGGGGGACCTGCGGAAGCAGTGGACTGAGTCTGGAGTAGAAACATCTAGAGCCACCGTGCACAGGCGTGTGCAGGAAATGGGCTACAGGTGCCGCATTCCCCAGGTCAAGCCTTTTGAACCAGAAACAGCGGCAGAAGCGCCTGACCTGGGCTACAGAGAAGCAGCACTGGACTGTTGCTCAGTTTTGCATGTCATTCGGAAATCAAGGTGCCAGAGTCTGGAGGAAGACTGGGGAGAAGGAAATGCCAAAATGCCTGAAGTCCAGTGTCAAGTACCCACAGTCAGTGATGGTCTGGGGTGCCATGTCAGCCGCTGGTGTTAGTGCACTGTGTTTTATCAAGGGCAGGGCCAATGCAGCTAGCTATCAGGAGATTTTGGAGCACTTCATGCTTCCATCTGCTGAAAAGCTTTATGGAGATGAAGATTTCATTTTTCAGCACGACCTGGCACCTGCTCACAGTGCCAAAACCACTGGTAAATGGTTTACTGACCATGGTATTACTGTGCTCAATTGGCCTGCCAACTCTCCTGACCTGAACCCCATAGAGAATCTGTGGGATATTGTGAAGAGAAAGTTGAGAGACGCAAGACCCAACACTCTGGATGAGCTTAAGGCCGCTATCGAAGCATCCTGGGCCTCCATAACACCTCAGCAGTGCCACAGGCTGATTGGCTCCATGCCACGCCGCATTGAAGCAGTCATTTCTGCAAAAGGATTCCCGACCAAGTATTGACTATTGTGTGCATAACTGAACATAATTATTTGAAGGTTGACTTTTTTTTTTGTATTAAAAACACTTCTTTTATTGGTCGGATGAAATATGCTAATTTTTTTAGACAGGAATTTTGGGTTTTCATGAGCTGTATGCCAAAATCATCAGTATTAAAACAATAAAACACCTGAAATATTTCAGTTGGTGTGCAATGAATCTAAAATATATGAAAGTTTAATTTTTATCATTACATTATGGAAAATAATGAACTTTATCACAATATGCTAATTTTTTGAGAAGGACCTGTATATATATATATATATAACTTTGCAGGATTTACAATGCTGATGACCGTTAAAATGCGTCACACAGTCTGTGAAAAAAAGGTCCATTGTCATCTCTGATTTAGATTCTATTTATTAGCCTCATTTGGGTATGGCAGGGTATAGCAGTATAATAAAACAATTTTGAAATCGTAATATAGCATATAGTGCAATCTCAAAGGCTATGAATCAATTAAATAAATATAGGCTATGCGCTGCAGGTTTCAGATTGAAGCGCAACGCTTTATTTACATGCATGCAGGTTACAGCGTCACAGAGTTCAATTCACTGTAACACAAACTCAGTCTCTGCAAGTGCTGTTTGTTTGTTTCCAATAACACGCATTTGGGAAAGCATTTTAAAATGTCTGAAGCGCTCTGTTTCATAGCGCACTGTAGCACCATTATCCTTTACATGCATGGGACTCCATCTCTGCATATTCTGTTTGGATTGCTTATAACATTCATCTGGAAATGCAATATGCGCGACTTCACCATGCTTGTAACGTTGATCATTTATAAACCTATACCAACACAGCAAAACACGTCAATTTGTTTTTAAGTATGCACATTGTTGTTCATCGCTATTTCAAAATAAAAGTTTATAACCTCGGTCTGAGTTTGAATGTTGTGATGTCCATGTGTTCTTGTTCAAGAAATTACAATGACTGTATTTTCTATTGTAAAGAAGTGGCCAAATATTAAAGATTAAGAAGTGGACATTTTAATAATATTTGTTTTTTGGCTAATATTAAACAAGGATTTGACCATGCTGTAAAGAGTAACAACAATCCACAATAATATTTGACAACTGTTTTATAATGTTTAGCTAATTAATATACACAAAGAGAATATTTCTTAAAATTAAATCCACTTAAATATTTTATATAGCTAAAACTTAATTTAATAGCATGAAACCGATCAAATAAAAAATGTATTAACTAGGCTATCTCTTACTGTTATCTGTTAGTTTGTTAGTAGTTAATACATCTGGCACACCTGCACGTGCTAACAGATTAGTACAGAGACCATCACTGTTCTGAAGTATACACAGCCATAGTTTTTATACTGTATAATTCAACAAATAGTCTTGATGAGATTAGTCCAATCCTCATAACCTCAGCTATCTTCACTGGTAAGCCCACAAAAAACAGACATAACAGAACATTAAACACTAACTGATCTCCCCACACTAATCTTGATAAAAAAACCTTAATTTTAACATCAACTCCTTTAACTGTCAGAAGAAAAACATGATGGAAACTAGAAATCTGCTGTAATTTATCAAGACTGAGTTCAGCTGAATAAAATCAGTTATTAAGTTGTATTACCTTAGTTTCATATTCAAGTAATATTTGAGTAAAAATAAACTTGTTTCATTGACTGAGAGGTTTTACAGTGTAGCAGAATTAAATTTATTGCAAAACTTCAAATTGATGGTATTGCTTAAGAAAGAAGCCTAGCATTCTGTATGGTATTCAGATGTTAATATGAAAGTCTATATGATGAATTCAGATTCAGTTCTGAGGATTCGGTGCACTAATTTGAACCGATGACTTTTACGGCTCGTGAAATTAATCATTCGAAAGTGTTATCCTCGTGAATCGGACTACACGGTCAAACCACACGCCTATTTGGAGACTGTGGGGAAAATTCAATAAAGGTAGCTATTCGCTAGACTGGCTGTACAGTTTTAATTAATTATGTACAGTGTAGCCTATACGGCAACGACAAGGTGACTTCTCAGGCAAAAAGAAGATTTATTTTTCCGCGTAGTTAGAACTGAAAGCGTGGGAACCTCCCCATATAGGTGAGAAGGGTTGCAAAAAACACTGATGTAGGCTAATTAATGACACCTGCGTGGAGGCACAGGAGAAGCAGAGAGGAAACACATTGCTTTGAGATGTCGTTGAGAGTCACGTGAGAGAGTCTGTGATGTCGCGGTTTCACATCGCAAATCCTGCATATTTTTTATATGTTCATTAAAAACAAATTATGTACATTTATAAAACTATACTTTATTATTTGCCTTTGCATCAAATTACATAAAACTAACGTTGCTGTGGGAGTGAATCAAATTTATGTCTTTCTCTTCTCTGACTTCTGACTGCCGTTATCAATCCCTGACTATTTTTTCCCTCTTTTTGAAAGTTGTGAAAACACTATTGTGGAGTTTTTCTTTTGTTACTTGAGCAAATTGGACTACAAAAAAAATTAAATAAATAATGGAGTCTTTCTTTCAATGCTATAGAGGTTTACCCAACTGTGACTACTTCCGCTTCAGTGAAACCCAGAAATGTGAAAAGGGTCAATTAGACCTCGTCGAGGTTGACGACTGAAGACTTTTATTCTAGGATTGATTCCTTCAGATTTAATCGCATTTAACAGGTCAGTTTCCACAAGGCAGAACATGTGACAGCACATGTGCTGCAAATACTCAATGCAACCAAATACAGAAACGCACTGCAACCAAATTAAAAAATGCGCTGTAAATAGCACAACTCAATGCCCTGCAACTGAAGAAAAACACATGCAAATAGAAAAAACACCAACAAATTAAGATAGCATATTCTTTGGTTTGAGAACTCGTGCTGCAAATAATCACAATGCACCAAATACAGAAACACGCAACAAATAGCACGGAAATGTTTCAACGGGACCCCAACATGTGACGAACCTGGCTGGGACATGCTTATTGTTCAGTGTCTACTCGTCAGTGGTGTTGTCGATAATAACTTAGGCATATAGTCCAAGGAAGATGAAGATTCCAATAAACATTGAGATTTATTAAACACAGCATGGGGCAAACACAAACGAAACAGCGTGTAACTCATGAACAATACCGGACAATGAGGGAGAGGAGGTGAGGAACTTAAATACACAATGGTGATGAACATAATGACAAACAGATGAGATGATTAATGAGTGTCCATGGAAACTTATTTGTGGTGGGAAACTTGAACAAAGGAAAGGAAACGTGACTCTTGCTCAGCTCATGCTGAATTGAGCAGATGTTTTCAGTTTTTAATTGCAGTGTCTATTCTGTAACTGAACAAAACTATTTTGTATTGCTATAAAAAAAATGTAAATGATGGTGATGCCGCGGTGGTCAAGTGATGTAACCGGTTGTGGCTGATCACCGTGTAACGCTGACAATCACAGTAAGCCTGACCAGCTGAGGCTGGGGTTGGAGGACTGGCTGAACTTTGCAGTGAAGGTGGGAAAGGGAGGCTGAGCGGGGTCAGCGATGATAACACAATGTCAAAACAGGGTGATGAAACAGTCCTTATGCTGGGTAGGAGCATTGCAGTGATGACACAATTTCAGTACAGTGCGATGAAGCAGTCTTTGTGCTGGACCGGACCAGTGATGATGAGGGCATATATGATTCAGGGTTGGGCAGAACCAGCGATGATGAGGGTACAAAAGGCTCAGGGCAGGGCTGGGTGGGTAACAAAGCCTCAAATTCCCAATCGATCAGCCATTCCTCCATGTCCCACTCCACAAACCCTCTCCTTTTCACAGATGTTGCCTGCTCGCACACCTGATCAGACTCACTGTGGTGCTTCGGCTCCAGGGCGGCTCCTCCATCACGGCAGGCGGAAGCTCCTCGTTTGCGGTGGGCTCTGGCGTCATCTCCTTGTCATGGGTGGATTAATGAGTGTCCATGGAAACCGATGAGTGGCGGGAAACTTGAACAAAGTAAACACAGAAAACGGGCAACGGATGAATACAAACTAAAAGTCAATGAAATGGAATCTAACAGAAAATAACTATGACATCGATGAACTAAAAGGTGAGTTTTTGTTTTGTTTATTTTAACATCCTGATCGTATGTGCATTGTGAGTGTTGCAGCGCGCTTCTGTATTTGGTTGTGTTTTGAGTATTTGCTGATGAATAAGTTCACTCACATGAGATCCCAGCAGTAGCCAATGACAACAATCCAATTATCCAATCAGTTCCTGATGGACAAATGTTGCGTTTACACTTGGCATTAAAATGCGACCTGTATCCGGATGTTGTCCACATACACATTGAAAAGACAAGTGTAAATGCGCTTTCTGATCGGAATGTTATCCGATCAGCGTGTCCAGGATCGGAGGTAGTCGAGGACGCATTGTGATCGGATCTCAGAGTAATGTAAGCGCAATCCAGCCATCATGTCTGCATTCACAGGTGGACATCACACAACACCTAATAATGTGATAATCCCAGTCATTATTCCCCCTCCTCTCTCCAGGAATTGCTGCACATAGCTGTGTGGTTTTGCGATACAGCCGAGTGTGAAGTACATCGCAAATATACTAAAATTGTTTGCTTTCGTACCCTAAAGTTGCAGAACCATTCATTTTTGTAAAGAACGCACATTTTTCCCACCACAGCTGGCAACGTTCTCGGATAGGTACGTTTCTCTATACCGTTTCCATTACGGCATCTATCCACATTATTAGTACTTGAAGCCTCTACATCCTCCTCATTTTACAAGATTTTTAAAATGTACCCCGAAAACTGAAAACTGTTTTTAAAAGAAAACCCAACAGGTCAGGTGGACTTTGCACCTGAGCCATCCTTTTTTTTTCTTTTCGCAGGAATGCGAGATCCAATCTGTTATCCAGATACAGAAGCCACTTGATGTGGACAGGTGTAAATGCACCGTGTCTTGATTGGCTTATGATCCGATCTGCTTGATCGTATCACGGTGATCGCATGTAAACGCAGCCAAAATCAAAGCCCACTCTACATTTTTCTTGTTTAAGTAGCCGTTTCACTTGGATATATGTAACAATAAGAAAGAAAAGACTAATGCATATTCCGTTTACAAAATTGGTTTTTTTCCGTTTTCACCATTAACAATTTGGACAAATCACCAATTAGGACCACACACTGTAGTGGTTACCACCCCTGTTCTTCAAGCAAGGACAAAATAACATTACTAATATGATCTCTTGATCATGTTGAGTTCAAGTGATATTGCAGATGACACATGAAACCCTTACATCACTGCAGTGTTAATTGCTCTTAACATGCA
This sequence comes from Siphateles boraxobius, assembly GCF_051911475.1. Classification (NCBI taxonomy): domain Eukaryota; kingdom Metazoa; phylum Chordata; class Actinopteri; order Cypriniformes; family Leuciscidae; genus Siphateles; species Siphateles boraxobius. The sequence goes on from NW_027509042.1 coordinate 19,077,788, forward strand.
GTCATTGGATGATAGTCAATCACCCTATTACTTCATATGAAATACACATTCTCATTTAGGGCCCTCGTGATTACGTCAGTTTCTACAGTGGGCTGTGTGTTGTGTTAGACACACAGGCCATATGTCTTATCTCACATCTCTAATGTGCTGATTATCTTGTTGCAGTGTAGATCACAGATTTGTTGTTGCATGATCTGCAGGGTTAAACCCATGTTAATCTGTACTTGCATAGATGGGTTAAAAGTAGTCGTTTATAAGGCAATGACTGAGGCACATGCAACTTTAAGTACATCATCCCTCCTAATTCGTCTTTATGCCCTTTATCTTCCTTTACACACTATGGTACGGCAGATCACACCACCTATTACTGTCCCATGCTTGCATACGGCTAAGCAGTTGTCGGGGGGCAGCTGGTGAGGATGGTCTTCAACATGAGGTCAAGCGTACACTGCGTGGGACGAACATACGCCACCCACTCTCAGGCACTGTGTAGGGCTCAAGCGTATGCGTATGTGTCTGTATTGCCCGCTGTGACTAATGGTGTGGGTATTCAAATGAGTCACAGGGACTGGTGTTCAGTGCAGTGTTTGAGAGGTGATAATTCATGGAGTACAGAGGCTTGTGAACAACTCCAAAACTGCCCGGCAACTCACCAGTGTTTACATCAGCCTGTCACATTAAACATAAAGACGGATCATTCCTTTAACGAACAAAATAAAGGGTGAAATAATCCACTTGCTATATAGGGAATGGCAAATTATTACTAGAATAGCGACAACGACAAATAACGACTGTCTGATAAAGAAATAGAACAGTCTTTAAAAAAGGTATGCCAAGTTCTTAGAAATGTATTCTTGTTGGTTTCATATGGTTTTGGAAAAAAAAACAAAAAAACTTTTGAAAGGTTTAAATGTAATTACTCTAAAATGTCATGTGATGCAATACAAACAAACAACATTTTCATAACCCCTTGAATACACACGAGTGTGCACATCTTAATTTTTATTTTCAAATACATACAATTTTAAAAATAAAACCAGAACTAACCTTGCCTTGTCATAAAAATTTCAGTAAGATTTTTTGATATGTATACTGTTTTTTTTCATTATAATTAGGACAGTTGTATTAAGCCCCCTGCCAAAAAATAAATACACAAATAAAATAAAAATAAAACATTTCATTTTAATTCAGAAATGAAAAACATGCTCATAGTAAGATGTACTGATTATATTAAATGTAAATTGCATTTGTAATGTGGTTTTGAATAAATGAATAGATCCTATTAAAAATGACCAAGTAACAAGTGATTCACACTTTTGAAACAATAACTGAAAGCGTCTTATAAAAAAATCTCCACTTCTCACATGCTGTCATTAAAGAGATAATACTAGTTTGTGCACCTTGTTATTGTCCTAAGTATAAAACTGTAGACAAAGAAGAATACTTTCCCACGTTGTGAATCACACTATACCTACTGCCCTCAGCTCACTTTTGTCACAGTGACTTCTCCACCTAAAATCAGTTGTGTCACCATTCATGGGAAAATTCAAGTTGCTGGTGGCAAGGAGTAAAAGGCGAAATGCCAAATTTTGAATCATCCTGTAGGACAGCTTTTGGTGGGAACCAGATTTGTTTTCTTTTCTTTTTTTTTCTTTTTTTTTTATATCCTCTGTTGCATTATTAATTACGAACTGGTTTGGGATTATAGCTGAATAATTCACATCTAGTAAAAGCTGTTAGTCTACAACAAAACAACTGATTATTATTTTTTTTGTCTTGCAGTTGTTGCACCAGCTCCAAAACATGTAACCCTTCCTGAACTGTATAATATTTTTTGTTTTTACACAACACACTTCTTCATTTTTCACCTTTCTATTTGTTCTTGTGCATGTTCCAGTTTGATGCAAAAACTCAGTAAATGCTGCAAAGGTTAAAAGTATGTAAGGAACTAAAGATCACGCATGTATCACAGACAATATTCACAGTTTATCTAAGCAACATTTATTTAATTACAGTGCAGTAATCATCATAAGATTATAATTATAAACTGATTTTTTTTTAAAGTAACAAACAAAAACACCTTCCAACTGATAATATAAAAAATTGGAACACATTATGACACCCGGGTAAGCCACTGTTCGTTTAAACAGGTTTTTCTGGACTTTGTTTACCTCTGCAATACAGAATCCTCTCATTTACTGAGAAAAAATACTCTTTAAGCGTGACACAATGTTCATAGTTCTCAACAACAGTCATTTCAAGCCTCGCATCACAAACCTTGTTCACACCGCCAGCATTGCTGAATGTTGCAGTCAGTGCACTTGTTGGTTGTTAGTAGGCATTACATCTGGTTTTAATCATCACCACTGCTTAGATGTCATCAAATCAGTTTTGATATGACTAAAATTATTTTTTCTAGAGGAAAAAAGATTGTAAATAATTTGCACTAGTGCATAATGCATCATATCAGAGACAAGAATCAATGAGCTATGCATGTAAACCTCCCTCCCTTGCCCTCAAGTTAGTGCGGCCACCTTCTATGCCAATTAATGCTGGTTCAATCCCATTTGTAATGGCCCGATTAGGCCTAGTAATGTTGGTGCCGTGACCCGGATGGGGGTGAGGTTTAGGGGGATGAGTGTAATGGAGGCCAATTAATAAGAGCGGTGCAGGTATATCTCACTCCCCTGCCCTTTAAATGCACGCTAGAGGCATCTTTAGTGTCCCTGTTAGAGTCTCTGCCTCCCGTGATGGTTGATGCTGGTTCGAATTCCCCTTTGAATGGTGCGAGTTACATATGGTTGCATTTTCTTAACTTTGTTGTGTGGATTAATATAGCCACATCTTGCCGGCAATAGTCAGAAAACTTTCAATATAATCTTCGAATGCGAAAAAAAAATCATCCACTTCTGCAGATGCTAATATGATGTTCATATCCAATATTCCTGCTGTTGGGAATATTGCTCATGCATGTGGAGTACATCAGACATTGAACGGGCAAATGCTGTTTCCAGTGTAGACAGCGTCAGTTATTTTAATGGGTTCTATTTGCTTTTGACGTGATGTTTGCAATTGGTGTTACTTTTTTTTCCTTTCTTTTTTTGGAAGAGAACATTTTAAACTATGACACTAGCAGAATTTTTTAATGGTACAATGACCACTTGTATATCAAAAGATTAAGGAAAAATAGATTTCTCATGTCATGATCCCTTTAAATTACATGAAGCATCATGTGTCAAGTTTGAGATTTTGATTTATGAATGTTGCGTTGTATCTCCATTGGCCAAATTCTTTATTCTTCTTCAGAATATCAGATAAGCGACTGCCTTGGACTGCTCTCAGTTCATGTGTACCCTATGGGTTGTTGCAGTAAGGGGTAGTGTAAAAAGAGATCTCTTTTAACAGCCCTTGTACACATTTGAGCAGGTGTCTCTGGCTCAGCACTTCTGTGAGGTAACCCTATCTTTGATATTCTAACTTTCAGAAAAATAGCTCATGATGTAAAACTTATGGCCTGGTGTTTAGCAACCAGGAGATTGGTATCCAGGCAACCGAGTGACAAGTGTGATTGGTTCTCCCGTCAAACCATTAAAATGAATGTTTGTAGTACATAATGTGGCATCTCAATGATATCTTATCCATGGTCCATGAGCTACCACATATCCATGCGTAATTTGAGAGAGGCTCTAAAGTGTCCTTTGTCACAGGATAGGCTTTAAAAATAAAACGGGGTTAAATTATGTAAAGGGCTGCTTTAATGCAAGCAAATAGATCTTACTCAGCTCAAGAGTTAGCTGAAGGCTAAAAGTCATTTATCAAGGGCAACTTGATTATAAATTGCAAGTTATTCCTTTAAGTCATTGACTCTACATGACTATTAAGGTAGTATTATTGAGTTGTTATGGCAACAGACTTTATTAACATCAGCTTTTAGCAGATGTTTCGGCCTGTATCCACCTATGCAGTTCGATGGATTGACGCACAATGGCTACTTTACAGTTAAAGGCATTCAGTTCACTTTGTGAAATTTCCACTGTGAGTCATCTCTAAGAAAGCATGTCGATGTGACAATGTTTAACAATAACTATGTGTTTCCATTGGCTCTCAACATTAACAATCTTTTCATACGTGCAATGGAGAATCATGCAAAGGCCACGTAATCTGTTTTTCTAATTGGATTGGCTCAAGGAATTTACATTGCCGTGGAAGAGAATGAAAGCCGATCTGGGTGAGAGGGAGGTAATAGTGTGTATGTACATGAACACTCGCACTGTAAGGTGGGCCAGGTTCCTATGAGATAACGTCACCTGCCAATCAGTACAACCAGCTGCTTATGTGTGTGTGTGTGTGTGTGTGTGTGTGTGTGTGTGTGTGTGTGTGTGTGTGTGTGTGTGTGTGTGTGTGTGTGTGTGTGTGTGTGTGTGTGTGTGTGTGTGTGTGTGTGTGTGTGTGTGTGTGTGTGTGTGTGTGTGTGTGTGTGTGTGTGTGTGTGTGTGTGTGTGTGTGTGTGTGTGTGTGTGTGTGTGCGTGTGCGTGTGTCCAAGGGACACTGGAGGGGTCGTGAAGACTATCCATTCTTCTCAGATTTATGTATTTCTGATATAAATTCTATGAAATAACCACTCACATCACTATCTCCTTTAAATGAGCTTTTCTTCATGAAAAACTATCATGTGCTAAGCAACGCTGTGTTTTTTTAATTAATTTTTTTATGAAAACATTGATTGGTTTTCAGAATGCTAAACATTGTGTGTGGTATATTGGGAGTTTAGAAGCACTCCTTAATGGGATATGATAGATAAATTCAGTGATAAACAAGAGATTTACACCAGTCTGGATCACCATTGTCACCATTATGTTCAGTTCATAGACTTTCAGTTGTTTTCATTCATCACCTGTGTTTCCCTGTCATTTTCCCGCCACCAATCTATAACCATGGACACTGATCACCTTCCTCACAGCTGCCTGTCGTTTGTGTTCATTATCTCTGTGTATTTAGTTCCTGCCTGTATTCAGTTCTGTTTCCGGTATTTTTGTGTTATACATGCTGTCTCACCTGTTTGCCTGTTCCTGAGTTCGCTATATTAAAGAAAATGTTATTCCTACTTTCATCTCCGTCATCCTTCCTACGAGCCGTGTAGGAATACCAGACCAAAAAAAAAGGAAAATATTGACTTCATCGTCCTAGTTCAGAAGAGCCAGGATTTCTTGTCTTTCACCACAAACTTCTTTTACCTTGCAGTCACCAGCCCCCTCGATGACGAAACACTGAAGACCCTGTTCTGGATCGGGGGAAACTTCCACCATCCGATCGACCTCCCAGACACCTCGAACCTGAACTGGAGGGAGGCCATCATCAGATGTCTGGAGAGCGTCGCACCCCGATCCAGAACACAGCCAGACCCAGAGCCCTATTACAACCCTGGACCGTGGAGATCTCGTGCGTGCCCCCTGCAGACGGAGAGCAACCGCCCGTGGAGACGCGCCAGCCAGAGCCTGAGATGAAGAGGACAGAGCTGACCCTTGCCCCGGAGGAGGAGCTCTAACAGAAGTCTGACCAGGGGTGTGAGCCCACGACATCCGCAGACGAGGGAACCCAATCAACGCAACACGAGGACTGGCTGATAAACTTCACGGAAGAAACAACTTTTCCCACCCTATCCCACCCGTCATCTGCATCTTTGTCGTTTCATCTCCACTCCAGTGACTGTATCTACCCTATAATTTTAACACCCAGCTCAGCCAGTCCTCCAGCCGCAGATCAGCACACCATCCCCACAACTGTACATGAGGATCCTGCGGCTCCACCTCCAGCCTTGGTCCTCTGCACTCCATCTCGGCCTGTCGACCTGCTGGCTCCGTCTTGGCTCCTCCCACCTGCGCCTCCACCAGATACCCTCGAACAATCGGCTACATCGGGTTCACTCGTCCTGCCGACTCCCCCTTGGTCAGTCGTCACTCTAACTTCACCACGGACTTACGCTCCGTCCGCTACCGTCCGTCCCTCCACCCTTTGGCTACAGCGGGCTCCTCCTTCCCCTCGGCGTCACCTCGGTCCTCCCTCACCTCGACTCCGTCTCTGCTCTCGGGTACTCCGGCTCCACCTCCAGGGTTCGACGCCACGATGTCGCCTAGGTCTCCGAGTCCAGCATTGTCGCTTGCGTCCACCAGCTCTCCGTCTTTGCTGATAGATTCACCCGCAGAGTCTCCGTCGGTCGTCCCCTAGCTACCGTCAGCCTCCACCTGATCTCCTCCCTCCCTCTACTCCGTCGTTGGCTGTCGGTACTGGTCTGCTCGTGGTCTGCGTCACCAGGCCCCTTCCATCTTTGCCACCAGGGATTTGTCGTCATCCCCTCACCATCCTGTCTCTCCAGCCTCTCACCTTCACGTCACCTTCACCTCGTCCACCTCCAGAACTCCCTCCGGTCCTCCCTCCGTGGTTCCGTTACGGCGCGAGGACGCGCCTTGCCGGAGGGGGGAGTAATGTCACCATTATGTTCAGTTCATAGACTTTAGTTGTTTTCATTCATCACCTGCGTTTCCCGCCACCAATTTGTAACCATGGACACTGATCACCTTCCTCACAGCCGTCTGTCGTTTGTGTTCATTATCTCTGTGTATTTAGTTCCTGCCTGTATTCAATATTGTTTCCGGTATTGTTGTGTTCTCCATCATCCTTCCTACGAGCCGTGACAACCATGTACTGTATCTGTATTATGGTTTGCCTTGCTCTATGCTATATGCTAACTTATTTATTATAATTGTTCATTTTATTATTAATATATATTTTGATTAGTTTGTATTTATTTATTGAACTTAGATGTTAACTAGACACAAACACACATACAAAATATTTAATTAGATTATCTGGATTAACATATACCTGTTTTTGGTTAAAATTTTAGGTGTAATTAATCACTTTAGGATTCTCATTGCTGGACATAGCATTCACAAATGACAGCATTACACTACTGGTATACACAATACAAACAGTGGAGAATGGAGATCAAAGAGCAGGGAATTACATGAAAGTTGATGCTGATTCATTCAGTCTCTTCGTTCTTAACATGCAAAGTCAGGTGGATTGCATTTTCTCACATTTTCCCCTCTTCTCTTGCATTTACTCATTTTTCAAAGTCATCTTGAATGTTGTTAAATTGTCAACACAGCTGGAAATGTTGAGAGAAAACCACAGAAGTGGACCAAGACCATAACTGATGTTGATTCCTCAAATTTATTCACTTTTCTTTTGAAGCCACCATTATGGTGGTTAATGTCATCTTTGGGTTGACACTTGAAACGTATTTTGTTTCTATATAATTCTCTTCCAATCAGTGTAATGGTGTTACAAGAATTATTTGTGCTTTCAAATGAACAGTATGGGTTTCTTTTTAATCCAACTTCAAGCTAGATCATAATCTAATGCACGTTTGGCAGTTATGATCTATTAAAATTGTATTACTAAAACCTGTATTATAAACGTCATTCTATTGTGAAACATAAAACTATTAATGGTGTAAAGTAAAGCAATCTAAGTCAGCATTGTATAAACTTAAGTTAGTCCAACATAAAAAAGTGACCACAACACATTTTCTTTTATTTTAATAACTTTTAATTTTGTCAGTGTAACTCAGAAATGACAGATTTTCTTGATGGCTTTAACACTATAGCGAGGCTTTTGAACAAAAATTTCGCCATTTATCAAAAAGTACACCCATTTCCCAGAACTATAAACATTATTCCCCTGTTTTGACACATAAGTCAGATTTGTTGAACTGTCAGTGCAAAACTCTACACACAAATCCCTTCATTTCTCATTGCCTACATGTTGTCATTTAGAAAGCACTAGCATTCAATATTGTTCACTCAAGTCGCCACAGCTTCTGCTCAGTAAGCACACAATTGACCGTTCACAAAGACCCGCCCCCTTTAATTACTGTTGCTATGTCCGACAAGCCACGCCGTTCTCATGCCCCACCATGTTCTCACACAGTGAAAAATACATCGTGGAGCGGAGAGGACACTGACAACGCACTGGCAGACAGGACAGACCAGGTTACTTTTGATATGAAACAAAGTCTCAACTTTCAAATTTGGTAATTTTTTAAAGAAATTTAAACAATAAATACCGTTTTGTGGCTCTTTAATGTGTGGTGACAGATCGCTGTAGAGCCTCAGTTAAAGCTGCTCGTGAACCGATCATCTCTTCCTTCTAGTTACAGTTTTTCTCAATTGTTTACACACAAATTCTTGTACTTGAGACACAATAACCACAACATGTAACTCATTCACCAACCCCCTGAACCAATTCTGCTAAACTACAAGCACAATTCCTGCTTTACACTCAAATTGCAGTTCTAAAACACACTTTTTTCAAAACACTAAACACAATTCTCTGCTTTTGGCACAATTTTCATGCAGAAAATATCTTGTTTTCACAAGGAACATACTGCCATTCAAATATGCACACTGACTCCTCACATGGGCAAACACCCATCACACTATTTTACAATTAGCAATCAGAGCTTTAGCATAAAAGGGCAACAGGTGAGCTCTTCAATGGAGCAATGGATGCCAACATTGGAAACAGAGGCAGAGCCAGAGGTGTGAGAGTAAGAGGAGGAGGACGGGGAGGACGAGGACGAGGGCGTGGACGAGGAAGGCCAAGGACCGTAATCTCTGATGAGATCTGAGCCACTTTGGATGATCATGTGGTCAACCATGGTCTAACAATGAGGGAGGCTGGGCAAAGAGTACAGCCAAATCTGAGCAGGTATACTGTAGCATCCATCATCCGGACTTTCCGAAATAGGTAAGAAATCTACTCCCACTAGAAAATTGCAGTACTGCATATCAACAGAGGTGGAAAGTAACGAATTACATTTACTCGCGTTACGTAATTGAGTAGTTTTTTTGTGTACTTCTACTTTTTAAAGTAGTTTTTAAAATCTGTACTTTTACTTTTACTTAAGTACGTTTTCTTTGAAGTATTGTACTTCGCTACATTTGAAATCATATCCGTTACTGAGTAAAAAATAATAAAACAAGGGGAAAAAAAAAAATCACACACTCCGGAAACTACTGCATTGATTGAAGGGCGGGAGAACAAACGCGCAAAAAAGGTGACGGCCAGCTGAAGCTGAAAGCTAAGCGCAAAGCGAATTATGGCCAGTATGAAAAGTAGAAAAAAAGCGTGGTTGTCCTCGAGGATAGATATCCAATTTGCAAAAAATGTGGACGCAAAGTGGCTGCAAAAAGAGGATATTGGACACCATCCCTCCTGCAGATAAAGGTATGTCCCGATTTACGTGATGCAAAGGGAATCCCGGAATCCAGTCATGAAAATGGAATTCACTTAATGCAGATGTCACGTAAAACATGGATGGATGAATACATGGAAAGTAGAACTGTGCAATAAATCCAATCGCGACATGGTCTGTGGATATTTAAGCTAAGCACAAAAATACTGCAAGTAAATATATAACCCTATTTGCTCTGCTGAGCTGCGTTTGTCTACTACATACTCAAGTACTCGTGACGTTCATGGTGTTTTCAGCGTCTCACAAACAATTTGAGGATATGAATACATGAACTTTTCCAGAGCTGCTCTGAGAGAACGCCTAATGAGCATTTTCATAATTTTATTTGAGAAAATCCATTGTAAAATACACTTTTAACAGGTCTTCACAACCCGTCAAAATAAAAGTTCGGTTTTACTAGGAGAAATTATGACAGAAATATATTACTATTGTACTATAGTAATATAAATATATTACTTCTCAAAATAATAATAATAACAACAATAATAATACATTTTATTTGAACATTATTTAAAGGAAAATTTTTTTTGTCCATGGTTTAATTTAGTAAATCTGTTTTTGCAGCGCTTCCCCAAAAAATAAAAGGACACAAGTTTAAATTTACATTTGATTACCACAGTTTTTGATAATATATTTGGATTAAATCATAAAAAGTAGGGGTGTAAGGATACACAAAACTGACGGTTCGGTTTTCACACGGTTTTGACGTCTCGGTTCGGTTTAGAAAGCTAAAAAAAAAATAAACAGTGGTTTAATGAAAAAATGGTGTCTTTGTCTTTAAATTAATTCAATTACAATTAAACGTTTTGCAAGGATTAAAAATCTGCTAATGCTGTATAGGGAGCCGCACATTACTATAACATTAAAGGTTAACAAGAGAGCCTAAATTTAGATGCTATTTATTTTTTAGATATAATAATCAACACCCAACACATTGTATGAAAACATGTAAACTGAACATAAGGCAGTTTTTGCATTAACTTTACTCTAATTTGTTATTGAAATTAAATAATTTACACAGTTGCTGTCATTTTCATTAAAGATATTTTAAACGTACTTTAAATAATAAAGATATAATTAACAGGTTAAGTAAAATATAATATATAGGATAATATTGTGCATTTATTTAGTGCAAGAGTTAATTTCTCTAGGAACCAACAAGTTGTGGACACTTAATCACTAGCCTGCTGAGGTAAATATAATGCTAGTGACAAGCTATGCAGTTTTATTGACGTCTATGCGCTGATGAAACACTGATTGAGCGATTACACGAGTTATGATGCCTTTCAGTAAGTATACTTTATTTTTCAACATACCTTCAGGTGTCCATTCATGTTTATTCTGTAACTGAGGAAGAGATGATCGCGTTTACTCGCGTTTACTCCGCGCTGCCGCTACTGTTACAATCCGTGGTGACAGATAGTTTTAAACTGTGGGTACAGTTTGTCAATTTACATCCATGTGGACAGATTGGTAAACTGTGCCTAGTTTTGTAAAACTGTGCACACGGTAGTTTATTTTTCTTCTGTAATGAAGCTTGGCTGTCCATCTAGTGAAAAATGTTGGTACTGCGGCCAAATAAAATCTTACTGAAAGCTCATTTTTTGAGATATCAACCTAAAATTTGGAACACAACTTCTTCAGATTTTTGGCTTACATTTTCTGGCAATTTTAGAGTAAAATATATTTTGTAATATATATATTTTATATAAAATATAAATAATTATATTTTTACATTGTTCATTTTCATAAACTCAAACTTGTATAACTTTTTTTCTGTTTCACTTTCATAACTTCATAATACTTCACTTCAACATTAATCTGGCAAATGTCTTCTTTAAAACAAGATCAACCATAGGTCTATATTCCAAAGCATTCTTGAATTACAACTATTAAGTTTGAATAGTGATTTTCATGTCTATGCGAAAAAAGGGGGAGTGACAGTTAAAGGGTTAAACAATATTAAACTATAATATCTATATCTATAATATCTAAAATATAATTTATATATAAAAACTCTCCTTCAGTCCAGTCACCATCAGTCGCGACGGTCGCGACTCGCACGTATTTTCATTTAAACGTCACTTACTGACGTTTTCCTAACCAGAAAAAAAAACGATTGCCCTGCTCTGCCTCTGATTGGCTAGTACTCATTGCCATCTGGGTCAGAGCCAATTAGAAGCAGGATGTGGGTGGGGAAAAAACTCTGTGTATAGGGAAAGGGGAGAGACAGAGGGAACAGGCAAGACAAACTCCTACGTTTAAATAACATATAGAAAATATCTGCTTGACAACGAGCTGAGAACAAGCCCAAATAAGCAACTACACTTTAGAAACAAGCCCAAAAAAAACGCGAACCGCGACCACCAATATTTGTAAGCGACTTTACAGAAAAACAAGCCCAAAGTCGCTTATAATAAGCGGACTTGGCAACACTGATTCCAGGTCCAATCAATGAGCCGGGCTGGGCGGGGCCGGGGTAGCTTGCAGGGCGGGGCATGTTCGGTAGAAGAAACATTAATAAAAAGAAACATTAATTTTCTGAATAAAATACATTTCATAGGACAATATTATTCTTAAACATTTTAATAAATTATTAATGTTAAAAATAAGTTGTTAATCTAATTCATTATTAATTAACAAATTTAATTGATTAGACATGTTTAATTGAAATTTTAATAAACAAACAAATTATTTCAAGTTTGTTATAATAAAAGCATTTGTTCAACCAAAAAAAAAATCCTGTTTTCATTAATTTAACTGTCATTTTAACTGATGATAATAATAATAATACCCATAATTTAATAATACAGTTTATTTATTTAACAATTGATTAATACTGTAAACCGTGATATTTTCTGAGACGTTACCATACTGTGAAAATCTTATACCATTACAACCCTACACGGGAGGGTCCCCCACCCCACCCCCGCTGTTAAAAAAGTAACTCAGTAACTTTTACTCTGAGTCAATTTTAAATGAGCTACTTTTTACTTTTACTTGAGTAGATTTTTAGACCGGTACTTTTACTTGTACTTAAGTAAAATTTCATTGAAGTATTAGTACTTTTACTTGAGTAGAATATTTTATTACTCTTTCCACCTCTGCATATCAATACAGTACTCAATGAGTACAGTAGTACAGTATTGCATGTGGACTGTTCTGTAGGACTGTAAAAATACTGTAAAGTATGTTTCAAGTATTTAGGAAATGTATACCTACTTTGTATTTAAAGTATTTTACTATTTGTTTGGCAGAACTGAAAGATTACCAACACAAGGTGGTCGGGAACGTGTTCTGTCTCCTGAACAGGAAACTGAAGTCATAAACATGGTCCTAGAAAACAACGCCATAACATTACAGCAAATACAAAGAAAAATAATAGAAAACAATGACATATTTCAAAATATTGATAGGGTAAGCTTATCAACACTGGACCGTGTCTTGCGCAGAAATCATCTCAGGATGAAGCAGGTCTAAAGGGTGCCATTTGAACGCAATTCAGAAAGAGTCAAAGAATTGCGATATAACTATGTGCAAGTGAGTCCCACAATTGATGCATACTCTCAACATTGTATACAGTAAATTATACATATTTCAATATTGTAATCATAATGATTGTGCTTCACAATAGTGACCACTCCATGTCTATTTCTGATATTGTCATGTGTGTTTCAGAGAGTCCTTGAGCTATAGGTGGCTGCAGTGGAGCACCAGTTCATCTTCATTGATGAGGTTGGGTTCAACCTCACAAAGAGACGAAAGAGGAAGGAATATCATCGGCCAGCGTGCCATTGTTGAAGTCCCTGGCCAGCGCGGAGGGAACATCACAATGTGTGCAGCAATTACCCACCACGGCGTCATCCATCACCACCCTACCCTTGGCCCCTACAACACCGCCCATCTGATCACATTCCTGGACACCCTACACAACACACTCATTCCACCAGATCAGGTAGATGGCCCACAGCAGCTCAGGTACGTTATCATTTGGGACAACATAAGTTTCCACAGGGCTGCTCTGGTTCGTAACTGGTTCACTGCCCACCCACGCTTTTTAGTTGTTTATCTCCCTCCATATTCTCCATTCCTCAATCCTATTGAGGAATTTTTTTCTGCCTGGAAATGGAAAGTGTATGACCGTAATCCACAAACGTGTATACCTCTTCTCCAAGCTATGGAGGACGAATGTGGAGATATAGCAGCTGATGCTTTTCATATCTGGAATCGCCATGCTAGGCGATATTTCCCCTGCTGCTTGGCCAGGGAAAACATTGCTTGTGATGTGGATGAGGTGCTGTGGCCAGACCGCAACAGAAGAGAGGATGCAGCATAGTTTTTTGTTCGTTTTTTTTTTTTTATTGTAACTGTGTACAGTAAATTCTTCTGTTGTTTTGTATGTAGTGTATGTGCAACTTTGTGTTGGTTGGGAATGGGATGTACAGTATACTGTGTACATTGTTTTTGTGGGGAAAATAAAATATATTTGTTACCGTGTGTTTTGAGTATAAAAACAATATTCTCAAATATTTTACAACACACTTATGTATGTACTGTCTGTAGTAAGTGTAACACTGAACAAAAAAAGGCCTAAATCATTATGATGAATGGAGAAGAAGTGTTTTCCATTCATCGTAGTGTTTTACATTGAGCACATCAGTGTTCAACTGGTTCTTATAAATGTCTATTCATATGATGGTTTGTGTGTCATTTGAAAACAAAATACCATTTTGAGAAGAAATAACATTGTTTTGAATGTAAAGTTTCATTTTGCAGGAGAATTGAGGGGTTTTGCCCATTGTGTGTGTGTTTTTTGATTTGTGTGTAGAGTTCTGAGAATATGAGGCATTCTTTCAGAAAATGTGTGTAAACAATCGAGAAAAACTGTAATTTATAGCATCAAATAAACATGAATGGACATAAGAAGGAACGTTGTTTTAACCGCAGAAAGACATCAGTACACACCATTTTCAAGTTCAAATCCTCCAACGTTAATCTACTAACTCTCCTGACTGCTTTGTCGGACAAAAATGGCGGATTCGGCGGATGACGGATTATGATTGGTCAGATCGCTTGTCAATCAAACTCCCTGCGATGGGTCAATTAACCAAGTGGAAACACTAAGAGTGAAAATTGTTCCCACACCAATCAGAACCTTCAATAGATAGATAAAAGGGCCAAAGACAGTTCATTGGTTCTGGAACAATGGATCCAGAAAGACATGAAGGAAGAGGTTGAGGACACTGGAGTGGAGTGGAGGAGGATAAGGAGGAGGAAGAGTAGATGGGAGAGGAGGAAGAGATGAAGGAAGAGGAAAAGTAGGAGGTGGAGGAGGAAGGAAGAGCAGTAGGGACTGGAGGAAGAGGTGAAGGAAGAGGATGAGGAAGGGGAAGGCCAAAGAGACAAGCATTGTCTTTGTCCATGGTATGTCTAGAGGGAGGCTTTGCAACGAGTACAGCCAAACTTAAGTCGCTTCACCGTCGCTTCGATCATAAGAACCTTAAACAGGTACAGTAGATGCACTTCAGACTGCTCTCTACTGTAACTTTTTAGTTACAAGTTACAAGACATGCAGGTACTTTAGCTGTTGCCCTATACTACTGTAATAAAAAGAAATGCATCAAATTGCCTCAGATACAGATAAGAGTTTTCTGAATGCTTTCAATTTGTAAAAAGGATGTGTTGCAGTTACAGTAATCAGTAATTAATATTTTTCTAGGACACAGAGACGATGAAATGGAAGAAGCCTGCCAAATATTTCAGTTGATGTGTGCCAGCGGGGCATGCAAGAGGTTTTTACCACCGCTGCCTGGCTAGGGCCAATATAGCCTGTGATGCTGACAAGATTCTCTGGTCTGTCCCAGACTAAAAGACAGGATGCTGGGGCAGAGTTTTTTTTTTTAGTTTTTTTTTTTTGAGGCTGTTCAGTACATTAAGGAATACAAAAATGCGCCAATGTATCCATTGGTTGTGTCTTTTGTGTTATTCTTGTGAAAAGGTTTGTAAGGGGGGGGGGGGGGGACACAAGCAACATAACTTACCAGTTTTGAAAATGTTGTTTTTAATGTATTGCACCAGTGTGTACGACTATGTTGTAGTGTGTGTGTTTGTGAGGGCTTGTGTGTGATGGTCTGAGGGCAAAGTTTGTTTTTTCAGCAAGAGTGAATGGTTTTGAGTATAGAACTTCATTTTGACCTGAAAATTGGATGGTTGGGGAATTGGGTGAGACGTTATGGATTTGTGTTTACTGTTTTGAGAATACGAGGCATAATTTCAAGAAATGTGTTTAAGCAATCGAGAAGTAGTCAACTTAATTCAATTTTTGAACTTTATTTACTTCATTTGTAAAGCAACTGATTTCCTCATTATTATTTTTTTTAAAGTAAACTCAACTAATGTGTTCATTTAAAACATATGAGCTGCATAACAGGTTTGGCTGGCTTCTTCCTGGTTCTTCTTTAAGGGCTGTGCACCCACAGGGCAAATTCAGCTGACTGGAGACAAACCGACCACAGAAGACAGAAAATCTTCATATGTGAACTCTCTACCCACTAGTTTCCACTGTATAGTGACACAGCAAGAACCTTTACAGGAAAAATGTTGTATGGGAACGAAGTGCAATGATCACATCACATATATGTATAAACAGCAAATAAATGCATTTTGTTATGTCAAATTTGACAATACATCATCTAATCCTTAAGTGAAGGAAAATTATTTGACAATTAACTGATACTAAAAATAATGAGTAAAATTCAAACCATACAAATATAAATAAATATATATTATATGATATTAAATTGTTTGTAAAACACAACATTTTGTAAAGCGGCAAATATTATAGTATTATTTATTGTTGATATAAGACAAAATATGTTAATTTAAACTTAGAAATCTTGTCAACATTAATTTAACCTGAAACAAAATTAAAAATAAAACACCCTTACTGTATATGAACAATATATAGCTATGATTAGTAGTAGTAGATAGTCTTATTCTTTCTATGTTGCTTTCTCTGTTAAAAACTGTCAACTAGGAGTCAGAGGATGTGTCATCATTACCAGCACCTCAGTTGCACTCTTAGTCATGAAGTGCATCCGGTTTGCATGTTGTGTCTTTTACATTATAGATTAAAAACAAGTCATTAATCAACAAAAGTCACATGACAGTCACCAGAGCCAGAATCAATGTCTGCATGTGCTGTACTGTGTTGTAATTCCTGGACTTGATTTTATAGTTTATTAAGAAAAAAGAAAAAAACACACACAGGTGTGTCTCAAACAGTCAGAGGAATTGATTTTTCATCTTAGTGGTTGTGGTAGCATACCTTTTTTGGAATATATTGTACAGTGGTGTTATGGTGTTAAATAAAATAAAAAAACTTAAATGTAGTGACTTTACAAATTCACAAATGGTTGTATGGAACTGAATTTTTTTTTAATTAATCTTGTGAAAAATAAATACAATTTCAATTTGTTGTTGTTACTTTTAAATGAAAGCCACAATTACAACAAATAACCCCGCATTTTCATATATAAAAATCCCAATTGTGATAAAGTCATGATTGATAAATATAAAGTCAGATTGTGAGTTAAAATGTTGCAATTAAAAGAAACATAAACGGACCAAGTCCAATATGGTGCTTGCACCATTGGTGATCAGGCCCAAATATACAGTAACAGTTGGGAGATTAAGTCACAATTATTAGAAATAAATGTATAATTATGTGATATAAAGTCACAATTACTTTTTTTTTTACTTCCAGGCCGCTCAGCACTTTTAAAGGTGCTCTAAGCGATGTCGGGTGACGTCACTTCTTGTTGACATTTAAGGTATAGAGTGTATGCATTGTTGACGTCACTTTCCCAGGGGAACCGCCCCCTCAGCCAGACTGAGTGGCAAAAGAGCTGCTGCGTGACTGGATTTAATAGGGGAAACTGCAGAAACCAGAGTAAAACAAACTATGGTTGGACTCGATATAAGTGTTCCTTACAACTTAGGCCTACCAAAGATCCAGTGATCCATGGATATTGACATGCAGCCATCGTGTTTCCTGACATTTATATGTGCCTGATTTCGACGCCGGGGAAATACGTGAAGCAAAGTTACCTGTGAAGGCTTTATATAAATACAATATAGGTAGGTCTAAATTCAGGTAATCACAATATCAATGTTATATATAGGCTTTAATCATATCGTCCAGCCCTAAAACTTGTAGCCTATAGTTTTTTTGTCAGTTTATTTAAAAAGAGCCGATTATGCGTAATAAGCCGACAACGCATGTGGTCATGTAAACGCGAAAACCCGTTTTCTTTTATCAGAGTATAGGGTCATAACCGGCTTAAGCATAAACCGGTCAACACAGGTAGTTTTTTGCCACTTACTCGGATTTCGCATTATGTAAAGCATTAACCTGCTTTCTGTCGGCTTATTGAAGTGCGCATGTGTGAAATGTGAGAGAAACGCATCCTTATTGCAGATTTAAACACATCCAGACAGAGTGAGCGTTTTGCAGGAAAGGAAGAAGGAAATATATCACAAATGCAGACTCTTTCATGACCCAGAACATTATAAAAATGTCCTCTCATCTCGTGCAGAAGTAGAAGTGGTTCAGTCAAAACGTTGCATCTGTAACTGAATGAGAGGATAATATACGAGCTGTAAGTTTCCCGCTGACTTGTTGCAAGCTTTATTTAACATCAACCGACATAACAAATGAAAAATTTTAATTCAGATACGCAGATGATTTTTTTGTCGTCACACAGGGTCATGGCCTGATTTATTAATTAAGTCATGGTGTGTTGCTAATAAAGTCATTACTTGCATTGGTTTTACTGGTTTGCATGTAAACAGCGGAAACTGGTTATTTCAATAAGCTACATTTGTGAGTTATCAGCTTACTGGTGTGCATGTAAATGTAAATGTGCTCAGTGATAAAGGCTAATCCATTTTTCTCTGCCTGGAGTCAAGTTGTTTCTATGAATTGCAGTGATCTATTTGCTTCTCTGTTCTGTAGCTTTCGGCAGTCTGTAAAAATATACCTCAGATTTCTTGTCAAATGTAGTTGTACAGTCAATCGCAAAGCTCGTTCCCGTTTTAGATGTGTTTTTTTGTGTTTTTCACTGCATTCACGCTGAAAACCAATGCTGCCGCTCAGTCTTTTTGCCACTCAGTAGGCGTGGCCTCAATCACTCCAGCTGACTTTTTGAAAATAAATCACTGCTGTAGTATCTAAGGGATTTTTTTTTTTATTGATACATTACTGTTGTGTCAGATTTTAAAATTCTATTGCTATAATAAGACTTACAGTGATGCCCCATATCAATGCTACAGATGTGAATCTACCTAAACAAGGCACCCCAGTCCCTTGGCACCACCCAGGTTATTAATGTAAATCATGAGACTACTGTCCATCATTTCAATCTGCAATGT
The DNA here is from genome assembly GCF_051911475.1 of Siphateles boraxobius. Classification (NCBI taxonomy): domain Eukaryota; kingdom Metazoa; phylum Chordata; class Actinopteri; order Cypriniformes; family Leuciscidae; genus Siphateles; species Siphateles boraxobius. The sequence goes on from NW_027509042.1 coordinate 19,096,540, forward strand.
GTCAAACCATGTAAGTCTCGCCCGAGAGAATTCAGCTCACTTCTCTTCCCATCCGTTCCTCCCCTCATTCTGCAGATATGTTTTTTTTTTACCGTGTATCCCAAATGCATCCAGAGCGCAAGAGGGAGGAGTGTCCAGAGTGTATCATGTCTGACCGAGGGTTAGCACCCAGTGGACATCTGGTGAAACTGTAACCCCCCAGCTGTCGCTCTCATCTACTCACTCGAATTTATCTCCCACCGCACGGACATCTGTGAGTGGCATGCCAACCATTTCAAGGAGGACATATTTGCATGATTTGCAAGGGGTTGTCTGGGACACAGTAGTAGAGAAACAGTAGTAGTCGAGAGAGAGAGAGAGAGAGAGAGAGAGAGAGAGAGAGAGAGAGCGAGAGAGAGAGAGAGAGAGAGAGAGAGGGAGAGAGAGAGAGAGAGAGAGAGAGAGCAAGTAAGTGAGAAACAAAACAAGGCCAAAAGAAACGAGGGATAAAAATTAAATGTGTTGTGATTCTCATTTACAGAGATCCCAATCACAATGCTCTGCTTCAAGAGGTCAAGAGGAGAAAAGCTCCAGGGTGATGGAGAGCTGGGGTGTGTGTGGGATATGGTGGCGTGCACTTTGGGCGTAAGCGTTTTTGAACTCATGCACCCGCTGACATCTTAACCCGGCTCGTAAACTCTACCACTTGTCAAGAGGGGTTTGAGGCTCAAGGGCCACAGGGGCTGAGGGGTGAAAGGATGGCCATTGCTGTAGTTCAGGTCACCAATATTCAGCCCGGATGTAAATACCTGAGCTTTAGTTGGCTCGGGTTTTATGAGTTTATGAGTATTTATTTCTATTTTTTTTAAATTGAGCATACTCAGACCATGAGGCATGTAAGAATGGTGGAGGACAATGTTTTTTTACTGAAGTAAGTGCTAAGCATCATTGCAAAGTAAACACAAGACATGGCAGAATGATGTGCTTCTTTTTAAGACTGCATAGAAATGTAGAAGCAGTTGTTGTATGGCAGCATACGGGCGGAATAACCTGAAGAACCACAAATTAAATAGAATAACTGGGTCAATGATGTGTACATTGCAAATATCATAAATTACTGATTTATAAATATCATTCAAGTTTTGGGGGAGTCGCACCCCATTACCCTTTACGGTGAAAGTGATTTCACCACGTGCAACGTGTTCCTGGATCAACATCTTTGTTGATCCTGGAACAACATTTCAATCGACCAATCAGATTTGTTTACAGTTTATGTCAAGTCTGGCTTACAAGCAGGGTTAGCTGGTTATCAGTGTTATTCACTTATCACTGCGGGTGTCATGGAATGAGTGTCACTGAACTACTTGTTTGGTTTTCAGTGACTACAAACTTGCCACAATGCATTGCACTGGATCCCATTACATTGAATTGGATAAAGGCATGCATTGCCCCCTGTTGGCAAACAATCACGTATATGAAATTTAAATATGTGGCATGCTGACTTCAAGTGGGATAAAAACAGATGATGAACTGCAGGGATGTCAAACAAACATGCAGGTGCATTGCATGACAGAACACGAGGTAATTAAATATCTGATATGTTCAACTCTACAATTCTTACACTATATTTACCCATACAGAACTTCAGCAAAAATGTTAGAGATTGTGGTGGAATGCATTTGCATTTCAGCCTGCTCGCTAGCTGTGGTATCCTAAACGCTCAAACCAGCGAGGCACGTAGAGGTTTTTTTGTGGGTGCATTTTTGGGGCTTCGGTTACACTGGGGGGGCATAAAGATTGAGATTCCTTGGAGTCCCAGGAGGGATGGAGTGTGCACTAACGCACCTTTAGGGCTTAGGGTGGGCCCCAGAACAGCGTCTGCTCTTTCTCGTATTGATATGCTCCCTTTAAAGCGCCTGTCAGCAGGCCTCACTCCGGACCCCTGCAGTCTGCTATAGCAACTGCTTTGATACAGAGCAAATATCACAAAGGTCTATAAAACTGTATTAATCTGCCGAAATGACTGTTTGGGGGTTACTTCGAATTTTTGTGTAATAATCTGCATAAAAATGCCAAAACTAAGATTAATTCATTCAGAAGTTTTAAGCAAATAGGGATTTTGCTTTTTGCTTTTTCAGGGCTAAAGGAAACACATCTATTAACGACAAGCTTTCCTTGTCCCAAGAATCCTTAGGGGATCTTAAGAGGACATAAATATGTGCGTATTTGCATGAGAAAAATTACAGAAGAGAACCCTAGTTTGTCATCTTCTTGTAAATGCAGTGAGTAATGTCTTTCTGGATCAAAGATCTTTATCTTATCATGGTGGGTTGTTTTTCTTTCCTCTTTTCCTCATCTTGCTAAGATAACAGGTTGCGCAAGTGGCCATTATTCACGGGATGGGCTGTCTCCTCATGGGTATTGATTACAAGATGATTTCTGTGAAGTCCCATGGGACTCTAGTTTAATCCCAGACTGTAAAATTGATGTTTTGAATCCTAAATAAAACGTTAGATTATTACTTACAAGAAAATAATATTTCAGTTATTCTACTTTTCATTAAAAACTCATGCTTAACTCAATCTGTTACTTGCTGTTTCTTTGTAATTATTTTTGAACATTACTAGCCATTTCTGAGTGAAAATGGTTTCCTACACCAGTGCAGTTATAAGTTAAATGACGTCCAATAGGTAAAGTGAATAAATATATAAAACAAATCAACAAAAGTCACTTTATAATATAGGACACTGTGATGTACAACATCCAATTTTTTTCTTAGTTGGCAGGGTGATTTGTGATATAGTTTCGTGTAGGATTTCATAATGTGTATGTTGCAGTTATCATTTAATTGATATTTAACGATGTAATTGATCAAAGCATTATTCATGAGAAAAAAGTTTTTTTTTTTTATTATCAATTTTTAAATTTATCAATAAAAAAGAATAGGCCTACATTTTTCTTTTGGATATGCTAGGGTTTGCATATGCAAATCATTGAGCTAGTGAGTTTAACTTGAGAAACATGTCAGTATGATTCATGAAAAAAATAACAATAAATCATTAATTAATTCATGGACTCAAGGAGCTGGACCATCCGATGCATTAAAATATCTAGCGTAAAATAATTATTTTTCAGACATCGATACTTCCTGTTTTCTCACATAAAACTACTGTATGGCTTCAGTCTTAAAATAGAGTTAGAAATATAACACTCAGTTAATGTGGACCAATTTAAAGATAGTTTAAAAGTGTTTTTATGGCATTTCGGATCTTGATGGCCCCAGTTCTTGTTCACTTTCATAATACAGAGGAAAAAAAGATATATTATTAAAAAAGACAACACCTTTTGTGTTCCATGAAGCAAGACAGTCATACTTGTTTAGAATTATATGGGTGAGTAAATAATACATTTCCGTACATTTCCCCCCCCCCCCCATGTGTGATCTTGAAGCTCCAATTAATGTTAGCTAACATAGGGCTTCCGGCAATTTTTGCGTGTCAAGAGGTTATAAGTCTCCAACAGAAAAATACAATTGAAAAAAAATGGTATGTAATCTTAAATTATCTTTTAACATTTAGAGATTAATCAAAATAAATCATGGTTGTAAACAAAATGACAGGGGCTGTTATTTTGCAGTGATGACGCCAAACCAGCAACTCAGCAATGGTGTCCTGACATTTTTGCCATAGCTATTGTTTTCCAGGATCTGAATCCAGGGCGTGCTCCTCTCTCCCTTCTACATTCTGCATAGCTGAGAGGGCTAGCAAAGTTGAGTCTTTTCCAAGGGTCCCATTCCCCGCTACGTTTGACACCACACTCCAGACACAACACTGACAGCTGAGGCAGAAACGGAGGTGGGAGGGGGGGGATTGGAGGAGATAAATAAAAACAAAGTATCCCTATCTGCGTCGCCTGCCCCGGTACATGCTAACACACAGCTGTATGGCTGACAGATGGAACAAGTAGAAAGCGAAAAGGAAAAGGTGGCTGGGGTCATTAGGCATAATAAATGCCACTGGACTGTTGGCAACCCGAATTCCGCAAACAGGTGCCTTGTGTTTACTGAGCAAACAAGCAATGTTCAGAGACACCGAGACAGAGCGACACTAGTATGACCTGAGGCACTTCTTCTTAGAGTACTTAACACTGTGACTTCAAATTCACCACGAAATCAAAATGGACAATTTTTATTTTTTATTGAATATTGCAGTATTCCTTATAGATTATATATCGATGCACATTTAATTACTTTGCGCTTGTAATTTGAAATCAAAATAAATAACCCTCCCTTATGCAGTGACATCTCTTCTCTGATGACGTGTTTACTGGCGCGAATGCGGGACAACATGTCACTCACATGAGATCACAGCAATAGCAAACCACAATGATCCAATCAGTTCCCAATGGACAAAATCAAGTCCCACCAAACATTTTTTTCATCAAGTAGCCATTTCACTCTGATATCAGAAAAGGGAAGAAAAGACTTTCGCAACTTCCGTTTCATGTCGACAACAGAAACTGGCTTCCATACAGAAATGAGTGGTTATTCTGTAGTTTTCTTTGAGTATACAGAACTTTACATACAGCACATATAATTTCTTCTCTAAAACCTCAGATGGGACCTGAGAAAGTGTTTGGTGGAGACTGGGAAGCTACAGGCAATGTGCAACGTCTGGCTGACGATTGACTGTTTGTATAGTATTACTCGCTCCAGGCATGCTATGTTGCGCTGGTGTTAGATGGGTCATGTGGGGTCATGGGTGTCTAGAAAGTTTCTCAACTCTTCTCCACCCTTGGCCACTTTGCCAATCAAATTCCACTCAAGGGCAATGGGGAGTCTCTTTTCATATCACAACAAAAAGCTAAAGCGGCTGTCTAGAGGACACAATTTGCCTTTCCGCTGACGCTTGACCTATGAGAAGACAAAACCCTCCAAGGCAATACATATGCCACACAAACACACTGTCTCTCATCCTAAATTATATATACAAACTGCCATTCAAAGGTTTGGGGTAAGTGAGATTTAAATAAATCAATACTTACTTTAAAGATTAAATTCATCAAAAGTGAAACTAGACTTTTTCATTTTCAAATAAATGCTGTTCTTTTGAACTCTCAGTTCATCAAAGAACTTTCGTTTTGATTAAATGAATACGTCGCTGCTCAATGCAAATATTACTTATCCTTCTTATTACTTCCACTAAAATATTAAGCTGCAGTTTTTCTGAATGCTAAAACACTAAATCTAATTCTCTGAACCAAATTCTCAGTAACCTAAACCAATTTGTCAAATAAATCCCTCTTTATGTAAAACATTAAACAAGTTCAGGTATAAGACACTGTTTGCAAAACTCATGCACTCTTTTTGCAAACCTCTAAACACATTATCACTCTCTAAAACAGATTTTGCACTGTGATGCACTTATGTTTCAAAATGCTTAACACAGGCAGGCAAAAACTTGACAACACAGTTGTCATTGTTTGCACACAACGACTCAAAATTGTTCACACTTATTTCTAATGATGTGACCAAACCAGCTGTAATACAATTCAGTTCAGAGTACAAAAATTGACTCAAAATGTTGCAATGAATGTTGATACCAACAATGGATGGAAAGGGAGAGGAGGAAGAGTATGTGTAAGAGGTGGTGGACAAGGAGGAAGAGGATGAGGACGAAGAAGAGTAAGGTGTTGACAGTGTTGACAAGGCTGGATCCAGCACACCAGAGGATTTTTCCCTTTGCTTGTCAAGAGACGACATTGTTTATGTGACGTGGACAAAGTCCTCAGGCTGGACTAAACACTAAGAAGTGATGCTGAGGCAGAATGAATCTCTCGTTGAGAGTTTTGTTTAACCTTTTTGGCTTTTGCAGTTGGACTTCTGTTTTTTCACGGTATGCAAGTGCTGAATATACAGACATTCAATTGGCCATATAGCCTACAATATTCAGTACAATACTACATTTGCAGTGCATACATACAATTTATTCACCTTACTGTAACTTGTGATTACTATACTTTGCAAAAAATGTTTAGTAATTTCTTTTCTACAATATAGTTTTTTTTGTAACTGTTCTCCATTTTTTGATGTAGTGTCTATGCATAATATGTAGTGTTAATATTATTGACTCACATGTGTATGATCTGAAAGCATCCGAAACCCGGGACATGAAATTTATTTGTTTGTGTAAGCACTTATTTTTATTGGTAATTTGGGTGTTGTACTTTTTGTTTTTGGGGTGTTGTACTTTTTGTTTGTCAACCACCCGCACACCCGCACACACACACACACACACACACACGCACACACGCACACACGCACACACACAAACTACACACTACACCCCTGAGTACAACAGTAATATTGTGAAAATAAACTTGGAACTCAAGGCAGGTACAATCAGAAAGCAAAATACAATCCTTCCATATCAACTTTTACCCATTTACTAAGCATGGAAAAACACAAAAGGATGTGTTTGTCAGAGGCTGTGCTTCAGTTAAATAATAAAAAAAAAAATGATGGGAAGAAAAAGATTCAATAGCCATGGGCACCATCTTACCTTTTCACAAAAGAATGCAGCTTGAACCTCTCTCATTATGAAACTTCATGATGATTAACTGAGGAACTCTGTGCTACATGTTACCCATCAAGTACCCGACACCTAAGCACAGGGATTACTGTGGATGTTTATACATCCAGAACAGCATATTCACCTCCAAAACTTTCATTCTGTATTATTCAGATACATATATAGGGCTACTCTATCACTTCTTGATAAGGTTATATAAGGCCAGTTAAGGGCTACACTGATAGCCTAACTTATTTGTCAAATGTTTTTAATAGACGTAAAAGTTCAAAGATTACTCATTTACAGAGTGAGAAATATAACCACACTATGTCATGCATTTAGAATATACAATTCATTTTCTCAAATCAGCCTAGATTATGCAACAGACTAGATGAATATTTTGACAATTTAAATAATTCCTTGGAGGTGGCACATGCTCCGCTCTTGTTTATTGGCTGATTTTTATTTTTTTGGGGGACCGAAGACAACTGAAAGAGGGCAATTATTGTTCAGCCCCCATGGAAACACTTCTCACAACACCGCAATTACAGGGATCACATAAAAGTGCTTACAAAATGCAAGAAGAAAAAACAGAGAAAGAAGACCACAAAGAGCTCAATTCACTGTAGTCAATATTTGAAAATGGTACTTATGAAAAGCAGTGTGAAATTGGTCTCTCTGCTTTATTTCACCATTTCCAAGATGAATCAACCAATTGAATTCTGCACACTACAGTTAAGATAAGGTGATATATCTTGCCACCATGACAACACTAATAACAAGGTTCCCTGCTAATATGGACACGCCCATCAGAAAGAGCAATGTTATTAATCTTTTACTTATCCTCTTGTGAAATCTAACTCACACAGAACAGTGTCATCACTGTTTTATTCTGTTTCTTTTTAAACGGTCTTAGTTTATTTGGCATATGATCCAAGGTTTACTCTGTAGATCTTTTATGAGCAGAGGTGGAGATACCATGGATGAGAAGCCATGGCCTGAGGCGAAAGCAGTGCCTGATCCTGGATTGCGAGACACGTCCCCACATTCGTAGGAAAAGCATTAACCCTTTGAGCCTTCAAAGACAAAAATATAAACCATCATGTTGTGAACTCTATATCATTACATTAGGAAAGGTTGGTGTCATGTGCAAGTGTGTATAAGCTTCTTTAGTTGTAAATGGATATTGTGGGAGGTTGATGAATGGAAAGAATGCACATATTCGCAGAGCTTCTGGTTTGGGATCTGGTAGCATACACTGTGCCATTGTGCAGCCTACAGAAATGTAATCAGATAAACAAGAGATTAACACGTAACATCTGCCAGACCAGAGTTATGGTATACATTCTGTAAGTCTGCATTCTCCACACGTACCAGTCATGAGAGCAGATCCCACTTTACAGAGGGCGCTGCAGAAAGCTAGTAAACAACAAAAATCAAATCTATTATTTTACTGTATAAAGAAATTGTTCCATTAATTCCAAAAAAAGTTTTGCATGTTCTCTTGCACAATCCTTTGTACATTGTGTTAGCCAATTTTTTTTAGCAATCTCATGTAACTCATCACATTTAAAAAAAAAATTTTTTATGTATTTATTATTTAAAGTCACCCTGAAATCAAAATTGACAGTTCTTGTTTTTTGTGGAATATTGCAGTATTTATCATAAATGATTTATCCGTGCACATATTTTTTTTTTATTATTAATGTGCCATCATAACCTTTAATTAAAATAACTTCCCCTCTTCTCTTCTCACTTAAATGAGATCGCAGCAATAGCAAACCACAACGATCCAACAATGGACAAAATTAAGTCCCGTCCTACTTTTATTTTTATGAAGCCATTTTACATTGACATACATCACAAGAAGAAGAAAAGACTATTGTAAGTTTCATGATGACTTTAAAGCAAGACACCACAGCTGAATAGGGTAATATATATATATATATATATATATATATATATATATATATATATATATATATATATATATATATATATATATATATATATATATATATATATATACTGTATATATATATTACCATACTTCCCCGGTTAATTAATCACAGCACATTAAGACATTCTGAAATGTTATGTTTAAATATGTAAACAAGGCATTATCTTTGTAATTATGCACTGATTTGCATACATTTCAAGACCAGAGATCTGAACACTGGATACAACTGGATTTCAAAATTCTTGTTTCATTTTGCTGATTATTTAAAGGTTTTTACAAAGGGGATTTTGGAAATCTGTTTTTTTTATCACCCCATTAACTAGACCGTCCTTCAGATGAGACGTTAAACCTGGTCTGAATGTAGGTCGTATGCCCACAATAAAGTATGCACCCCTGCACAAAAACACTGTTCCTCAGTATGTTCCCCCTCCAGCTCACACTGGAGATGTCTAAATGTAGATCGGGTGCCCACTATAAAGTATGCACCCCTACACATAAGCACTGTTCCCTTCCTTGTCGGATTTCTCTCCAGCTAGTGCTGGAGATGTTCTAAATGTAGGTTGTGTGCACAATACAAGTATGCACCCCTGCTCATATGAACTGTTCACACAGTATCACAAATACAAAACAGCCTGGTGACTTGGTCCCTATCATAAAGTGGCCCGTCCCCAGACATCATTCAACCCCTAGCTATGCGGGCCAAGGCCTGGGAGGCAATCCCTGGAATATCAAAATGGGTGTTGAACATAATAAAACAAGGCTACTCGCTAAAGTTTGCTCGCAGACCTCCGCGCTTTATAGCCATTGTCGAGACAACAGTGAGAAGCGACGTGGATCACGTCCTTCGCACCGAAGTGTTGAAACTGTTAGCAAAAGGGGCTGTAGAGCCAGTCCCTCTATCACAAAGCGAGTCGGGCTTTTGCAGTCGCTACTTCCTCATTCCAAAGAAGGATTGCAACCAAACAAATCCTTATGCAGATTCGCCCAGGGGATTGTTTTTTCTCATTGGATCTGAAAGATGCTTATTTTCACATTCAGATAACGCCCCATCACAAGCCATTCTTAAGATTTGCTTTTGAGGGGCAGGCTTATCAGTACATGGTTCTACTGTTCGGTCTATCTAGCACCCCGTACATTTACGAAGTGCATGGACGCAGCTAGGGCTGGGCGATAAAACGATAACGATAATTATCGCGATAGATTTTTTCTCGATAAAACGATATCAAGAGTTCGATAAATGTTCGATAATGTTTATGCGCCAAAAGCGGAACGAAACTCATTTGAACCGTGCGCCACACAGACCATTTATCCGCTCGGCTCAATGTCCAAACAGCGCAGCGCGAGCTCACTAGAGCAGGCGCGTTCACTCTGATCGGTCTTGCTCACGAGATCCAGGGGCAGATCTATAGGGCAGATCTACAGATCCCCCAGCTGCCCCCCTAACTTTGACGATCCAAAAAATGTACTTGTAAAAACAACTCGCAAGCTTCTCAAAACAGTGAACTAAACATACATTTACCAAAATTGAACAATTTAATTTTTATTAAAGCCCCTCCCCCTATCCCTCAAATACTTAGTACGTCCCTGATTCAAACCTGCAGAGCAGCGTTCGCTCAGTCTGGCTCTCTCTCTCACACACACACACACACAGCGAGTCTGTGGCGGTGCGGTGGCCCTGCAACCCGACTGGAGAGACTGAGCTGCCCCAGAGCCTCTGAAGGTGAAGTGAGTTTCCCCGGTGTAGTTAAACACACGTTTAACCTAGTTACATTTTTAATGAATGCAGTGTATGCTAAAGACGATCCAGCATCAGCAAAAACAGCGAGTCTATTACGTTAGCCAAAATCAGCGGTCAAATCGCTCCCTCGTGATTTGTAAGAGCACTCTTCCCTTTGATTAGCCTAATTTTGATTTTTGTAAAGACAATAACAGCTTAATAAAAAATATTGATTGTTTGTAGCCTATCAATAACGTTTACTGATGGTCGCCGTTACGTTACAACACACAATACAGTGCCAGTTAGGAGATCGATCATTTGATTAGCTAAGCAAATCCAATTCCTCTCAGATATCACAGCAATGAAACCCGGTTACAACTGGGGAAATAACAAATACAATTAGGATTATTATATTAAGTAGTCTAAACATAACTGTGTGTGCATGTGATAAATCTTTCTGATTTTATATTTGTTATATAGGCTATTATTAGCTACATGGACCTACAGTGTAAAGTAATACAAGGTAGGGGTGGAACGGTACATGTATTCGTATTGAACCGAATCGGCACGGTTCGGTGCACGAATTTAAACGTAGAATACGGTATAAAAATAAATAAAACTCTAAATAGCGATAAAATTCGCTCAACTCGTGTTTGGTCCATGACTGTAAAAAATATGGACAAAGCGTCTGTGACGTCAACTATAGACTTTCTGAAGTACGGTTTTGAAGCTGTTCATGGGGGGTATGGGCGGCGCCATCTTGGAAAATCTTGAGAAATCCTAACCCCGCCCATCTTCTGGACAATCCATATATGGGTAAGAGGGCGCGCTTTGTGAAGAAAGCAACTTAAACAACAATGGATGACACAGAGCCGGCGGCAGAAACAAATCAATGGACGGGCATTTAATATTCTTGGGGGGGCCTAATTATGACAAACAAATAAATTGTGGGGGGTGCTTACATGCGCTTCATGCATGCAAGGTCTCGCGCTCTCTACCTCTCTGCCGTGCGCGCTGTTAGAACGTATATTCACGTAGACTTTCGAAAACCGGGACATATTCACATAGCCTTTTGAAATTTTTTTGAGCCTTTTGTACATCATAATTCTTATGAGCCTTTTGTATATCAGGGAGAGTTTATAAATTTCCCGGGACAGGTTGTTAAAAAGAAGAACAATCCCGGAAAAACCAGGACGGGTGGCAACACTAGCTACAACAGTTTCACAGCGATTTCAATATCCTAACTATAATTAGCCTATTGCCCCATCATATTTCGGCTATCATGAGATATCATGTTACAGTTATAGCCTATAGGCTGTGAACTAACATGAACAAACAATGAACAGCTGTATTTTTATTAACTAACATTAACAAATACAGTAACAAATGTATCGCTCATGGTTAGTTCATGTTAGTCATTAACTAATGTTAACTAATGAACCTTGTCTGCATTGTTCCGTGAACACAGCATGCTATAAGCCAACTTCCTATAATAACAGCCAAATAGTCACAAATCTCAAGTAAAGTATTAAATCAACCATGCATTATCAACTACGACACACTCACACACATATTGCATATCAGTGTCAAATGCATAATTTACACCACGTCTGGTGCAACTTACGAAGAGTTATAAAACCAACTGGCCTACTCACGTTCTTAATACAGCTGAAGTCGACGTTTTTGGGATTGGAATCTCACGAGTTTCTCTTTCCATTCGTTTCTGAATAGGCAAAACCGAGCACGTCGCGTCGCTATAACTTTACCGAGATGCTGCGGTCAGAGCGGCTCAGCGGGAAACCCCTTTTTTGTAAACAATCAGTCAAACTTCCTGGAGTTTTTTTTAATAAGATTAGCCTATGAGTCGAACATTGCACTTAAATACACATCAATAAATATATAAATACTGCACGTAAATTATTATTATTATTATTAAAATAATTATAATTTTATAACAAAACCTGGATAAAATTTGCATAAATCTTTATAAATAAACCACAGATTTGAGCTTTAAACAACTACATTCTCGCCTGAAAAACTCTTAAAACTACATTTCATGATACAAAAACAGTAGTATTATTTCAATTGTATATTAAAAATGGCGCGTCACTCAACTTGGCGAAGCCTATGCTCGTTATTAGCTGTCAATCAAGCTGTCAATCAAAGTTAACCACACCCTTTTTGTCATACATTTTATGTCTAAATACGATCTACTAACGAGTTAGAAAAAAGTTCCAACCCCTCACAGTTGTCAGGCACTCGGAACCTATCGAAAAATACAATAAAAGTCCATGGGACCAACCTGTAAAAACATGAATTTATGCTGTGTAAACGGACATTTTAACATGGGGTCTATGGACATTTGCTCCCTTTTGGGACCTGCCCCTAGCGGATTTTCAATGTATTGCATTTTTCGCACTTCCAGGTAGGCTTCATTTTTCAGATTAGAATGTGACCCCGATGTCAATATTGCAACATTGCTGTACTGTGTGTATACGCGCGCGAGAGAGGGAGAGGCGCGGGCGCGATCGAACTGTGTGTGTGTGTGTGTGCGTGTGTGTGTGTGTGTGTGTGTGTGTGTGTGTGTGAGAGAGAGGGGCGCGGGCGCGATCGAACAGTGGAAACAAAAACATCCGTAAACATATAATTCAAACTGCAAAGTGTTTACATTTGTGTACACTGGCAATAAAACACAACACTGTGCTTTTGTCACACTCTCTTGTCAAACTGATACCTACAACTTTCACCCAACCAAAATCACACACACACACACACACACACACACACACACACACACACACACACACACACACACACACACACACACACACACACACACACACACACACACACACACACACACACATTAAATTACACATTCTACATTGATTAAAAAAAGAAAATCAGATTTGGTTTTTAATGGTAGCCTAGTATTATTTTATACAGAAATCAATTATTTATAATTCAGATGAGAATAAAATTAGGGTTAATTAAAATTAAGAAAAACAAATATATTGATCTGAAATATGGCAAATTATTTTTAAATTCATTCAAACATACAAAACATATCGCAGGGTCTTTGTCTTTTTATTAATTTAATTAATAAACTAATTAAATTAACAAAAATGATTGTCAGTGCACTACAAATAAACTGGTTCTATGCCTTTATTAATAAAACTTATTAAAAAATACAAGGCTTAAGACATTTATAAAAATGCCTTCTGCATTTTTGTTTTGCTTTTCACTCCATTGTACCAAAATCGTACCGAACCGTGATGTCTGAACCGAGGTATGAACCGAACCGTGACTTCTGTGTACCGTTCCACCCCTACAAGGATAACCAGAGGTTTTCACATATTGACTTTTGCAGGCAAGAGTAGTTGAAGAAAAGTAGCTGGAGCCTAACCATTAAGGCTAAAAGTGCTGGGACACAATTATTGTACTTTGTTTTTTATATTTTCATTTTGCTTGTTATAATTTTACTTTTTAAAAGATGCACGGTTTTGTTTTGTTTGATCACTGCACTGGGCTTATTCCTGTTGTGAATTAAAAAACTTTGTAGTGTGTAAGGGCATGAATCATGATTAAACAATAATACTTTGTTTTTGTGTTTGTTTTGTTAAAGCAATTCACATATAGGGATTCCCACCGTCTGCCCCTGCCAACCTGCCACGACCTCTTGCCACCCCTTTGCCCCCCCATGTAAAATTTTCTAGATCCGCCACTGACGAGATCCAGTGAGAAGCGCTTGAATTCAGCGAAGAACACAAATGTCTCAGTGATTTAAACCAGTTTAAAGGCAGATGTAACAGCACTGACAAACAGGAGAAACACTGTGCCCAAAATATATATATATTGAATTGTATTATTAATGTAGACAATGTATTAAATGACTAATGGAATATAATTAAGTATTTAATAATGTATTTAGGCTACTGTTTTTCATACAAATACCATAGAAACCATAAAGTTACATTTTGCCATGATAGTGAGGTGCTATGGGCTATGCCTGGTTGTATCTGTGGTTACCATGATCTAAATGCATGATACTGGATGACCAATGGTTAATTTTAATAAAAACTTAAAATAAAAATGTGGTCTTTACATTTTTTTAACAGATGTTATGGTTTTTGTTAATGAACATACATTTAACATAGTAGTATTAGCTTGAGTTAGGATGCAGATTTACTTTCACTTAGGAGCAAAAATCTGCCTTTAAACATGAAAGAAATAAAGATTTGACATTTATCGTGATAATTATCGATATCGACTGATGTAAAAAAAATAATGTGATAATTTTTATATAAACAGAGAATATTTATTTTAGTTTTTAATTAGATATTTTAAAAGTACAAAAACTTAAATGATTATAAAGATAAATTGCAAATGCCTGGGTGAATAGTATTCGCTGAGTTTTGTTTAAGTTTAGAGACGTGCTCCAGAAAAAAAGGTTGGTCCAAACACAGTGGACCAACACCAGCAGATGACATGGCACCCCAAACCATCACTGACTGTGGAAACTTTACACTGGACTTGAAGCAACGAGGATTCTGTGCCTCTCCTCTCTTCCTCCAGACTCTGGGACCTTGATTTCCAAAGGAAATGCAAAATGTACTTTCATCAGAGAACATAACTTTGGAGCATTCAGCAGCAGTCCAGTCCTTTTTGTCTTAAGCCCAGGCGAGACGCTTCTGACGCTGTGTCTTGTTCAAGAGGGGCTTGACAGAAGGAATGCGAAAACTGAAACCCATGTCTTGCATACGTCTGTGCGTGGTGGTTCTTGAAGCACTGACTCCAGCAGCAGTCCACTCTTTGTGAATCTCCCCCACATTTTTGAATGGGTTTTGTTTCACAATCCTCTCCAGGCGGTTATCCCTATTGCTTGTACACTTTTTTCTACCACATCTTTTCCTACCCTTCGCCTCTCTATTAATGTGCTTGGACACAGAGATCTGTGAACAGCCAGCCTCTTTAGCAATGACCTTTTGTATCTTGCCCTCCTTGTGCAAGATGTCAATCGTCGTCTTTTGCACAGCTGTCAAGTCAGCAGTCTTCCCCATGATTGTGTAGCCTACAGAACTAGACTGAGAGACCATTTAACCCTCTGAGGTCGACAAACGCGCCTGCGCGTTTTGCTCGATTTTTTTCACATAGCAGGAAATTAGACTTAAAATACTCTGTCATTTTTGGTCATACAGACTTAAGAAATATAAAAAAAATAAACTGTTGAATGTCTACTTTTTTATGTGTCCACTTACAATCGAAATAAACATTGTGCTTTTGTAAAATAAAGAAAATAAACAGGGTGTGCTTTCTTTTTCCCCATCTACTTAACCTTTTTTTCTGGAGCACGTCTCTAAACTTAAACAAAACTCAGCGAATACTATTCACCCAGGCATTAGCAATTTATCTTTATAATCATTTAAGTTTTTGTACTTTTAAAATATCTAATTAAAAACTAAAATAAATATTCTCAGTTTATGTAATCTATAAAAAAAGAGAGAGGTGTCAGCCGATCTCATTATCGTTCTCTCAGCTCATTATTCTGCTAATGTGACATGCCCACGGAGAGTGCACGCTATTCAAACTCTGAAGCAACAGATGCAAACGTGTAAACGCCCCTCATAAACTCGATAACACAACAAATTTAATCATCAGATTAATGTACTATTTCGTCTTGCGAGGCTGTGAGGAATAATCCTGGGACATTTACCTAAGAACATGTGCTGGTTTATTTTCATTTCGAGGAGTGACAGATGTTGCCGAGAATTGTGAGTACGTTTTTTATTCTTGTGCTTTGTTCTAATCGCGATATGGAATAGTGTCTGTAAACGCAAAAAGACTGTTTAAATTTGAATCACGTTTCTGTGTGTGAATGAATTAATGGCACAGATGGGCCCTGTTGTTTATGTTTACTATGTTACAGATGAAATATGAAAGACAACACTTCCTAGTTTTGGATAGATTATACATTTTTTATTCTAAAATATCAAATAAGCTTTTGTTAGCCAGTTTCTGCTCATATGTTAAATATATAGTATGTTCTGTCAAAAATAAACTCATCAACTAAGATGTTATTATAGTGTTTGTTTCAATGTAAGCTATATCAAACTAATGAATCCTTAACTTTAAAATATGTATGATAAAATGTATTGGCCTACATTTAAAAAGAATACTTTATAAGAAATTTATGGGAAAAGACAATTTTCTTTTTAAGATGTTTCCAACTCTAACTTTGAACAAATTCTCTAGAATGGCCCATATAGCCTATTTGAACAGGATTTGTTTCCGGGAATGGCTATGTACTAAAAATGTGCTTTTGACTTTCATTTATATTTGGATTATATATATACACTGCCGTTCAAAAGTTTGAGGTCGGTACGATTTTTAATGTTTTTAAAAGAAGTCACTTATGCTCACCAATGCTGTATTTATTTAATTAAAAATACAACAAAAAACAGTAATAGTGAAATATTATTACAATTTAAAATAACAGTTTTCGAATGTAATATATTTTAAAATATTATTTATATACTCCAGTCTTCAGTCACACAATCCTTCAGAAATAATTATAATATGAGGATTTGATGCTCAAGAAACATTTATGATTATGATCAATGTTGAAAACAGTTGTGTGCCATTTTTTTAGGATTCTTTGATGAACAGAAAGTTGAAAACAACAGCATTTATTTGAAATATAATCTTTTATAACATTATAAATGTCTTTACTATCACTTTTGATCAATTTAATTCCTCCTTGATGAATAAAAGTATTGATTTATTTTATTTATTTCCCAAAAAAAAAAACTTACTGACCCCAAAGTTTTGAACGGTAGTGTTTAATGTTACAAAATATTCTATTTCAGATAAATGCTGTCCTTTTGAACTTTCTATTTATCAAATAATCCTGAAATAAAAATGTAAATAGCTGTTTTCAACATTGATAACAATGAGAAATGTTTCTTGAGCATCAAATCAGCATATTAGAATGATTTCTGAAGGATCATGTGACACTGAAGACTGGAGTAATGATGCTGAAAATTCAACTTTAAAATCACAGGAATAAATTATATTTTAAAATATATTAAAATCGAAAACAGTTATTTTAAATTGTAATAATATTTCACAATATTACTGATTTTTTGTTGTATTTTTAATTAAATAAATACAGCATTGGTGAGCATAAGTGACTTCTTTTAAAAACATTGACAATCGCACAGACCCCAAACTTTTGAACGGCAGTGTGTGTGTGTGTGTGTGTGTATATATATATATATATATATATATATATATTTTTTTTTTTTTTTTTTAATCCTCACATTCTTTCTTGTGTGACACATCTGAATGAAAGGCAGATTATGCGAGTCATTGTCTCTCAGGTGTGAATTATTCATGATAAGGGGTTGGGCCGTTCACGCCCACACGCATATTGCCTTTCCAAACAAAAAGTGTTTTACAAAATTTAAATCAATGTATTGTTTTATGTGAATGATAAGGCAGGATGATTTTCAGATCATTTTGAATCAAAAACTCTAGGCCACAACAGCCATTAGTCAAAAGTATTGTGGACACATATTTAGTATGTTTTGTGGCCTTATTTCAGAAACTTATTTCAGAACAGCTATGTGTCTGCTGTGCAGCTGCACTGCGTTTTAAAAATTTGGCTTCAATATTCTCGAGAAAAGGATTTTTTTTTCCATAGCGTAAGCTACTTACGCAATACTCGTTCCCTCTTCTCGGGGAACCGAGGTTACGTTAGTAACCGAGTCGTTTACTTTGTTACAATATACTTTTTTTCTGTAACTGCTTGCTTAGGATTCTGTGTTCTCCATTTTTTGATGTAGTGTGTAATAAATTATCTGCAGCGTTTATAATATTGACTTGCTGTGTGTATGATCTGAAAGCATTGTTTGATTTTGAGCACATATAAAATGGTTTGGAGGCAATTGTTTGATTTTGCCAGAAGAATCAGAGTTTCTCGAATGTGGTTTGAAGATTTAGTTTTGTGTTTAAGGTTTTGAGAAAGTGGGTGATGGTTTCGAGAAATGTGCATAACAGATAATGTTTGCGAGAATACTCGCCAGGACATATATTTTGAAATTAGGCTACTGTTATTCTGTGTATAGGCTATGTGTATATCGGGATCACATGCTGTCTGAGGCGTCTTTGTGCACACGCTTCAGAGCTGTCAGCACAAGAAAGATCCTTTTGTTTACATCAGCATGATGCATGAGGTTCAGACTCATGCCATTGAGAATTCGCTATGAATATTCACAAAGTTGAAGTGCTGAACTTTAAAACAATACCAAACTTGTGCTGAGAGGAAGCGCCAGTCGTCAAGAAGCGAGCAGAGAAAACGTCTCGGTTACATATGTAACCCTCGTTCCCTGCAGGGGGGAACGGAGACGCCATGTCGGTGAACGATGAATAGGAATCTCGCTAGAGAGGCCAATCTACTTCGAGTGTAACTAAACAAGCCAATGATCATTGGCATGCAATATTTGCATCAGCTGCTCCACCTTGCAGCACAGGTATATAATGAGCAGCAGGTGCATTGCATTTCAAATTTTCGCTGTGGAGCTGAGCCAGTGGCCCGCACAGCAGCTGTGGCGACGGGACATGGCGTCTCCGTTCCCTGACCGAGATGTTCGCTTTCATGGGAATAGGAATCCCTACCAAAGAGCTACAGTTAGTGTGCATTGGCTTATTTAGTTACACTCCAAGTAAATAGGCCTCTCTAGCGAGATTCCTATTCGTCGGTCACCGACGTGGCGTCAAAAGTGACCGCCTGAAAGGGAACAGCATTTTTCATGGACAAAGGAAAGGTAGGTACTCCTCTCAGAAAACTTGTATAACAAAACCCCTCATTGAAAAAGTTTGATAAACTATCTATAGCTGAATGTTATAAAAACAATAGAGCACACCTAGTTTTGATGATAGCATTTACTTGAAAAATGCATTATAAACTGCAGTGGTTCATTATGCAGAGGATATTTGAACTGTTTCGTCAACATAAGAATTTTTAGTGTGCTGTGATTGTTTTGAGATCAACTACTCTCATTTGAAGTAATGTGTCAAGTCAAGTCAAGTCACGTTTATTTATATAGCGCTTTTACAATACAAATTGTTTCAAAGCAGCTTTACAGAGATAACAGGAAAGTAAAGTTGTAATAGTATTGTTAAATTCAAAATTAAATGTTAAATGTTCCCAACTAAGCAAGCCAAAAGCCAATGGCGAATGAAGGCGAAAAAAAAGGCGACAGTGGCAAGGAACCAAAACTCCATCAGGTGACAGAATGGAGAAAAAAACCTTGGGAGAACCCAGGCTCAGTCGGGGGGCCAGTCCTCCTTTGGGCAACAAACGAACAGTGTATGATTATGATTTAGGCGGCATAATAGGTCAGAAGTCAGATTGGATCAGAACTTTCACAATATTTATCCAGTTCATCTGGTTAGGGGTCGGAGTCATCACGCCGGTATGGAGATGAGTTTGTTGAGGTGTCCATGAGGCCTTCACAGTGTTGATGAGGCTGGCACCTCAGGGATGCGTTGTCATCGTGTCCATGTGATGGTCCTTCCTCAGATCTAGATATGGCCTGGATCCGGCGGTTTGCGGTAAACCTCGGGATAAACAGAGAGACTAATATTAGTGTAGACGCCATCCTTCTTATGTACAAAGTACATCAGGATTTATGGGAAGTGTTCCTGGTTCCGGCTGATCTAAACTATGCAGCCTAACATTGAATTATAGCAACCTATAATGTGTTATGTGTATGCTAAGCCAAAGAGTTTTGAGAGAGAGAGATTTGAACTGAAAGACTGTGTCTGCTCCCCGGACAATGTTAGGAAGATTGTTCCAAAGTTTTGGTGCCAAGTAGGAAAAGGATCTACCGCCAGCAGTTGATTTTGATATTCTAGGTATTATCAACTGGCCAGAATTTTGAGATCGCAATAGACGTGAAGGACTAATGGGTTAAGACAAGAGCTCGCTCAAGTACTGCGGAGCTAAACCATTTAGTGCTTTGTAAGTAATCAGCAATATTTTAAAATGTATTCGATGTTTAATAGGGAGCCAATGCAGTGTTGACAGAACCGGGCTAATATGGTCATACTTCCTGGTTCTGGTAAGAACTCTAGCGGCTGCGTTTTGGACCAGCTGTAGTTTGTTTATTAAGCGTACAGGGCAACCACCAAGTAGAGCATTACAATAATCTAGCCTTGAGGTCATGAACGCATGAACTAATTGTTACGCATTTGTCAATGAGAGCATATGACGTAATTTAGATATATTTTTAAGATGGAAAAATGCGCTTTTACAGATACTAGACACGTGACTTTCAAATGAGATATTGGTATCAAAGAGCACACCCAGGTTCCTAACTGACGACGAAGACTTGACAGAGCAGCCATCAAGTGTTAAACAGTATTCTCGGTTATTGCGTGTGGAAGTTTTTTGTCCAATAATTAGAGTCTCTGTTTTTTCAGAATTTAGTAGTAGGAAATTACTAGTCATCCAGTTTTTTATATCAGCTATGCATTCCGTTAATTTTGTGAATTGGTAAGTTTCGTTAGGTTTTGAGGAAATATAGAGCTGAGTATCATCAGCATAACAGTGAAAACTAATTCCATGTTTCCTAATGATATCTCCTAACGGTAGCATGTACAGAGTGAACAGCAGCGGTCCTAGTACTGAGCCTTGTGGTACGCCATACTGAACTTTTGACTGAAAAGACATCTCTTCATTTACTGCTACAAACTGATAACGGTCAGATAAGTATGATTTAAACCATGCTAGTGCAATTCCACTAATGCCAACATAGTTTTCTAGTCTATTTAATAGAATGTTGTGGTCAATGGTGTCAAATGCAGCTCTAAGATCAAGTAACACTAATAGAGAGATACAACCACGATCGGATGATAAAAGCAAATCATTTGTGACTTTAATGAGAGCAATCTCAGTACTATGGTACGGTCTAAATCCGGACTGAAAATCCTCGCAGATAGCATTTCCTTCAAGAAAGGAACACAGTTGTGAGGATACTGCCTTTTCTAATATCTTTGACAGAAAAGGCAAATTCGAGATCGGCCTGTAATTGACTAATTCTGTAGCATCAAGTTGCGTTTTTTTAACAAACGGTTTAATCATAGCCAGCTTAAAGGTTTTTGGTACGTATCCTAGAGACAAAGACGAATTAATGATATTGAGAAGAGGATCTATGACCTCTGGAAGCATCTCTTTCAATAGTTTAGTCGGTATAGGGTCTAACATACAAGTTGTTGATTTAGATGAGTTAACGATTTTGCAAAATTCTTCTTCTCCTATAGCAACAAATGAATCAAATTTTTCCTCAGGGAGACTACAATGCACTCCCTGATGCGATACTGTAGTAGACGGTTGCATAGTTATAATTTTGTCCCTGATATTATCAATCTTATAAGTGAAGAAATTCATAAAGTCATTACTGCTGTGTTTCTTGGAAACTTCTGGGCTTGAAGCTTTCTTTTTCGTTAGTTTAGCCACTTTTTCAAATAAATACCTAGGATTATGTTTATTTTCTTTTAGTAGGGTTGAAAAATAAGCAGATCTAGCAGCTTTTAAAGCCTCTCTGTAAGCAATCGAGCTCTCCTTCCATGCAATCCTAAATACCTCTAGTTTTGTTTTCTTCCAGTTGCGCTCCATTTTTCTGGCTGCTCTCTTAAGGGCCCGGGTGTGCTCATTGTACCACGGTATTGGACTATTTTCTTTAATCTTCTTTAAGCGCAGCGGAGCAACTGTGTCTAAAGTGCTGGAAAATAGAGAGTTAAAAGTTTCTGTTGCAATATCGAGTTCTTCTAAGCTATCTGGGATGCTGAGATGATGAAACTGATCAGGAAGATTATTGATAAAGCAATCTTTCCTGGCAGAAGTGATAGGTCTAACATATTTATAACACGTAGTCGGCTTTGCAGCCTTGGCTAAATGTAATTTACATGAGACTAGATAATGATCTGAGATGTCGTCGCTCTGCTGCAGTATTTCAATGGCATCAACATCTATTCCATGTGATAATATTAGATCTAGAGTATGATTACGACAATGAGTAGGTCCTGACACGTGTTGTCTAACTCCAATTGAGTTTACAATGTCTTTAAATGCCAATCCCAATCCATCTTTTTCATCATCTACATGTATATTAAAATCACCAACAATTAGTACTTTATCTGCAGCCAATACTAATTCTGATAGAAAGTAAGCAAATTCTTTGATAAAGTCTTTATGGTGCCCTGGTGGCCTGTATACAGTAGCCAGCAGAATTCTCAAACGTGATTTATCGTTTACACTAAATATTTTTACATTAAGCACCAACACTTCAAAAGAATTATATTTAAAACTAGATTTCTTAGTGGTTTTGAAAATATTACTATAAATTACAGCAACACCTCCCCCTTTGCCTTTCGGACGAGGTTCATGTTTATAACAGTAATCTTGCGGGGTGGACTCATTTAAAGTAATGTAATCGTTTGGTTTTAGCCAGGTTTCTGTCAAACACAGCACATCTATGTTACAATCTGAAATCATATAATTGACAATAAGTGCTTTTGAAGTAAGGGATCGAATATTCAGCAACCCAAGCTTTATCGTTTGCTCATCTGTATTATATCTGTTTTTTACTTGGTGAACATCAATTAAATTTTTAACCTTAGATAGGTTTGGAAGTTTTTTGTTTTTCCAAATTCGGCGAACAGACACAGTCTCTATATGATGATATCTAGGTGAAAGAGCCTCTATGTGATGGGATTTATCTGACCTTGGTGATGCGAGGCCGCCTACAGACGGTCGGTTTAGCCAGTTTGTCTGCTTCCTGACCTGAGCCCCAGATTGTCATGTTTTATCTCTAAGGCTATGAGCCAAATTACTAGAGAGTAGAGCAGCACCATCCCAGGAGGGATGAATACCATCTCTTTTCAACAGGCCAGGTTTGCCCCAAAAACTTTTCCAATTGTCTACGAATTCTATATTATTTTGCGGACATCACTTAGACAGCCAGCCATTGTCAAATCGACTAAGAAAAACTGACCTGTTTTCACACATTCCAATTCTCATTCATAAAACACAAACACATATTTGAATTAACTCAAGAATCACAATGTGAACTCAAATAAAACATTTATCCATGAGTAAACATTATGCAGCAAAACACACCAATCAGAATCTCAAGATAATATAAATAGGAGCACGGGTGATTATGTGCTTTAGAAAATCAATCCTAACACTGGAGAGAGCTGAAGGAATCATCTACAGGGTTATACAGTATAATTACAGTACACAGTGACAGTACTTTAGATGAGGGAAACTCACGATAGTCAAATTTATTTGTAGCCAATTATTTACATGTACTGTATTTTTTGCAGAAATGAGAGACAACTGCCTCTGGCAGGTAAGAGAGTCTCTTGAAATTGCTAAAGAACTGTAGGCTATGCTCTAATGAAATTTGGCTGAAGGTGCAGAGGATGCTGAATATATTTATTTTCTACTGTACTGTATTTGACAGTATACTTAATTGTGTTGCATACCGAGTTCTTATTCAATTCTTGGGTATTCATCTACTGTAAGATCACTTTACAGTAGTGTAATGAAAATGCATTTTTTCCTAAAGCTTATTGTTGTATTTTACTGCATTTGCACTCTTTCATTTATGTTGTATACTGTAATAGACAACGAGCAGCAAAATGATTGCTGAATTCCATTATGAGGTTTTTGTTACAGTGTTATGAATTGATCTCACCAGTTTTCTCCAAGCAGGAAATAGTCTGTCTATTTGTTAGGTGTTGTGTGTCATCTGGGGCCAAAGTTTTATTCTGACAAAAGATAATTTGTTTTTTAAAATATTGTAATATTTGAGTCCGATGTGTAAGTTTGAGGTTTGTACAAATTGGTGTGTAGTTATAAGATTGTTTATAGTTGTGAGAAAATGGTGAATTGTTTCATGAATTGTGTGTTAGCACTCTGAAAAGCATCTACATTCAGTGACTTATGTACACCATGTTAACTGGGGTGGCCACAATGGTGCCAGTTTTTAATGGACAATTCACATTACCTTAAATGTAAAATATACATGTTTTATACGTTTCAAGCTTGTTGACATGGCCCCACCTTAGAAATGACCAATAAATCAAAACAGAGCAAACTAGTCAGATAAATGAAGCACAGCTAAGGAACACTATTTTCAGTTTCAGCACTAATGAAGCATGTTTCAGTATTAGCATTTATTTTATAAAGGCTTTAGTTTGTTTGACATCAGTTTGTTTGACATTCTATTGTAGAAATGTTTAAGCCCACTGAGTGAATGTAGTACTAACACAATATGGGGAAATCCAGTACTGCATTTTGCTTTAATAATAAAACCCTAAACCATCAAACAAAAACGACTTATGCATCAATTGGCTTGTAAGAAGCTTTGTGATAGAAAAACATAGGTACAGAAAGAAAGAAAAGAAATAAAGAAAAGGCACATTACAAAACACGTAGAAAGGTTTCTTCTGAGAGATAACATACCAAATACAAGCTATTTCTACACAGGAAGTCATAGGAGGAGGGAAAATATACTTTGTATGCTGTGACACAAAAAGAAAATATCTGATTGACATTTTGGTGCTAATGTAAGTAGATGAAACTGAAAGGTTTGATGGACATTAATAGTATAGATAAATGTATTTTAAGAACAGAAATTATACATTCCTCCCATATATTTAAAATATACTAAATTAAAATATAAATTACACATGCTCAGCTGGTGCAAGAGAATTACTTAGTGTAAACAATCATTGGAATACTCTAAGTGCCCTCAGAAACCAATATTGCCTCGTGCTAAGCAATAGCCCAGCTTGTTTTGGTTGCCTAAGACAGACATCAGACCAACATATGCTTCGATTAGAATGGGTTGATTCAGCACAAGAACCCCGTTGGCTTTTCCAGGTACAGGATTCTTGCTGTGGGCTTTCTGCGCTGCTAAAGTCAGCTCCTCCCTGAAGTTTTGAATCTAAATGAGGAAGAAAAATATGGAGAAGTCATTTATTCAGTACTAAAACACAAGGCAAAAACATTTTTATATGCTTATTTGACTCGTGTTGGACAGGTTGGCGGTTTTTGCTTGTTAAAACATTACTGTTTATGTTTTCTCTTTTTTTATCAACCCTTCCTCATTTTTTGTTGAACCTGCTGTTCACCTCAGTAGGCGGGGTGGAATGTGAGGAATGGGAATGTGTGGCTGTGGGATTAGACACCACCGTAGTCCAAATGACTGGTTATGTGATCTGTGAGGTCACCCGCATAAGACCCTTCGCTCACACCTTGAACTACATACATACTTAAGTGACGCTGAGTGAGCCAGGGACCTTGATTTCAGTGATTTTTATATCCGCATTTGGACTATTTCTTGTTTATTGTCTAAATAAATGATACAGCCTTAAATCAGGGTTTACATATATCAAAATTACTGACTTTTTCTAAACCAATGACCACTTGACCTCGAACTGTATACAGGCCCCCTAACCCCTAAGATGATCATCGTAACTGTAGTGTGCTATTCAGTATTAGGGTAAAACGGGGTTAAAGGCACAGCCTAAGTATAAATAAAATTGCTTTTCACTACTCCCATAGTGTATGATTGAAGAAAAAAAAATAGATGTTTTATTGAACATTGATGGAGCAACAGATTTTGTGTGAAAATAAATTATAAAAGTGGTTAGTTTGTTTAAAAGGCGTATAAATGTATGAGATGGCAAGGCGGACCTTTTACCCCACACACAAGGTCAAAGGCTCACCAGCATGGGTCAATTGGCACATATTATTTATACAAATAATAGAGAATAAAGTCAAATGCACCTTTTAGCCTTGTGCGCCTTTAGCCCCGTTGTACCCTATATTTCAACTTTAATTTATTTAAAAATGTACTAAATTACAATTTCATCATTAAAAACGTGTAATTAAATATAAATATATCTAAATGCATAAATACATAACATACAAGTGACATTAAAGTATATTTTAGTTTCCCATAAATCCTTGTCAGTACATTTAGCAGTACACTTTAAATATATTTCAAAGACAGTAGAGAAATTAGGAAATTACATATAAAGATGTACTTATGTCCTAGTTAAGAGGGTCAAAAGGCACTCTGGTTCAGCTAATTTCAGCTAATTGCATTTAAAAGAATTTAAGTAATAATATATTTTCATTTATTGCAATTAAAATAATTGTGTCTGAAAACACTATGTTCCATTCGCACTACAGTATATTCTTTTAAAGTGTATTATTAGGTACTTTAACTACTTTTTTTTAGAAGTCTCTAGGCAAAGATGGATATAAACAAAAGAGGTTGCTTTTATATGCATATAAAACGAGCAAAAAAAGCATACCAAAATACCTGCACACATAAAATAAAAAGGTGTTTGGTAAGCAGATGGTAAAAAAAATGAATGTATTTTTGCCGATAGGTGGATTTTTTTAACAATGGCACATAAACTATAATTATCGCCAAATCTAAATGATCAACTTTCAGTGCTCGGCCTCTTAAAACCTGAATCACAAGTGCTTTCATTTTCAGGAAATTACTTAATGGCATTTATGTATATACACAGATAAACTATAAACTTGAATTTGGCAGACCAAGTTTAACATGTCACTGCCAATGCATCACTACGCCTATTTGTAAAAGAGTCCAGGTCAAACTGGTGAGCCTTTCATAGATTAATACTTATGTTCAGTAACTTACGTCAATTTATTTATGCAGGAAATTTCCACTGACCCCATTTGATTTCGAATGACCCCAGTATGAGAAACACTGCCTTAAGTAACCTTGCCTCAAGCCTCAAGTTGTCATTCTTTGAAATCTTAATCATGTAGTGAAATAAATATTGCACCACTAATGTTAACTGAACACGTCATTTCTTCCTAAGTTGACTTCCAAGAAATTGTGGATTTTTACTCCCCCTCTGCAAGTCCTCTGGCAGCTTCTGTAACACTTGTGAGTAACAGGTTTTTGGAGTGGCTAACTGAGCTCATTTAATGGTTGGGTTTAGTCTGATAGTTTGGAGATCTTATAGGAATATGTCAGAGATAAAGAATGAGACCTGACTGTGATAAACGTGTTCTGTGTGTTGCATTGTAATACTCACCTCACACAGGTGACCCAGTTGCTCATTGGCACCCCTGACAGGGTGATAGGTGAATGAACAGAAAGGATAGTCAACAGAAAAAGGATTCCAACGAGACATGAAAGATGGTTCTCTGAGTTTATCCCAAAACACCCGCACACCCTCACCTTCTCTCCTGAAAAACACACACATATCTTAATGCTTGTATGCTAGAAAACAATGACAGATAAATGATACCATTGCTAGAGAAATCTACACTTACAATAAACTCTACAGGGGACTCTACAAGGAAATGCTATGGGGTCCACAGAAAAGTTCAGAGAAAATAAATAAAAATATATTTTTTTCTATTTCTATTTATTTTTTCTATTTCTAATTATTTATTTATTCTATTTATTTCTATTTATTTATTCTATTTATCTATTCTTTCTATTTCTTTATTCATTCTATTTTTTCTATTACTATTTGTTTGTTTATTCTATTTATGCTTATTCATTTACTATTTTTTTCTATTTATTTTTATTTATTCTATTTCTATCTATATTTATTCTATTTCTATGCATTTATTTATTCCATGTATCATTACATAAATGAATAAATAGAACTAGAAAAAATATAAATTAATAAATAGAACTGACTGACTGAATGAATGTTGTTTATTAAAAAAATATTTGAAATATTATGAAAAAAGTCTTATTCTAGGAAGGGGGTACCTCACAAGAGAGTAGTCACATGTGGGGGTCCCTGAAAACCCCTGACATTCTGATTTGCAAGTCTAGTGGGAGAATTCGATGAGAGCAGAGAAAAACACTATGAAAATGCAGAAACGCAGATTTTACAAATATAATTATAACTCAATAATAAATGAGTTTCACGAATTTGCTGAAGCATGCACAAAAAGCACTCAACTATACAACAACAGGAACAAGTGGCACATATCTTTTGTTGCAACATCTGTAATCCCTTACTACTAACAAGTGCATTATCTGCTCAGAGATTCACAATTTCATGCTTTCAACTAGGTCAGCTTGACCCCTGACCCCCCAGCTTCCCTCCCTGCCAAAACTGTCACCATTTCTCTTCAGGTCGCCTCCTTTATACACAGCCCAATGCAATGTTTGCTAAGCTTAGAGGCAATTCCCTCCGCTCATCAGATTTTCTTTCATCCCCTCTGCCTTTCTCTTTTGCCATTTTAAGTAAATATTTTTTAATGAAAAGCCTAGAGGGGATGTCTTTATTTTCCAGGCTGATGAAACCTCATAAGACAAGAGAGTGCCTGGCAGCAAACACAGGGCTTTAAAACCTCCAAACATTCGCTCTTTGTAATGTGTTGGCACCCTTCCATATTTTACAAGCATCTTTCACAACAGACAACATACTGTTTCTCCATCAGTCATAGAATGAAAGGCTGTGATTTGTACAACTGTCCATGCAATCACACTAAGAGACATTCTTCATTTAACACAAATTTGTAAATATTGCATCATGTATTGGTGCAACAAAACAAATCAACAAGCAATAAAAGTTTTTCCAGTTAATTTGAGATGTCATGCTCGTTGACCATTTGGTTTCTATTTCTGTGCCATTGCTTCAGGTAGCCCCTCCCACAGTAAAATGTAATTGGTTTAAAATCACATTCCTCGTAAATGTATATTAAACTTTGAATATGTTCTGATTGGCTGTTACTGTGCCGCATCCCATAGTGTTTTTTGCGTTTACACAAGATATCTGACACATCATGCCTGTTTATAGTATTCTAAATGAGGCAGTATAAAAACACATTTGACAGTTTTTTACTTCTTTACAAAATGGTTAGTAACCAAACATATCTGTGAAATCTGAGTAGTTTTCTTAACTTCATGAAAGCTAGCTTTTAATGGAATGGGCTTGGTATAAATTCAATTTCAGGAACTTTCAATCCTTGGTAGAGTTTTTGAAATGGAAGTAAAAGTAGTTATGCTTCGCTAGTGACATTTAATAAACGTGTGGCCTGTAAAAAAAAAAAAAAAAAAAACACTTCTCGTGTGTCTCGTTGAGACTGATATGCCCTTCAGCACAACATCATAGCCATTAAACAAACGTAACCACATAACCAGTGACCTAGCGGCCCTCCTTAACTCTCATACAGACAGACTGGGCTCCAGGTAAAGTCAAGAATCTACTGTAATCACTACAAAGCATTCAGTCTTTAGCCTCAGGAGATCTTTTTTATAGCTGATAGATGGATACATACCTTTGCCCACATTCACTCTCCCCCTGCACTTGAATAAAATATTTCAAAATTATAAAAAATAATTGTCACATCTAAATCATTTAAATATAAATATTTAATTAAAGTTAAAAATATTGATTAATATCGCAGAATTAATCTAAATAAAACGTCTCGGTTACGTATGTAACCCTCGTTCCCCGAAGGAGACGTTACGTCAGTGACTGACGAAATGGGGTTTCACAAGAGAGCCCCATCACCTTCGAGTATAAGAAAACAAGCCAATGGTATGAAAATACCATGGGTCTGCGGAATTTGCATTGCTAACTCCGCCCCACTGCGTGGGTATAAAAGGAGTCGCAAGTGCAATCTCGCATTATGTTACCTGCTGAGGAGCCGAGACTGTGCGCCACCACGTTTCAGTGGTACAGAGGAAGTGACATGTGGACGTAACGTCTCCATTCCCTCCTTCAGGGCACGAGGATTACATACGTAACCGAGATCTTCCCTTTCAGTCAGTCACTATGAGTTACGTCAGTGACTGACGAAATGGGGGTCCCAATCTAATCTACAAAATTAATCTAATATAATCTAAAATACACATATGATCTGAGTACAGGATGAACATGGAGAACTCTAGAGGTATCCAGTCCGCAGGGTGGAATGTTTCAACCTTGAGATGGCAAGAGGGGTCTTGCCGAGGGAAAGGCATGTGCTTGGAGGAGACTTACCGTGGAAATACACATGTGTGGGTTGCCCAACCGGGGAACCCTAGCACATAGAGGCACCTAACCGATCACGAGGGCTGACCAACCGGGCATGCACTCTGGTGATGGCATCAACAGTGCAGGAGGAGCTCAGGGTCGGTGGAGAACTCATCTGAGTAAAATAACCCACGTATCTAGTCTGTGGAGTGGAATGGCGCAGCAAGTGATGACACCGAGCAGGTCCCACTTACTGGCTACTGGAAGCGAGTATACGAGAGAACACTGGCTATACACGAAGAGTAGATTTGCAATCTCGCAAAAGTGTTAGTTGTCGCCCAGCCTGCAGATCTACAGATGTCTTTAAGAGAGGCGCCATGTGCTAGAACCCAGGAGGAAGCCACACTCCTGGTGGAGTGTGCCTTCACCCCTAGGGGGCATGGCAGGCCCTTCACCTGGTAAGCCAACACAATTGCGTCCACTATCCAGTGAGACAACCTCTGCTTGGAGAGAGCCTTTCCCTTCAGCTTCCCACCTTTACAGACAAAGAGCTGGTGAAGTGATGGTAGCCACCACCTGAGGTGGTAGGGAACTGATCCCAAATCAGCTGAACCATCTGGGGATGGAGTCTCCACTCCCCGGGATATGTCTGAAGTCGTGAGAGCTCGTCGGCTGCACAATTCAGCTCTCCCGGAATGCGAATGGTGCTAAGCGACCTCAGATGCTTCTGACTCCATAAGAGATGGCGTGCGAGTTGTGACATAATGCGGGAGCGCAGACCACCCTGATGGTTGATGTACGCTACTGTCACCATGTTGTCTGAATGGACCAGTACATGCTTGCCCTCCAGCAACGTCCAAAAACGGTGCAGAGCTAGACGTACGGCCAGCAACTTGAGGCAATTGACATGCCATAGGCGCTGGGGTCCTGCCCATTGCACAAGACACCCCAGCCCGTGGTTGAGGTATCTGTTGACACAACAACATGCCTGGAAACCCGGTCTATGGGCAATCCGGCCCGTAGAAAAAAGAACGGGGTGAAGGTTTGACGGCAGGCCCGAGGGACTGGCAGCCGGAACGTGCTCTGTTGCCATGCTTATCTCAGGACTCGATCGCGAAGCGGTCTCATATGAAGTAGTCCAAGCTGCACATGCCACAAGCTGCACATGCCATATGCCCCAGGAGCCTCGGAAATAACTTCAGTGAGACCGCACTCTTGCCCTTGAATTGATGTAGGCAATTCAGCAGTGATTGCGCGCGCTCACTCGTAAGCCGCGCGTACATGGTGACCGAGTTGATTTCCATACCGAGAAAAGAGATCCTCTACACGGGAGAGAGTTTGCTCTTTTCCCAGTTGACCCGAGGCCCAGACGGGCGAGGTGTCGGAGCACTAGGTCCTTGTGTTCGCAAACCTGCTAATCACACCTCTTGAGTGTGTTAGAATCAGTCAGTAGTAGAGATAGTTCAGGATGCAAACCCCGTGTTACCTGAGTGGCACAAGGGTTACCTCGATGACCTTCGTGAAGACACAAGGAGACAGGGCTAACCCGAATAGAAGTACCGTGTACTAATATGCCTGCCCTTCAAAATCAAACCAAAGAAACAGTCTATGTCGAGGAAGAATGGAAACATGATAGTACGCGTCCTTCGGGTCAATTGTTGCAAACCAATTCAACAGACGAACGCATTCAAAAATGCGTTTGGCTGTCAACATTTTGAATGGATTCCTGTAAAGGGTTCGGTTCAAGACGCGCAGGTCCAGGATTGGTCGTAACCCACCACTGTTCTTGGGTACAATGAAGTAGGGGCTGTAGAAGCCGGACTTCATCTCGGCTGGAGGGACGGTCTTGATCACACCCTTCGCCAGTAGGGCAGCGACCTCCGCACGCATGACAGGGGCATTGCCACCCACCAAGGTATATCGGACTCTCCGATACAGGGAGGAGAACGTGCGAACTGAATCGCATAGCCAAGTATGATCGTTCGTTTAAGCCAGCGGGACAGATTGGGAAGATCTAGCCAGGTTCCCAAAAACTGAATCAGCGAAGTCATTGGAACTACAGGCGTACCCACGATGGGGCAGCGATGCGGAATGACCGGCCCAGACATGGGAGAGGTAGCGTCCCGGTGTGGGGGCGTGGTCAAATTCCGCGGCCAGGGAAGGATGAGCGCTCCACGGCGGCCTGCTCTGACATGGGTCTGGTGACAGAGGGGGACGAGAGTGGCGAGGCATAGCGTCGCACACTGCCATCCACGGCCTCTTGGGGCTCGGAGGAAGGGGAGTCAGTTCTTTCTTTAACAGTCTAGGGGGAAGGAGAACAAAAGATTCTTCATCGGGGGAAGGAGTGGTCCTGCCCCCAGCTACTGGGAAGAACTGTCTCCTTGCTTCGAGCTGCCAGTCTCAGGAGCGCCGCTTAGCCTGGCGTTTGGCAGGCTTAGGGGCGGAGACGGGCTGTGCCACCTTCCTGCGACCACCTCCTTGCTTCGGCAATTGGTAGTTATCATTTTTTGCAGTTTAGTAACCACAGTCATAATCATTCGAGACATTTATAAATCAATTATTACTGTCAAATATAATAATTTTCATTACGCTTTTGCCAAACCTTTGAACTGTGACCTTTTTTGTTTTATTCTAAATTATATATTCTGAAGACATTGTGTGTCATATGTCAATGCATTTAACTTTTAAATGTTTAGAGTAGTTAATGATGTTTATATTTTTATTCTTATTTGGACATCCATTGATAACAGTATACAGAAACAACATACGGGTGAGGGAATAATGACAGAATTTTCATTTTATTTCATTATTCCTTTAACACTCCAAACAATTAATTATTGAATGAAAATCATCCACTCCACTGTAACTCTTATATGCCATTTTCCTTCAAACTGGCATGTCGTGATTGGTTATGACACAAACCAAAGGCATTCCTATTAGAAAAATATAGAGCACAAGTATGGACTACAACATGGTCATAAGAACTATCATCAATATTCTGCTACTTTGTACCACAGAAACAACAAATTCAAGGCTTTAAGGTATATAATGAAATGTAAGTGGGTAAATCATGACATGAGTGATAAAACAATTACATTTATAATAAAAAAATGTTTGGGGGGGGGGGCGGTTCCTTTAAGTATGTGTAATTTATGATTTTTCATTTGAGCTTATGACCCTTTGTTTTAAGCGTACACAGGGGTGTTAGTGCTTGGAAACTTTAAACATAAAGCCTTTTATGAATTCAGAAGCATATCTTCAACACGAGACAATCGATGCAAACATGTGCAAACAGTTGTTTAAAACGTGCCTGTTGCATTTCCAGGTGTGTCATATTTTGGCAAAAGACTCCAGAAAAGACCAATAGACTCCAGAACACACCTTAAGCAGGACCAGTTCCTGCCAAACACACATACCTTAAAGCTACAGAGAAAGAGTGACTCTTTAGATAGAAAAAAAAAAAAACATAACTACAGGGCAAGGCTGTGTCTCCAGCTCTCACGATGCTGCCTATGTTTACACTAACACTCTCAGACCTTGACAATGGCTGCTGAGGTCTCGTGGGCTACACCCTGCTGAATAAACTGTTGTGTTGAGAGAAAAAGAGAAAAAAGGTGATCATGGGTCAGCACAAAGCCCGACTCAAGGCTGAACATTTTACTTTGTTGAGTATGTAAGGTTTTTGTATGTTTGCTTAAAAGTGTGCTTTTGTGTGTACATGAGCAAGTGCACACGCATACATTGTTTGTGGCAAAGCAGTTGTGTATTTTAATGTGTGTCAGAGTTGATCCAGATGATTCCAGAGGTAAGCTATCAGTACGCGCAGGCCAGTTGAGACAGGCAGAGGGCTGGGCTGCAGCAGCCAGCGGGCTGGGACATTCACTGTTTATGGTACAGGCTTGAGCTTTCACTGATCATTGCCACTCAGTCTCTCACTCACACACACACACACACACACACACACACACACAACACACACACACACACACACACACACACACACACACACACACACACACACACACACACACACACACACACACACACACACACACACACACACACACACACACACACACACACACACACACACACACACACACACACACTTTCATTCCATCACTCTACATGATTGAGAAAGATTGAGAAGGGGAGGGAAAGGGAGGGATGAAAAGAAAAGGTGAAAAATGGATGCTAAGATTTGTCATGCATGAAGCTTCCCCGAGACACATTACACACAGGAGTGCATTCCTAGAAATAAAGTCACACTAAATTTGATGTTTCCTGCTGGCCATAAAATTGGAATAATGGCCAGCAGGAAACATTAAATTTAGTCTACAGTACTTATGTACAGTTCACTAAATGTAAAGTACTTGCAGGAACGTTTCTCAAACATAAAAATGAAAAAGTAATTATTAAAAATGTCGATTGTAAAAAAAGTGATACAAAATACAGTATATTTTATATATAGTTGGGATAGTAATCTTATAATTAATATTTAATTTTTATTACTATACAATTATAAAAACGTATTTTGAAAAAAAAATATTTTGAAAGTTGTTTTAAGCATGAAAATGTGCTATTGTTCCATAGTGCATACCGTTGAAAAAGTAATAATCATAGATGTGTTGTAATATACAATTTTTGTAAAAAGGGTAATTAAAATTCATGTTAAAAAATATATTTGTAAAATTAGGTTATTAGGGCTGTCAAAATTAACACGTTAACCAAGTGGCAACCTTCTGATCTTCTCTTGAATCCAACACGGAAGTGACTTAAAATGCAATTCATCGACTGGTTGCTAGAGACAAAAGAGAGTCAGTCCCATATACCCCCAATGTTAATATGCCCAACTTTACAGCAGATTTTGTTTTTTAGCCTGGTACAAAAATTGGTTTTGGACTTTATAGCTAATTTTGGCCTTCACGACAACTGTGATTTTTTTTATAACATCCTTTTTAACGGGTGGTTGATTATGATTTCACTTTTCCAACTTTAGTTAGTGTGTAACGTTGCTGTTTGAGCATAAACAACATCTGTAAAGTTACAATTCTATTTGTTTTTAAAGAAATCGTTTTATAAGGACTACAACAAATGGCTGGTGGGGACTACACAAGATTCCTCCCGGGTTAGTGACATCACTAACCCTAAAAATGTACATAAACCCTGCCCCCGGGACCAGGCAGTCCATGTTGAGAAGAGGAAGAGTTGTTGTAGTAGAGCACATTCTGCTGAATCTGCTCAAACTGTCGCATCCGTCTTTTCACATTTATTGCAATAGAGTACCTAACACAAATGCAATAGCATGTCACTCTGTAGGCATTTTACAACAGTTCCCACACGAGCGATTTTATTAGGGCTGGGTATTGTTAGGAATTTCACAATTCGATTCGATTTCGATTCTTGAGACTTCGATTCGATTTCGATTCGATATTGATTTATTAGCTTCGATATCGAGCTCTAGATTTCGGGAGATTTGAACTAATTAGCGCCGCCACTGGCCGGTGTGCTGAATCGATTCATAGGATCGGGTTAGAGAGGGCGCTGGCGTTGTTTGTTCACCGCTTCTCCATCCAAACGCTATCCCTCTGCTAAACTGGCGTTATCGTTTCAACTCTACCGACCACCATTGAAAACTTTAATCCTATACCTCACCTGTACCATACCATCTGTACGTGGATTATATCCATTTGGATGCCAACTTACCTGCCATCATTTTCATCCTACGACGGCTTCTACCCCTGACCAGCACCACCAGCTCTCGTGTTGCTGCCATCCGGACTTCCCCGTGGTAGCATCACCGCCACCGGTGGCTCATATCTGGGTAACTCCACAAACTTTTTGCCCTTCTCCATGGGAAAGACTAGCTGGCTCAGCTATCAGTCACCATTTTAAATCGCCCACTGCTTGTCTGAAGCTTACGCCGGGTTCACACCAGACGCTGAAGCGACGCGGAATGGGAAATCACGCGCGGTCCGGCGC
Source organism: Siphateles boraxobius (assembly GCF_051911475.1). Taxonomy (NCBI): domain Eukaryota; kingdom Metazoa; phylum Chordata; class Actinopteri; order Cypriniformes; family Leuciscidae; genus Siphateles; species Siphateles boraxobius. Next base: position 19,132,796 of record NW_027509042.1, read on the forward strand.
CTGCCTGTTCACACCAGACACGTATTCTTCGCGGAGGTCGACAAGCGCTTCTGCTCAGTTGTTGTTTATTCACAGCTATTTTTTTATATCATGGGTAAGTAAATAACCTCATAATATAAATACACAATGTTTCTGTAACCAAGAAGTTTGTACACTTCTTTTATTAATCCGTTGTCGAGACACACACGCAGCCAGAGAGAGAATATAGACAGTTATAGTAGTGTATATATACCGTTGAAATATACATCCTCTCTTCAAATTTATTACATCTATTTTCCTCTTCCCGTTTCCCAGTGCGAGTAGACAGGAGGAGAGCCCTTGCCCTATATCTTTTGATTACAGGGTATTATAGGGGATTTTAATTAGAAAATTGCTTATATTTTGACAATTGACCGGATGGTCGAGTGTTTCTAGGTGTAACTTCCTGCCGGAATTGACGTGGATCACTCGCGGCTCGCGAAAAAAATAGACCAGACGCCGAAACCGGCACTTCACGGCGCGTGCCGGCTGCGTGAACGACACCATAGGTTAACATGGGCGCCGAAAGGAAGCGGCCTCCGTTCCGCGCCGCTTCCGAGTCGCTTCAGCGCCCGGTGTGAACCCGGCGTTAGAACCTGGATTCCCTCACCATTTCATCTCCTTCTCCAGCACTGCTACTGCGAGGTAGACCCCTGGACAGTCTGCTGCTGCCCGGGTGCAGTTAGGCCTCGTTGCCTGAGACTGCTGCCTCCAGTTAGCATCTGCTAGCTGCTACCAAGTCAGTAGGCGGCTAGCTACCGAATAGTTTTTGCTTAGACAGCTTCGGCTACTTGACAGTGGCTGACACTGTCGACCTCTCAGTCCCTGTCTCCTCTGCTCATCATCCACGTTCAGTTCACCAGCACTTAACCATCTCCAAGCTTCGTCCACCATGACTTTCGCCGACTGTCCTGTCGTGTCGAAACTTTCCCATCATCTAACGTGTGACAGTAGTTTTTACCCTTCCGTGCTAATTGTGTCATTTACATACTCTAGATTACAACTATACAAGCTGAATACCCGTCCTGTATTTCCATCATCAAAAAGCTCAGTCTTCTACATCGCCCCCGCTACATCCATCGAAGCTCCCGTAGAACGATTGTTTACTCCTGGTTCAACCACAACATATCATCCATCTGGTCCAACATTCGCCCTGTCGCTTCCCGCTTACGTCATCACAACAAACAGCATGTGCGCTCCGCCTGCCTACAAACACTAGTCAAATCCGAACAGCCTACCCAAAACCAACCACTCCGCAGATTCGCTCTTTTTAACATCCATTCTCTTAGCAACAAAGGCTCCATCCTCAGTGAATTTATTTTGGATAATAATCTGGATTTCCTCTGCTTAACCGAAACTTGGCAAAAACCACTTGAATACTTCTCTCTCAACCAAACTACACCAACTGGATTTACATACATCGACAAACCACGACAAACTGTGCCCACAGACTTCACAGACAACAATACAAAGATGCCCTCAACTCTGCCCGCTCCTCCCACTACTCATCTGTCATCTAATCTGGCTCCAACAGTACCAAGACCTTCTTCTCTACAATCAACAAACTTCCGAAACCCATGGACACAATCTGTGTGATTTGTTCCTTTCTTTCTTTCTTCAAAACCAAGATCGACAACATCCATAAATCAACCAACCCATAGCTCCCCCTCCTCCACTCCTGGATTGCCACAACCCTCCCCTCCACCCCACTCTTTCTCTTCATTCATTTCAATCACTGAAACAGATGCATCTACCATAATTTCCAGCATGAAGCCATCAACATCTCCGCTTGATCCTATCCCCACATTTCTTACCAAGGCTTGCCTCCCCTCACTTCCCCCCCTCATCACCCACATAATCCTCTCTGACCTCTGGTATTGTCCCCTCACCTCTCAAGCTTGCTGCCATCACCCCCATATTGAGAAAACCTGGTCTGGACCCAGACATTCCCAACAGCTACCGTCCCATCTCAAACCTCCCTTTTCTGTCCAAAACCCTTGAACAGCTGTTGCTGCTCAACTTCAAACTCACCTCAACTCCAATAACCTATATGACCCATTCTAATCTGGCTTCCGCTCTAAACACAGCACCGAAACTGCCCTCCTCAAAATCACCAACGACATTCTGCTTGCTGCCGACTCTGGTCTCCTCACCTTCCTCATCCTCCTAGACCTCAGTGCAGCCTTTGAGACCATCAAACAGTCCATCCTCCTTTCACACCTTCAGCACCAAATTGGAATAACTGGCTCCGTCCTAACCTGGTTCACCTCCTATCTTTCTGACAGACATCATTATATCTCTATAAACAACTGGACGTCTTCTACCATTCAAGTCATTCATGGTGTCCCCTAGGGTTCAGTTCTTGGCCCACTTCTCTTCAACCTTTACATGCTCCCCCTTGGACAGATCCTCCGCCAACATGGCCTCCACTTCTATGCTGATGACACCCAACTCTATCTCTCCTCAAAGACCATCACAGCCTCAACCCACTCAACCCTTACAACCTGCCTCACTGACATTAAATCATGGATGCAAGAAAACTTTCTCCAACTCAACTATAATAAATCAGAGATTCTCATAATTGGTCCTAACTCCCTCACCCCACATGCCCAGACTTTCCAGTAAACATTGATGGCTCCAATGTCACCACCTCCACCTGCATCCGCAACCTTGGAACCATCTTCGATCTTACCCTCTCCTTTGTACCGCATGTCAACCATGTCACCAAAACTGCCTTATTTCACCTTCGTAACATTGCACGGCTCCGCCCCTCTTTGCATACCACTGCATCTGAAACACTCATCCATGCCCTTATCACCTCCAGACTGGACTACTGCAACAGCATTCTTTATGAACTACCAAACAAAATCATCGGTAAACTTCAATATGTCCAGAACTCAGCTGCCCGCTTTCTCACCTCCACCGTGATCATATCACCCCTGTCCTCTACAACCTTCACTGGCTCCCAGTTAAACACAGAATTCACTTCAAAATACTTCCTCACATACAAAGCATTTAATAACCTTGCCCCTCCATAACTCTCTGTCCTACTAAGCCGCCACACTCACGCCCGCCTCCTCAGGTCCGTTGGTGCTGACACACTCAAGACCATCAGGACTAAGCGCCGGTTCTGGGGCGACAGAGCCTTCTCAGTTGCTGCACCAACCCTCTTGAAAGCTCTTACCGACCACATCAAACAGTCAAGCACCTTAACATCCTTCAAACTGGCCCTCAAAACTCACCTCTTTGAACTTGCTTCACGTTAACAGACTTTCCCAGTTCTTTCACAGTTCTTTTTTCCGATGTAAACCAAAAACTGTAAAGCGTCTTTGAGTGTCTAGAAAAGCGCTATAAAAATTAAATGTATTATTATAAATGTATTAACGAATCACTCAGAAACGTCCTGTTGTATTCTACATGTTGTCACTTCTTCTTGAGTCTCTCCATCATTGTCCAACTCCAGTTTAGACATAAAAGGCAGAACAGTTTCTGACATGTTAGTGCCTGTCAGCGTGAGGTAATCGGAGCAGCGAACTCACACAAGTTCTTGAAGCTCCGCCCTCTGTGCCAGGAGCAGAGGCTCATTTGCATTTAAAGGGACCAACACAAAACTACACGTTTTTGCTCACCTTCAAAAAGGGACAATTTTAACATGCTGTAAAAAATAACATGTGGGGTATTTTGAGCTATAACTTCACATACACACTCTGGGGACATCATAGACTTATTTTACATCTTGTGAAAAGGGGCATTATACAACCCCTTTAAATTATATTAAGCCTTAAAGTTCTGCATAATTAGGGTGTGGCCACGTGAGTGACGGGTGGATTACCGCTGCTGTCACTACTAGCCGTTTGTCTGCTGTCTGTTAGCCAACACCTCAGCTAATCCCGCCTCTTTGCCCATTTTCAGTTATCTGGGAGTGAAACGCGGTAACGCGCTGCCAAGATGTTGACGGCAGGCTCCGCCCACTTTGGCCTTCAAAAATGCATTTAGCATGCTCTTTTTTTTACAGTCTATGGTGTTAACACATGCGATTAATGTTCTCAGTTTAACTGTTTCAAATATTTAACTCAATTAACGCAGCATCCGTTTTTTTCCCCGGTCATCCTTTGGCTAGCGTTACATTATATGACGACGGTTTTATTCATGCAAATGCTTTAAAACCATTCAAGCGCGATAAGACACAAAAGAGAACATGGTGCTGTACTGGCATGTCTGTGAATTTCCTGTCTGTGTGACTTATGCTGCATTCACGCCATGTCGTAATTACCGTATTCTCAAGATGACAACACGTGATGTTCTATTCAGAGCTGTTCACGTCCTCGGACTAGGAATTACTGGTGTTTCTATGGCACCACTAAATCTTTGGCGGTCAGGTGGTACAGTAGTCGCATGGTACAAGTAGGAACTCTCAGACAATTCCCATCTTACAAGCTGCAATTACGAGCTCTACGAGGACATGAATGCTTTTTAGAAGTTGAAATCACGTAATTGCAGTAATTACGACCTACACACATGACTCGTGCGCACAGAGAGCCACTTCAGACAGCGCTTGAATGGACAAAAACACAAAATTATGCCAAAAATGCCCGTTTTGTCGAGTATCCTCGTAAGCACAGTCTTTAATGGAGTTAAATGAAGTCTTAAATGAACGTAAAGAGTAGTGAGAACATGAGATGTGTGTCAGATCCGCATCATGAGCGGCAAGTCTCAAAGTGACAGCAGCCCAATAAACCTTCTGCTGTATGTCATTAAGGATAATCAAAGAACAAAGGAAAAAGAGAAAATCACTCACTGCTCTTGACTGAATAACATTTGTACCTTTAATAAGGATTAATCTACATTTAATTTATAATTTATGCAGTGAAGAATTAAGTGTTTGATAAATCCTACCTAAAAATCTTAAAACATTTATTTACAAGGTTACACAGGTCAAAAACAATGAAAAAAAAAATACTTTTGTGCATTTTGACAGGGCAAGAAAATATCTAAAGTGGTCTGACTGGGCCAATAGAAAAAATTGAGCCCTGATATATTGAAGGGCACATGTATATGTGACATTTATTATAATGGGTTTATGTGAATATTGTTTTAACTTCACTTAAATTAAAAGTTTTTAGATTTTTTAAATAAATATTAAACGTAGCGTCAGTTCTGGCAGGTCACGTTAGTCAAGCTTGCATCTACTGACACTCAGCAGAACCATACCGCCAATCCTAACTGTATGCTAGTGTTGCACGGTGCACCGATACTTCAAAAGTATCGCGATTCTCAGAAATTAAAAACGTCACGACTCCTAAATTTATTAGTATCGATAATTCTATGAATGACCGCGTTCCAAATTTGTAAGAGACGTATTTCATGTTGGTGTGTGCAACGCACGCTTCCAGTACCTATGGACGTCTGTGTTTTTTCTCCTCACGCACGCAGCAAAGAAGCTGCAGCTGTCATGAGACAAACACTACAGCGAGATGACTGCATATGCGAGCACAAGTGATACTGTGGCGGCTGGTCAGTAGCGGAGTGACAATCAGGAGAGTCGGGAATTTTCCCGGTGGGCCGGTAGTGTTTAGAGGCCGTGAGGGCCGGTCTGATAGTTATACATTGCAAGTTCTTAGCAACACCCCATCCGTCGGCCTGGTGTGCGGCCGCTGCCCGCTGGTGAAACTGTGCAGAGTAGAGAGTCTCTGCAACGAACAGAGAGTCTCCGCAACGGCGATAGATAGAAGCGCGCCTCCGAGTGAAGACGGTGCGCAAGCCGCAAAAGACACTGTATCCATGCAACTGATAGCAGCGAAAAAGAGCGCTCAGCTTGATTAAAAAAACAACAGATTTTAGTTATATCTTTAGCTATATCTACATATTTAGTTATATCTCTTATTTAATAGTGAACTAAATGAATGCTCTGCTAGTTAACTGGAGATGTTTTATTTATTTTTGTATTAGGTGTACAACTTTCCCCCCAACTTTCATAGATAAATTTGATAATTTGCAAGCTGCTAAAATAAAGCAAAACATCAGCTAAAATGATCTATAGGCTATATGATTATAATCAGAGCATGCTGAGCATGTTTGTCAGGGATTTATTTATATAAGGTTATTACAGAATTAAAAGAGCACAGACCGACGCAAAGGAGGGGTATTTGTGAAACGCCTTCTAAGAAATACTTTTCCTTTTCAGGAAAAGTATCGAAAAAGTATTGAAATCGCAATTCTTGACTTGGTACCGAAACAATAATTTTGGTATCGTGACAACACTACTGTATGCAATTGCCAATCGTATTTGACGATAGTGGTCCTGACAGAAGTTAAAATGTATAGCTTTCAATTATACTGTAATGATAAATGGCTATGATTATTGGCTAAAATTGAGGGGAAAATTTTTTATTTCATAGACACATCAGTAGCAGTATTGGTATCGGTGATGCCTTTTATAAAAAGATGACTAACCAAATATTTAAAATATAGGCTACTGTCTTGGTTGTTTCTACATGTGAAATTATTACAATATAAAAATATATTAAAAACGTTAAATGTTAATTGCGATTAATCACGATTAATTACAGAAACATGTTTGATTAATTAATTTTTTAATCGATTGACAGCACTAATATTTATTTATTTTCCATATTTACACAAAAGCAACTGTCACTCTTAATGTCAGTAGTGTCAGAGTCCCTCCCCGAGAGGAAGACTTCAAAAGTAAATTCCTTTTGTGTGAAAACAGTTTCTCAAAACTGACTGCCTGTCTATTAATTAATTTTCATCATGTTTACATGTTTGTTTTGAAGTAAAAAAAAACAAAAAACTGTGGTTTACTTATAGATTTTGGACACTTATGCAACTGTTGTGATTCATTATATGCAACAACTCATTGATTTCAAAGGTATCTGCAAATGGTGACAAGTAAATATCTGAAAGTGATTCAGTGACATTAGGGCCCTTATATGATTGGCTTACCGGTTACTCGTTCGGATCATTCGAGAAATTTTTGAATGCCATTTCATCCTTCAATGCTAGAATCTAGAACACCAAAAATAACCTTTATAGAAAAAAGCCTCATTCCTCATTACATCAGTGCCACTGAATTATAGATTTTTGTGAAGTCACAAATGTTACTAGTCGCTATTAGCTTTAATAAGGAGCAATCTCACTGACAAGAACACAACAGTCAATGGAAAATTGTTTTTACTATAATCATTTATCATAACCTCGAATGGCACAAGAAGATACAATTATTCAAATAGCACAGTTGGTTTAATTTAGGATTGATGAGTTTAGTTTTTGAACAACTTTTAGATTGAAATGTCACCTCATTTGTAGAATGACTCAAAAATAAACACAGCAAGAAACGTACACACACTCAAATGTATTCTTAGTTAATCTCTGGTGCAGCGTCTTGAAATTCCTGTAGCGGTCGACTGCACTTATGTATGGCTGAGGACTGGTAAGTCAACACACTAGATGAATATCAGAGGTCTGCTACAGCTGTCAGGGCAAGTGGCTCGCGGAGTGCCAGACCCAACAAACAAATCCCCAGATTGCTCAATAGATCCTACGATTGAGCAGAACGGCCACTCACTGTGGTGGGCCATCCGTGAACAAGTCTTTTACTTGACATGATTGAAAAACAAAATACATGCAAAATATTTCAAAGCAAGAGAATAAGGGCGAGAGGAAGAAGGTGGGGCTTTATCCCAGTGACTAATTTCCTTCAGGAGGTGAAGATCCATAAAAGTAAATGCCAAGAAATTATGCATCATAATGCTTCTGTTTTATATAAGCAATATCTTATTGCAATTACGCATAAATCAGCGCTCTCTATATACTCTAAAACACCACAAGATTTAGAGATTTAGTGCTATGCTTCCAGTTCCTGACAATGACAAATCAGACTAGAGTCTCTCAGGTCCAAACAGTGCTGTCACATTATTCTACATAAGCGCAGTGGACAGTCAATACAGTAAATGACCTGGCAAGCACTAGCATGTTGACACATAGTTAAGAAATGGTTAACAGATCCCTATGTAAACTTTAGCTAATCCTTCCCAGGAAGTCAATCACAATGAATGCTTCAATACAATTCAGTTTTTTGTGTAGTTTTTACCCCACCCAGTGCACTTAATGGAAACAGCTCAGATTGATTGCAAGGTCTAGGAAATCTGCAAAATTAAAAAGCTTAAAGTAATTCAGAAGTTATATCGGCAATGTTGTTCTTAATCAGGTAATGTGTGGAAGGTGGTTTTAGTTATGGTACAGTTGTGGGAGGATATGAACTGGATGAGGACGCTGTGCACAGCTGGTCTAACTGTGTGAAATTGCCCCCTCTGCTGACAAAATGATTCATTATCAAGTGTCCAATAATGTGATGGGGTGGAATATATACACAGAAATTCAGCATTTAATTTTAATCAGAAAGCTACAGTATATACATATTATGCATAATGTGCATGTACACTACTATTCAAAAGTTTGGTTTTGATATTTTTTTAAGAAATTCATATTATTCAGACATTTGTACAGACATTTATAATGTTGCAAAATATTTATATTTCAAATAAATGCTGGTCTTTTAAACTTTCTACTCAACAAGAACTTCTTGAACAACAAGAAATCTTTCTTGAGCATCAAAGTTTATAGAAAGACTTCAGGTTACACTGAAGACTGGAGTAATGGCTCCTGAAAATTCAGCTTTGCCATCACAGAAATAAGTTACATTTTAAAGTATATTAACATAGAAAACTAGTTGATCTCTACATCTTCGCTGTGACAATATACGGTTATCGCTTTGCCTATCCAAGGTTTGTAATGACAATCTCCAAGCTTAATTTCGTTTTCTGAAAATTGCCTCCAAGTCAGACACATTTTGATGTTTCATAAACATCCTCTTTACACTTAAAATGCTAGATATATTTTTATAGCAACATTCCATCCAAAAAAAAGAAAGAAAAAAAAAAGGCTCTTGTCAGCACGAGCTACTGAGGACACATGAGTGATGTGCAGGGTAGATGGGTAATTACCTTGTCTAGACAGTCTAGGTGAAAAGCACTTTTTGAAAACACTGCAGACTTCTTCATCCAGCCACAGTGAATGAACTCTCTTTGCACCACACTGGGGCTAAGACTCATTCAAAACCACCATGAACCATTCTCCCTGCAGTGAAGGGAAGGCATCAGTGGCCTACAGACATCTGGAGTAAACACTTACTATAATCTATGATAGAACTTGGTCATGGTGGAGCCACTGCATTTTTTCGGCTGCACTGTAAATAAATCTGATTATCATGAGAAAAAAAAAATACTGGATTGTATGAATATCCATCCAGTGCTCTTTCTTAAGAGGTGTACTGTCTTAGAAGCTTAGAAATTAAAAATAGAAAGGGTAGAGTCTCAACAAAATTGCTTGTCTCTCTCATTCTCAGTACCCCAATCATTTATCACTGTAATAACTCGTTGCAAAAGCCCACACATAATCAGCAGCACACTTTTTCCCCACATGTCCTGCACTGATTGTTGGAAATCTGATGGCTTGAATGTGTTATGTACGACTAAATGTTTTCGACAGAGCTGAGAATATAGGAATGCACATTCAAATTCTGGCTGATACAGTTAATTATTTTCATGTTATTAATTACATTCTATACTACTTTGAAAAAAGTAAAAAATACTATACACTAAATTAAAATCAAAAACTCTACAGCTGAATTTAGGCATCACAACATTATTTACAATATGAAAAATGGATATTAATATTGAGATCGTTTAAAACATTATGCAGTAGCCTACTTCAAAATGCTCCTAGAGATGACAATAAAGGTAACCTAAATGTGAAAACAAGTGGACAGAAATATACAATATTGGCAGATATACACTACCATTTAAAAGTTTGGGGTCACTACGATTTTGTAAAGAAATTAATCCTTTTATTCAGAAAGGACACAATAAATTGATCAGAACTGAAAGTAAAGAAATGTGTAATGTTACAAAATATTGTCAAATAAATGCTGTTCTTTTGAACTTTCTACTAATCAAAGAATCCTGAGAAGGGGGAAAAACGATCACAGTTTACATTGAAAATGATAAGAAATGTTTCTAAAGCACCAAATCAGCATATAAGAATGATTTGTGAAGGATCATGTGACACTGAAGACTGAAGTAATGATGCTAAAAATTCAGCTATTGCCATCACAGAATTACATTTTGAAACAGCTGTTTTAAATTGTAATATTTCACAAAACTTTTGAATGGTAGTGTATCTAATCTTGACTGATACAGATACATTAATAAAGAACACTTATCCATATCGGTAACAACATGGTAATATATTCCAGTAATATACTCATAGAGGTATCAGAAAATTAGTCAAATGATACAAAACCCATTGGATCCTGATCACCCTGTCTGGGATATTACAATAATATTTAGCTCAGCTGATACTTTGATAAACTAAAGACAGCAAAAAAATCCGCCAGTGTCAACATTTAATTGATTAAAGCAACACAAACACAGTTACACAAAAAGTCCCACACTAAGGGTGTGTTTGGATTAACTTAAACAGACTCTGGTCCCATTGCTCTGTTAGTGCGGTCCATTTGAATAAGCTTGAATCCTGGTGCATACCAAACAAGCGTACCGAGACCACTGAAAAGGGACAGCTTCCAAAGAAAAGGTGCGGTTTGACTGAAATACAAAAATGCAACTTACCAATGACATCTAAACTAACAAAAAACAGGATGTGAAGTCACAATATGCGACCTTAAAAAGGACAGAATACTCAAGCATACCTGCTTCCAAAATCATATACTTCCCTCAAATGTAGTACCTACTCAGACAGCTAGCGATTTTGGACACAGTTTTTCTCATCATAAGAGCTACATTACCCATTACAGTTTGGTAGGCTTGACTCCTTTACACATTTTATAAGCACTTCACAAAGTCTCAGCTGGTAAAAATGTACGCACTTACAATTAGCGCATTTAGCCCAGCACACAGTATTGGTTTAGATGTTCGGTAAGTTCCGTCTCAAAATATATGTCATAAAAGCTGTATCTTTCTGTTTTGTATCTTTAGGTGCGGTCTTAAAAGTGACAGTGTGAACGCTAAGTGAACCAACGTTAAATGTATAATTTTCTTTGACCAAAAGAACAAGAAAATTTAACTACAAGTGTGAACACACCTTAAATTTCCTTAGAATGCACAAATGCATGCAACTATATTGTGATGTGGGGCATCACAATTTGCAGTGTACATGATTTATTCCATTCACTCAATATTCACTAATTCATTGGACTGATGCTGGACAATGGTGTAAGGTAATTACTGAGGTTTACCTTTTAGAGTTTGTTAGCATTCTGCTGTCCCACTACTGTACTGTAAATGGGGTTCTGTACAAAAACATCTAACAGTTGACTGACAATAACAGAATAAAGGACTCATCAACTGGAGTGATTAAAGCTGAAGAGATATCTGGATATCAATAAGAATAATATTTAAGTGGTGTGCTGTGAGTAAAAAGGAGAACATGAGCGGAGAACTGTGTGCACAGTTGTTTAAAAGAAAGAAGTGCAGACAGCTTGAGCATGAGATTAAGTTTGCAAAAAGACAAAATAATGAGGGAGATGGAAAGAAATGATTAAGCAAAAATGGAAGGAAAAGGAAACAGAAAGAGAGTGGCTTTAAAGCTTGCCTTTCTCCTCCAGCACTCTAGGGCGGTTTTCAGTGGCGTTTTATTTATAATTGAATGTAATGTGGGGAGATAAAGTCAGCCCAATACGGCCTGCCTCTCCTAAGCACTTCATGCCACATTACGTTTTATTCATCAAATTAGTTTTACTTGGGTTGGTGTCCCCTGAGCCAGCTTTAAAAGGTTTGGATGAAAGGACTACATTAATTTCTACCACTAATCGGTTACACAAGAGCTGTACTGACAGCTCTACCCTCCCTGCGTTATAAAGTCCTCCTTACATCCGATTTCTATTCACATAATCCCTCCACACAAAAAATAAGAGAAGAAAAGAGGCTCTGGCCTCCTTCCCCTCTGATACCATTTGTCAAATCCTGCTGCATAGTGGGTATTATCACCCTGTAAAAACTGCTAATACGGTTAGGAAAAATGACTCATGGTCTCAGATTTTCCTCATTTGTCTGTTTAAGGCTTTATGGAAGATGGAGAAATGTACAGAAATGAACGAGAGTCAAAAGCTATTGGCTTAAATATTCACAAACATACAAAGTGCTTTAATGTGAGAATATTACAGGTTACTGATGCCAGTTGACTTCAGTGGTAAGTCAAGTTATGAGTCTTATGAAAACATTTTTTACTGACATAAATCCAATAACGTATTCAGTAATTAATTAATTTTGATGTCCAATAACAGTATATAACAAAAGAATAAATATAATATAAATCAATTGTGCATTTACTACATTAATAAATAAAAATAAAAAATACATTAAAAACAGTAATATTGTGAAAGGTTATTACAATTTAAAATAACTTTTTTAAATAGAAATAGAAAATGTTTAGAATTATTTAATGAATAGAAAGTAAAAGAACAGCATTTATTTGATTATTTTTATTTATTTTTATAACAATGCAAAAGTCAATTTAATGCATCCTTGCTGAATAAAAGTATGAATTTATTTCCAAAGGCAAAAAAAAAAATATATATATATATATATATATAGGTCCTTCTCAAAAAATTAGCATATTGTGATAAAGTTCATTATTTTCCATAATGTAATGATAAAAATTAAACTTTCATATATTTTAGATGCATTGCACACCAACTGAAATATTCCAGGTCTTTCATTGTTTTAATACTGATGATCTTGGCATACAGCTCATGAAAACCCAAAATTCCTATCTCAAAGAATTAGCATATTTCATCCGACCAATAAAAGAAGTGTTTTTAATACAAAAAAAGTCAACCTTCAAATAATTATGTTCAGTTATGCACTCAATACTTGGTCGGGAATCCTTTTGCAGAAATGACTGCTTCAATGCGGCGTGGCATGGAGGCAATCAGCCTGTGGCACTGCTGAGGTGTTATGGAGGCCCAGGATGCTTCGATAGCGGCCTTAAGCTCATCCAGAGTGTTGGGTCTTGCGTCTCTCAACTTTCTCTTCACAATATCCCACAGATTCTCTGGTTCAGGTCAGGAGAGTTGGCAGGCCAATTGAGCACAGTAATACCATGGTCAGTAAACCATTTACCAGTGGTTTTGGCACTGTGAGCAGGTGCCAGGTCGTGCTGATAAATGAAATCTTCCACTCCATAAAGCTTTTCAGCAGATGGAAGCATGAAGTGCTCCAAAATCTCCTGATAAAACACAGTGGACCAACACCAGCAGCTGACATGGCACCCCAGACCATCACTGACTGTGGGTACTTGACACTGGACTTCAGGCATTTTGGCATTTCCTTCTCCCCAGTCTTCCTACAGACTCTGGCACCTTGATTTCCGAATGACATGCAAAATTTGCTTTCATCCGAAAAAAGTACTTTGGACCACTGAGCAACAGTCCAGTGCTGCTTCTCTGTAGCCCAGGTCAGGCGCTTCTGCCACTGTTTCTGGGTTCAAAAGTGGCTTGACCTGGGGAATGCGGCACCTGTAGCCCATTTCCTGCACACGCCTGTGCACGGTGGCTCTGGATGTTTCTACTCCAGACTCAGTCCACTGCTTCCGCAGGTCCCCCAAGGTCTGGAATCGGTCCTTCTCCACAATCTTCCTCAGGGTCCGGTCACTTCTTCTCGTTGTGCAGCGTTTTTTTGCCACACTTTTTCCTTCCCACTGAGGTGCCTTGATAAAGCACTCTGGGAACAGCCTATTTGTTCAGAAATTTCTTTCTGTGTCTTACCCTCTTGCTTGAGGGTGTCAATGATGGCCTTCTGGACAGCAGTCAGGGCGGCAGTCTTACCCATGATTGCGGTTTTGCGTAATGAAACAGGCTGGGAGTTTTTAAAAGCCTCAGGAATCTTTTGCAGGTGTTTAGAGTTAATTAGTTGATTCAGATGATTAGGTTAATAGCTTGTTTAGAGACCCTTTTCAAGATAGGCTATTTTTTTGAGATAGGAATTTCGGGTTTTCATGAGCTGTATGCCAAAATCATCAGTATTAAAACAATAAAAGACCTGAAATATTTCAGTTGGTGTGCAATGAATCTAAAATATATGAAAGTTTAATTTTATCATTACCTTATGGAAAATAATGAACTTTATCACAATACGCTAATTTTTAACGAAGGACCTGTATATCTTACTGACCCCAAACTAGGGCTGGACGATATGGCCAAATTTTATATCACGATATATTTCTTAATTTCGGTCGATACGATATAATTCCGATATCGATATGAACAATTTAAAAGCCTCAGAAAAACTGCCAAGAAATCTGCTGGAGTCTTTCGCTACTGCACTATAACAAACTACATGAAGCAATGAAATAACCCATCATAACAATAATATTCTCTTCTCAATACCTGCTACAAGACTATGAAAGCATATGGGTAGCAATATTCAGTTTGAAATGTAATATGTAAAATGACAATGTAATATGTAAAATGGCAATGCATTTCTGTTTTTAAATTTACATTTGCCATAACATTTGTGCAACATTTGGTACACAAAATAGGGGAATTTTTTTTCCGATTTAAGTCCCATTTCCTGCATTTACATAAATTTAGGGACTATGGTGTTACAAAATCCAGGAAACAATTAAGTTGATTATAATGATAAATCCTGTCAAAAATAAAAGTAGGCTATTAAACTATGTATAACAAAAATATGTCTTACTTTTTTCAAGACTTGAGATAATCATTTTATAAAGTCAAAAATGTTCACCATTAATGTTTTGTGTGTGAATAAAACTGAAATATACAGAAATTGAATAAGGTTATCAAATAGTCTGAACTTCAAAAATTATAAATTAAATATAGATTAATCCTTATTAAAGCTACACGCGTTCTTTAGACAAGATCAGTGAGTAATTTGCTCTGTTCCCCTTTGTTCTTTGGTTAACTTAACTGACAGACAGAATTGGCTGCTGTCCCTTTAAGATCTGTCGCTGATGAGAGGATCTTACGCATTTAATTTTCTCATTTGGCTACTCTTAACTTTCATTTAAGATTTTATTTAACTCATTTAGACTGTTCTTGTGAGGATACAATTGACAAAACGGACATTTTGGCATAAATGTGTGTGTTATTATTCAAGCGCTAAAGAAAGAGAACTGGATTCTGCGCGTCGTGTGCGTGTGTGTGCGCGCGTCAGGACATTCACAGGGAGCGATACCTGCTCATTAGGGCTGTAACGATACACCAAACCCACGATTCGATTCGTATCACGATTTTTGACCCACGATTCGATTCGTATCGCGATTCTATCACGGGGGCGGGGCTTGAGGGGGCGGGGCTTGTGGTGAAAAAAAGAGATTTTGAGAGAAGAAAAAAAATACCGGTATGTTTATTAAATAACATTAGGAAAAACCTGTATAATCTAAACACCAAAGAACAATAATAACTATGCAAATTATTATACTATACGGCAGTGTAGGCTGCTGCTTTTGGGCTGTGTTCTGTACTCCAACTAAATTGATTTCGGGATGGTGCCGTAATATGCATCTGCATGTTGGACGTGTTGCCGGTCAATTCAGGATTAATTTAATGCACTTTCTGAGAATTTATATTTCAAGTTTTGGCTGCAAATTTCACGTCCATAATGCTGAAATTGCCAAATTTTAAATAATTTATCCTCAACTAGTTTTGTGGTGTAGGTCTACGTAGGCTATTTTATAATGTTAACTTCAAATAATACTAATAGTAATTTAAAGATGTGGTAGTTCTCATGGGCCTGAGGGGAGGGGAGGGGGGGAGGAGGAGGGGAGGAGGGGGGGGGGGGATCCCCCCTTTAGATGATTCTCATGGGGGGGATTTTTTTTGTTTGAGGGGAGAAAGGGGGGGCATTTTTTCCAAACAAAATTATTACATTTATCTTGCCTAAATGTTTGCGCTCATTGCATTTTTACAATGGGGTAATAGCCTATTGTTGTTAAGAATTTACACATCACAAGGAAGCTTGATTTAAATTGTTTAATTAAATTGAAAAAAGTAGCACAAATAAATACAATAGAATAAAGATACAAATAAAGACCATTAAAGAGAAAAGTTTTTGAATAGGTCTAACACTAGTATTTATATACAGATACTGAATAAAGTAATCAAATGGAAAATAACACTGGGTAGTATTTTAGTCCTGAATAAATTAAATACATAGGCTATTAATCCTGATTCCTTTAACTTAAAGCCATCTTTTGTTGTTTTGACAACAAAATTAATGACAGACACATATGGCTGCCGTCACTTTAAGAGCTAGTGCACGGATCCTGTGTTCATTATACTGGCATGCGTTTTATGTTTATTAAAGACAAAACCGACTATAGCCTATTTAGAGTATAGCCTACTCACAAAGACCGAAATTGACAATTTTGCGTGTTAAAGCAATATAATCCGCGAAAAATAGTTACTAGCCAGCTGTTTTTGAGGCGGATTTTCTATGAATGTGCGCATAGAAAATAATCTCAGAGAGCGCGCGACCACTGATTAGTTTAAAATCGCTTGAATGTTTAAACTGGTAAGACTTAAAAAGACTTCAGTCACGATGCACTGCTGGCCCGATTGTGCAAGTGAATATTCCGTCATGTCCCGACCTTACAGTCTATGGTCCCGACTCCAAAACGCGAGTGTGTATTATCGCCGCAGCGCTTGATGCCTGCCTTGCACAAAACATTATGAGAAGAGATAGAAGACGCGCGGCACCGCTGAACACTCACGCTGTTTGTGAAATTGCTTCTGGAAGATAGTTGTTAAAAGAATGATTTTATTTTATTATCTGTGTGGATTACGATTGCGGGAATTTCCCACATTATAAATGGGAGACCTGCGGGAATGATTAGAATTATGCGCTATACCCGCGCCGAAATTCGAGCCCTGGTTCTAGACAGGAAGGATAACTCTGGGAGTTGGAAGGGGTGTGATCGCGATTCTGCCTTCTCACATCGCGATACAGGATCGTGGACCTGAGTATCGCGATTTCGATTTTATATCGCGTATCGTTACAGCCCTACTGCTCATTAGAACTTTCGGTGAGCTATTTTGAGAGTGTGGACGCGACGTTCCTGGCCGCGGACGCGCGCATCGGCATAGTCTATCTCCTGATCCTCGTCTGATGTATTCCCTCTGCTAGTAGTCAGACTCGGCAGTCACACTCCGGCACATTTTGCAGCACGCTGAAACACCGAAACACCACTGAATTTATACCACTGAATTAGTCTTTCCTCTCTTATCAACTATTTCATCTGCTTTCTCCTCACTTGTGGAAGCTCGTTCAGTCACATTTGCATTGCGGTCAGGGGCGCTCATTCTGTGGCTGAAACTTGCCGCGTTGGAGATCCGCTGCTCTGAGCAGTGGCTGTGTGTCTGTGGTGTACGTCATCAGGAAAGTAGCCAATTGTGTTCTGCTCTTTCTGACGGCTGCGCGCCTAACGTCAGTCAGTGACAAATGCTGCTATGTATATTGAAATATCGAAAATTTATTTAAAAATCATATCACCGTTATCGGAAAAAAAAATATCGCGATATATATTGATATTGAATTATTGTCCAGCCCTACCCCAAACCTTTTTAACAGTAGTGCATCTCCTATTCATATATTTTTTCAATAACCAACTATTTTCAACCAGGTGTCCAGCTATTATTAAGACCATCAAGCAGTTAAAGTAACACTGGCTTCTGTTTACTTGCAGTTATCACATCCAAAATGTCCTTATTGAAGCAGAACAGGAGTCCATCTCTCATTCTTGACAAGCCCTGCAAGTTTGTCATATACATATGGAGCACCTCTCTTTGTGCTCTATCTCTCCCCAGACTTTCCTCTTATCATGCAATTAAGCATGACATGCAAAAGGTGGGGAGGAATTTACAACTGATTAACAGAACTGGCAATAAGCCAGTGTGGAAGATGTTTCTTAGAAAAATACCTTCTGAGGGTTCTTGAATGTGCAAGGCTTCATTACACATGGCAACAGGTGGCACAATAACAATCAGTGGAGCATAGAACATTTTTTGTGCTTGTATTTTTGGTTCTGACTGTCACAGTTGATCAGAAACTATGAAAATCAGATGTACAGTTAAAAGTTGATGAACTGCTGGCAAATGAAGAACATTCAGAAACGTTTTGTTGCATTAGGGAGATGTGACCTTTTCAACAAGGAATGAACTGATACTGATGAAAGAAAGGGTGTTACTCACTTCAGGAGGGAATTTGGAGGAAAGCAGAAGGTACCATGGCTGATGCGGTCAATGAAGTTGAGTGGAATCTTCTGGATCTGCTGACAGTGAAGCATGATGAAGTCATACTTGCAGACGAGAAGGGTGTTCTCTGTGATGAGCACCAAACGCTCTTTCTCATTGTTCCAATGATCGATCCTACACAGGAAAAGGGAGAGAGCATTAAACATATGGGTATTACTTGTAAAGATGCACAATATTAAAATTCTGGCCAATGTTAGAGCCAAAACCTTGTGGGCAGTACTCTGATACTGTGTATGATGCAGTAGCAACTTGAACAATACTCAACTTCATAAGCAGTTGCTAATTTTCTGCTACTGTTGCTTTTGACTACTTTGATAACACTGAGATGACGTGATAGTGTTCTGCTGCTTCACCCTGAAATATGTCTCAACAGTATGTTTGTGGCAGTCTGGCAGGAACTTCACAGTGCTTAATCGTTTGCAGCAGCTTTAATTAACATGAGTTTAATTATTTGAAACATGCTAGCATGGGTCCCCTACTGGGCCCGACTGCAGACCTCTGCTGTGTTGCATATAGTACATCAATGTAACTACACCACCAACAGCCTACATTCCCATAAATCTGGCTCACAATCCTTCCACAGCTTTGATCAAGCACAGAAGGATTCTTAAACAAGTTCTTGGACATATGTTAATTTAGAGTTTGACAGATTAGCACATGCAGATGAATGAATCTTGTCACAGTATTGTTTCTATACCAGTTATTTTATATGGCAACAGCAGGCTTTTCCATGTAAGTATTTTATGTAGAAAATACTTTGTATTAAGCTGACAGTGTATCTTTTATTCTACCCAATATAAGAGGACAGTTCAAGGCAGAATACTGTCTTTAAAAACACGACTACAACAAAATCAAGCATTCTTGAACTTCACTTTCAGAAGTAATGATTTTTTTAAACAAAAATTAAAAAATGTGATAATATACTTTTGGTTTTTACTGTTAAAATCTATGGTTGCCAATTGCATTTTTTCTTTCAAATTTCCCATGGACCCCCTAGCATTGCTCCCCGGACCACAATTTGAAAACTCCTTGAAGGCGTTAATAATAATAATAATAATACATTTTTTTAGAGAGAAACATTACACATTTGTGAGCTGCACTAGGTCTGTTTGAAACTACAGCCTATTTAGTAAGAAAAAGAGACCAAACTATTTTAAGTTCATCCACACAAAATTTCTATAAACACGTGGGTTTCAATTATGTAGGCCTACATATTCTAAAAGCAACAAAATATCTGCAATTGCCTTGGCATTCTTCTTAAAATATGTATGCTCACATTTTTAGATCCCAGATGTTATGTCAAAACAGAGATATGTGCTTGGACAATGAATAACTACATAATGCATAAGCTACTTTTTATATGAATTACTTTTTCTTTTGGTCAAAACACAAAATCTAATTTCTTTTGTCAGAGCTTTCGCCCCAATTGGTGAGTGAAAACTGAATGTATGGAGAGCTCCTGCCCATGAGACAAAGACAGCGAGAGGCTGTGCATGTTCTCCATTTCTTAAAACTTTCTCTCAGCAAGGAATTGTGAAACTTACTCAGTGATGACAAGGTAAAAACACACAAGACTTGAATCCAGATGTGTATACTTCTATGTGAATGTATTTTCTCTTACTCACAACATGAGATCTGGACAGTGACAGAAACAGCACATGAGAATCTTACTAAAATGCAGGGCCTTTATGCACCCTGGTGTCTTATTTAGGTATACTTTTTACTTGTGTACTTCTGACAAAGTAATTGGAATAATTTCACCTTGGCTGAGTATGTGGGTCTGGGGACGTACAATAGGTGTGAAAGAACACAAACATTTACACACTATATAGACACACACACTAACAGGCCCTCTGGCTCTCAGCGGTGCCCCAGGGCCTTTGGATGTAATACTGCAAGTATAGTGTAAGAGTTGCCCCTTGATATCACAAGACTTGTTAAACTGTACAGTCTTCCTTTACCCCTAAATTACAGGGCGCCAGAATGTGACCAAATGGTCGCATTTTGTGAAAAAAAAAATTCCTGCCAATGCCACTAAATTTTGTTAGAGGTCGCACTGCCATCACATTGCCCAACTGAGATGTGGCATTTCTGTTGCATATGAGAAATATCAAACAGCAAATGAAACAAAAGTGGAACAAAACTGTGCTACTCGTTTGAGCTGCGCAGTGTGGACCGTTTATCAGCTCGTAGCAATTATAGACACGCGACACCATTACTACACAGCGCTGTGAGATCCAGTGAGAAAGCGTTGGAATTTGCCCCAGAATTAACAACATCACAGTGAGATCTTGTAGGAAACATTCAAATTCACAGATTTCAGATCAAACAGCGCTGACGTGCCATGAATGAACAAGTAATAGAAGGCTTTCCAGTCCACAAATCACCAAAATTCACCATAGATTTAATGTAGTAATGCTAACTGTTTCCATGGTACTGTGGCAGAAATAGTTAGAAATAAATGTTATTGTTTTTTTACACGATTCATCTCAGGGTTCTTAAAACCTCTTGAGAGTGAAATTCAGCACTTTTCAAGGGCTTTCAAGTGCTTCACACTATTACAGAACTTCAAAGCTCTTAATATTATCCAATTTAAATGTTATTTTTTAAAATCTTTTGCTCTAGCCCTGAGTATCTATCTCCTGAATTCTAAAGGTGATTTACACCTCAACCATGATTTAGAATGTGTTTTACATCTTTGTACCTACTTAGCGAGTGGTCCACTCCCCATTTTCCTTCTGTTAAAGGGTTAGTTCACCCAAAAATGAAAATTATGTCATTAATGACTCACCCTCATGTCGTTCCAAGCCCATAAGACCTCCGTTCATCTTCGGAACACAGTTTAAGATATTTTAGATTCAGTCCGAGAGCTTTTTGTCCCTCCATTGAAAATCTATGTACGGTATACTGTCCTTGTCCAGAAAGGCAATAAAGACATCATCAAAGTAGTCCATGTGACCTCAGGGGGTTAGTTAGAATTTTTTGAAGCATCGAAAATACATTTTGTTCCAAAAATACCAAAAACGACAACTTTATTCAGCATTGTATTCTCTTCCGGTTCTGTTGTCAATCCGCATTCATGAGTCCGCTGACGTAAGACGAGCTGACGTGTTATCTGGTGCGCCCGAGCTTCGTTTACAGTCTGATGGAGACGCACGCTGTAAACAAAACAATCTTTGCAAACATGTCTAAGGATTTCCACACAGGGGAAGACCTGCATTTTTTTTAACCAGACATATTTATTTGAACCCGAATACACGGACGCATCAGATACACGTCAGCAGCGTCTTACGTCAGCAGCGTCACTGGCCTCATGAACGCGGATTGACAACAGAACTGGAAGAGAATACAATGCTGAATAAAGTTGTCGTTTTTGTTATTTTTGGAACAAAATGTATTTTCGATGCTTCAAAAAATTCTATCTAACCCACTGAGGTCACATGGACTACTTTGATGATGTCTTTATTGCCTTTCTGGACAAGGACAGTATACCGTACATAGATTTTCAATGGAGGGACAGAAAACTCTCGGACTGAATCTAAAATATCTTAAACTGTGTTCCGAAGATGAACGGAGGTCTTGGGACGACATGAGGGTGAGTCATTAATGAAATAATTTTCATTTTTGGGTGAACTAACCCTTTAATATGTGTATGAATCAAATTGCTATTTTCCTCCCTTTAGAAAAACTAATTTGTGACTGACGGCAGAGGTCTAATGATTTCTGGCGTATTTGGTCACCTCTTTGGAACTTTCTTGAGAATGTATGTTTAATGTCTTTATTTCTTGACTCTTGTTTTTTTTTTGCTATTACCCTTCACCCGATCCTTTAACTACCAGTTGAAGGATGATTGTATGTGCTGCCATAAAACACCTGTACCACGGTTCTGTAAAACTATACAAATCATTATTTAATAAAATAAATAAATGTTATTTTCAATGTGATGATTTGTAAAACTAAAAGATGTAGGAAAACCATGGGCCCTATCATACACCCGGCACAATGCATTTTGCTAGTTTCAGCCCGATACAGTTATCATTTTCTAGTCCTGCCCCACGTTGTTTAAATAGCAAATGCATTTGCGCCTATGGGCGTGCTGGTCTGAAAACAAGGTGTGTTCAGGGCGGGCGCAATGATGGCGGTTTGCTATTTTGACGCAACTGAAATAGACTGTGCCATTGTCAAACTGGAACCTGGTCTAAGGTCAATGGCGCAATATTGTTTTTGATATTTAAAGCTGCGAGTTATTAATGTGCACCTATAGGCGGGTCCACAAACGCGTACACTCTGCTTGCGCACTGGCATTTCAGTGCGCTTTAGACCATGCGTTTAGATCGTTAAAATAGGGCCCTAACACTTTGCGGCAGAGAAACATTTACATTTGAAATTACCACTATAACCAGTAGATGGTGGCACAGGAGCACTTATTGACTTTGGGGGGCTACTTCACAAGCCTACTTCACAAAGTATGAAGTAACAAAGTCTTATAAAAAACTAAAACTTTTCTTTAAAATGAGACTGAATTACACAAACTAAAGTAAAAGTAAAGAGCGCTCCTTTTATAATCACTGAAAATGTCAGTCAGTTTAGTATGATAATAAAGAAAAATGGTGCATTTAATAATAGTAGAACATTTTCCCTACAAAAAAATTAGGTTTTTGCAAGTTACTGTTGTTAATAAGTTAATTTTATCTACATCTCAATTCAAGCTCAGTGCTTTACTGTTGAATTTCCAATAAACAAACGTGTAATAGTATTATTAGTAACTACTAATACCTGTAACTGTACCTAAACTATGGAACTCTCTTTCCCCCGATCACTCTGTTGTGTTAATACTATTTCTATATTTAAAACTATGCTCAAAACTCACTTATTTTCTGAATCTCAAAATTCTTAAATTGTACTACATTTCGTTGTGTCTGATTGTATTCTGCTGTATGCTGCCCTGTATACATAATTCTCCTTTATTGTACTTTTACTCTCATCTACCTACTGTTGTTTTGTTTGTTATCATTGTTCATTGCCATTATCGTTGCTTGTTCATTGTAAAGCGTCCTTGAGCCCTGGAAAGGCGCTATATAAATAAAACTTATTATTATTATTATTATTATTATTATGTAGCCTACTTATTAATGCAAAACAGTAGTCATTTTATGATTAAATTAACTATGATTAAAAATTCCACCAGTGCTACCAAATCAGGTGACGGCACCACCATCTGTAGAACTTAGTGGCACCAGTGCTACTGCTCCCAAATGTTAGCCTGGAGCCCTAAATTACTGCAAGGTTTTCAAAGAGTTGGACGATTGTTCACATACAAGGCTTTGTGATTAAGCCTCAAATAATAATTGTGTATCCTTTTAAATTAAAAATGCAATGAAATGGTATTACTTCATGTATTACTATGAGGAAGTAAAAGTAAAACATTTTTAGTAATTCAGTATATCAAATTTTTACATGGTACTGTACATTTTTGCATGAGCTTATTTTACATTTATTTTAAATTATGCACATAATGTGAGGGCATGCACAGAGCAAGATAATGCATTTCATTATTATAGTAATCCTTTGATAATGAACACGTGGAATACGAGACTATTTAAAGCTAATTTAACACAACTAACCTTACCTGTATGCTTTTCAAGTGTCTTTGTTTTGACAGCACAAAAAGGCAATGTACAACTAAAGCTATTTCTTACAATGACTATCATAATAAATTTATATCAGTCAAAAAGAATGAATTCCATGAACTTCATCTTTTGTTTCAAGCCTAAGCTCAAACCACAGAGCTGCTCAGGCATTGCTGTAAATAAATGTGTATGTGTGTCTGTGTACTTCTGGGTACTACTACGGAGCATGGGAAATATAATATATATTATTAATTATCACAGAGCAAGGCCTTCAAACTGTTTCCTGAAAGCCTGCTAACAGACAGATAGAAGCTGTCATCTGCCAACACATTTATCAAAATGTATTTTAGCAGCTCCATTCTGCTCCCTGTTTATTTCACTTTATTTCCTGTACATTTTACTTATTTACAGAACACCGATGCGAGATAATGGATTGCGTCCTGAAATGAGTGCCATGTGATGAAAGAACTAAATGAGACTCTTTTACTCCACGTGAATGTTGCACAGAAACAAGAAAAAAACACTTACTCAGCCATGAGCCAAACACTCTGGACAGCACCATCTTCTGTGGGATCCACCAGAGATTTAACATCTTCAATGGCTTGGTCCAATGTTCCGGGCTAAAATGTGACATAGCACAACAATTAATCTTCATCAAGTCATATTACAACCAGTGACATCTGTACATTAGGGGCCAGTGGGGCCAGGACCCACTAGACTTGAGGATGCTCACATTAAAAAAAAAATTCCTTAAACTAAACTTGTTCTGAGTTCCTTTAACAAGACAATTTTATTTTGTGAAACTATTTGTTAAACCATATCTGTGATGTTGAAGCCATATAACTGTACACATTTTTTTCAGTAAATCATTGAAGGAGTGGAGAATGTCACACCCCTTTCTTCCAATTTTCATATAAAAATGTTTTTCAAAAAGGTGTATTTGACAATGACCAAATATTAGCATTTCATAATGTTCTTGTGCACATTGTGTCCATATGAAAGAAACATTGAAATGGTTAAAACTTTAAAAGAAGTAAGCCTTGATGTGCTTTGTATGCCAGATGTATACTGACAAGTTCCTACAAATTACCTACAAGCAACATTCATTAGCGAGTGAGTTTGATTTAATTGAACTGATTTGATTCTAAATATTATAAGATTTGATTCTAACTATGACAATAACTATTAATTTGTTAAGTGTTGTGGCACACCAGTACAGAGACAAAGATGCCACTGATTACAATACCAGACACAATACAATATAGTGCTTAGGCATACAAATTGAATTCTATTTTAAAGTAAGTGGGAACAATGGTTTTGAAGGATGAGTGATCCCATTCCACCACTTTCACAGAACATAATCTGCTCTTTGAGCAGGCCAACAGACATTATTTGCTAATCAAATGTCCTCAGGTAGACTAAGGAAACAGAAAACAGGAAGACAGCTTTCAGTATTCTCTGCAGGTGAGGAATATACAGTATGTTTGACTGAATATTGGCACACTCATGTCAGTACTCAACGAGTGACGAGTATTAAGACT
The DNA here is from genome assembly GCF_051911475.1 of Siphateles boraxobius. Lineage (NCBI taxonomy): Eukaryota > Metazoa > Chordata > Actinopteri > Cypriniformes > Leuciscidae > Siphateles > Siphateles boraxobius. Next base: position 19,158,355 of record NW_027509042.1, read on the forward strand.
ATCATTGTTTGCTGAATAGGTGATTGAGGATATTCACTACAAAAGGTGTGGTCAGCAGCATTCTATTGTACAGCAGAGCACACCACTCAACATACAAAAGAAGTGTATGTGTCAGAATGATTACAAACACAATAGAACCACAACACAGTTGTGGTCAACACAGAAAACAGAGACTTCGATGAGACTTAAAAAAAAGTAGACATTACCCTGAGGACAAAAAATTTCTTGACTTTAAACTGTTGTGCAGATGTTTGCCATTTCGCTTTGACCGTTGAGGCACGTGGAGAGGGGGTGGTTTCTGCCTTGGCCTCTGCAGCAGGTGTGCTGGGTTTTTCTGTTTCACTAGGAGATTGTTGAGGATGGATGTCTGGTTCCGGAGACTTTTGAGTTTGCTGCTCCAAGTCCACAGAATTGAATGTCCCCTCATCATTCTCTGACATAATGACCGGAGACATTTGAGTTTGCTGGTCCAATTCCACAGAATTGAATGTCTCCTTATCTTTCTCTGACATAGTGACTGGAGACTTTTGATTTTGCTGCTTCAAGTCCACAGACTTCAGTGTTTCCCCATCTCTCTCTGACATAATGATCTAAAAAAACTAGTTCGTTTGAAAAGATCATTAAAATACATAAAGCATAAACGATAAATAATATGCATCGGCCTAAGTTTAAGAAGCAAAATGTATTCAACGGCATGAAACATGCAGTTCGACAATAGTTCGACTCGCAAACAACGAATCTTTTGTGTCGGTTCTTTTAAGTGAACAAGCAATAGTACTCCGATATACAATCTCTTATGAACCGATTCTTTATAATGAATCAAAACACTTATGAATCAGTTGGAGATATTTGACTGATGAATAGATTTCGACATGTCTGAAATATAAATATACCAAGAACTGTGTGATGTTACCATGCTGTTTAAAAAAACATTAAACGTCTAGGTACAGAAATATTTGACAAGAACTGCATTACTTTTATATTCGTTTTGTTCTGTTAATTCTGTTGAAATTATGTCATCATTTGGCAACACAGTCTGCTGAAGGCTGTAGGTAAATGCCGTAAAAGTTTTATTCCCCCCCCCCCCCCCCCCCCTCAATTGTATAAAAAGCGTTCTAAAATATCATCTAAACCGTAACGTTAGCCTAATTCTTACAATTTCCATCTCTATTCTGTAACAACAAAATATTTATCGAAGTATGACACCGCTTAAGTTAGGTATAGGTCTACTATTATAGATGTATTATAAAATGCGGGCAAGTAATGTTGTATCTTACCGATGGCTGAAAGAATGATCTCACCCTGCTGTTACTAGACGGTTTGATTGTGCGTCAGGGGCACCAGAAACTATTTCCTGCTTCCGTGATCTGAAGAGATGGGCGTTTCTCAAAGTAAGCAAAGTTTGGACTTGCGTCCTTGGTAGTTCGGACTTGCCAGTTTCGACTCAGGAGAACGAACTTCTGCAAATGGAACAGAACAGCAGCGTTCTTTGTGGCGTCTCTCAGCACTGGCTACTCCGGTTATCTAGTCTTTATTTCAGTCAACAATAAAACGAAATATGTTATAAAACATCACTCTAGCTGCCTCTTTTCGTTTTCATTTAAAAAACCTTAAACATATAGCCACACAAATGTGGTTCAGGCAAAGCGGCTATTTATAGCAAAACATAAACAACCCTGCCTCTTTTACATTTTAAACATTTTACATTAGGCAACAATAAAATGACATTGACCTAAACAACATGACCTAGGCTACTAAGTCAGCGCTCTGACTAAAACGGTCGTTACAGTTAAATAGCCTAAATTTGCCCTCAGCCAAAACGATTTGCAGGGAACATAGATTCATGAGATCAAAGATCGCCCGTTTGATACACACAAAAATTATATCTAATTTTTAACCACTAAACTACAGAGACATCAGAGCCAGTGACAAATTTCAGAAGAACTAGCCAAGTTCCCTTTCGAGAGGTCTCTCCTATTGCGTAATGCTTACGCTATGGGAAAACTCCTTTTCTCGAGAAATATTGAAGTCTTTATGTAAAACGCATTGCAGCTGCACAGCATACAGCGAGGCAGCTCGGTCATTGGCTGTGCTGCGGCAACTTGCACGAACCAATGACGGGGCGACTCTGAACCCGCTTCCAATGAGCGTGCTTCGCGTCCACGCGCGTCAGAGCCCGCCAGGATGGGCGTGGCCAAAGGCTATATATTGGGCGCCCCGTCGTCTGAGTTCTTTAGATTTAATCTCCTTCAGCAAAGAACCTTCTCTTTGCTGATCCTCCGGATTGTTGGAGTCTTTCGCCGCCGCCGCCGTCGACAAGCCTACAGCAGGACTGCTTCGAGGACGCCGGCGCCTTCAGCCGCCTTCGATCACCCTTCTGCTAAGCCATCCGGTGCGCATCGCTATATCCTTTTTGCAAAGCTAATCAGTGTTCGCCCCCGCGACACTTTTATTCTAAAAGAGCAATTTTCAAGGCGTCAAATGCCTTCCTGCGCTTCGTGTCGAGGCCCTCTTCAAGACGGGGATCGCCACATCATCTACGCCCGCTGCCTGGGACCGGACCACGCAGAGGCTGCCCTTACTCGAGGCGGATGCCCCGAGTGTGACGCCCTGGGCCTCACCGAGCTGCGCGCTCGCTTCGCCGTCTTCACCGCGAAAGAGCCCACCTCTTCCGTGCTGCCATCTCCTCTGGTCGAGCCGCGAAAGAAAAAACGCCGCTCACAGAGGCTGCCTGAGCACGTGGTTTGCAGTGATGTCACGCCGGGTCAATCCCCGCGTGCTTCACCACCACCCGAAGATTCCCCGCCGCCAGTCCAGTTCACACAGGCGGACCAGCACCCCTCCAGCGGAGCGATGGGGCTCGTCTCGTTTGGCGCGTCAGGGGATGACGATGACAAGGATGACAGCTTTTCCTGCGATGCTGCATCCGATGACTGGCCGGGCTCGTCTTTCGACCCCGCGCCGTCGACACTAGCGGGCACGAGCGCGGGCTCCAGCATGGACTCAGAGATCGTCCGCGTTCTCTCCAAGGCCGTGGAAGACCTCGGGCTCGATTGGTCTTCCCCGGAAGAACCCGCCCGCAGCCGACTGGACGAGTGGTTCCTGCAGGGGCGCCGACAGGCCCCTCGACAAAGACCCTCCCCCTTCTTCCCGGAAGTTCACGACGAACTCACGAAGTCGTGGAAAGCCCCGCACTCCGCTCGCCTGAAGCCCTCTTTTTCTTTGTCGCTCTCCTCCGTGGACGGCGCAAAAGAAAGAGGCTATGAGGGGACTCCACCCCTCGAGGAGGCCGTGGCCAATCACCTGTGTCCACCCTCCAACGCTGGATGGAAAGCTAAGGCTTCTCATCCCTCGAAGCCTTGCCGGTCCACGTCAGCTCTCGCCGGTCGCGCATACGCCGCCGCCGGCCAAGCTGCATCAGCGCTTCACTCTATGGCTGTCCTACAGGTGTTTCAAGCCAAACTTCTCCGCAGAATGGACAAGTCTGGACCCGAGCTAGGGCTGTCACTTTACGTTCGAAAATCGATTGCACAATCGATCGGACCAACCAACACAAGTTTCGAAAACGAAAATAGAGAATCGATTTTAACTGCCTTTTTTTTTAACCAAAAATGTTTTTTAGATAGACAGATCAATACAGTACACAGAACATGTAGGATGTTGGAAAATAACAATGTCTTTTCTGTTAACCAAATGCTTTTTAATATTCACTATTACTTCAGTGCAAGTGAACAAGGGCGCCGTTATTTGTTGCTTAGTGACGTGTGTGTTCAAGCAAGCCAGAAATGTGCAGATTCTGCGCAATACGCTGTATTTAATATATCACGAGGACTCACGAGTTGCGTATTTGCGCTAAATCCACGCAGATTTGGCTTACACGAACTTCCCCAGCAAAGTGGGTAAACATAGAAACATGCCAAATTGGCTCGTGATATGACAGCGTTACCCGCCAAGGTTCATTTTATCCGAATTTGGCGGGTGTTAATTTCAATCCTTGAATGCTGCACTCCTGTTTGTCATTGTGCAAAAAACTTCACGCCAATAAATCATCAGAAATATTGCTGACTTGTGCGCGTCTCAAGCGCCCTCTTTACGTTCGTCCTAATGCCTGTTAGTTGTCCGTGGATTTGCCAATATTTGGTGTTGAAAATGGAAACGTCGTTAGACATGGAAAAATCGATTTTACAATCGATTCAATGAACACATATGTCTCAAAAATCGAACAGGATTTTTTCACAAAAGTGACAGCCCTAACCCGAGCCTGAGGCATTTAAGGACCTGCGCAGCGCCACTGACATAGCGCTGCGAGCCACAAAAGCCACCGCCCAATCCATCGGCCGTGCTATGGCTAACCTGACTGTCCTTGAGCGCCATCTGTGGCTGACGCTAACTGATATGAAGGATGCAGATAAGGCGTCTTTCCTCGATGCGCCGATCTCCCAAGACGGCCTGTTTGGACCAGCGGTGAAGGAGTTCGCCGAGCGCTTCACCGAAGCCCGTAAGGACTCACAGGCTATGCGTCACTTCCTGCCTAAGCGATCTAGCTCATCGCAGAGCCGCCAACGGCCGCCTCAACAGCAGCGAGCTAAGACGGCGCCCCCCGTTTCTCAGCCCAAACCTGAAACGGATTTTCGACGCCGCTCGCGCTCGGCCAACAGGAAGCAACCCCCCGAGTGACGGGGACCTCGGCCCAGGATTGTGCTGAACCCAGAGCCTCGTAAGTCCTCCTAGCCACAGGGAGGAAAAGGGAGAGCGCGTGTCTCGCAAAAGCCGGACCGTTCTCCCAAAACGCCTAAAGCATTACCCAGTTCCCTTACAGGTGGCTGGAAATGTCTATACAGCAGTCAATGTGCCAGCCACACAGCTCGCCCACCTGCAAACAAACACCGTTTTTACGGCGACACACAGAAATCAGATAAAGAGCTATTTTCTGCCTGTGTCATTAAAGGGTCACGTGTCCACACCAAAGTGCGCATTCCCACTTTTCAAAACTGTCAACGCAGTGCCAAATGTTGTCCCAGCTCAGGCTGGACGCCCCATAAATGTAGATTGTGTGCCAACTGTTACGTATGCACCACTACACACAAGCACTGTTCCCACAGTTATAAACACTTCCCCGGTAAAAGCGGGAAGTTGTATAAGAGTAGCGCGTGTGCCCGCTGTTATGCACGCACCCCAACTCACAAACACTGTTTATATGGCCAAAAACCCCCCGCCACGAGCGGGAAGTTTTATGAAAGTGGCGCGCGTGCCTACCACAGTATATGCACCCCCACCCATAAGCACTATACACACAGTGTCAAACATTGCCCCATCTCACTCTGTGAGCATTACAGCGAGCGTGCCTGTAATCTCACACGCACCCCTGCACTCGGCATTCAGCAGAGCTGCTCAGCGCGCGTCCGTGCCGCTGAGAGCTGTAAGCTCGGTGTTAACACAGAACGATTCGCTGACGGGAGCCATACGTCACTACGACACGCCCCCAGCCAGCAGTCAGCCCATATCTGTGCGAGCGAAAGCTTGGGAAAATATCCCCGACATGCCGAAGTGGGTTTTGAACATAATAAAACACGGTTACTCGCTTCAATTCGCTCGCAGACCGCCCCGCTTCACAGCGGTGGTAGAGACGAAAGTGAGAAAAGATGTTTCACATGTTCTACACACCGAGATGCTCAAACTGATAGAGAAAGGCGCTATAGAAACAGTCCCCCCCTCTATGAGCGAGGCAGGTTTTTACAGCCGCTATTTTCTCGTCCCGAAAAAGGATGGCAGTCTCCGCCCCATTCTAGATCTCAGACATCTGAACAAAGCTTTAATGATTCGTTCGTTCAGAATGATAACTACCAAGCATATCCTCGCGCAAGTTCGCCCGAGGGATTGGTTTCTGTCAGTGGATCTGAAAGACACTTACTTTCATATTCCAATAGCGCCTCATCACAGGGCGTTTCTGAGATTCGCTTTCGAGGGACAGTCATACCAGTACACAGTACTACCATTCGGCCTGTCACTGGCACCCCGTACATTTACGAAATGTATGGATGCAGCACTTTCCCCCCTGAGACAGCGGGGAGTGCGAATACTGAATTATCTCGACGATTGGCTAATACTAGCACAATCAGAGAGCCAGTTAGTGACACACAGGTCTTGGATTATCAGTCATCTAGAGTGCCTAGGTCTAAAAATCAATTTTGCAAAGAGCATGCTATCCCCCAGCCAGAATATTTCTTTTCTGGGAATAGTGCTAGACTCAGTGCAGATGACGGCGCGCCTCTCATCAGAGCGCGCGCTCACTATCCGGCACCTTGCAACATCGTTCAGAGCGGGCGCACGCGCCCCCGTCAAGCGGTTTCAGAGGATGCTCGGTCTCATGGCCTCAGCATCAGCTGTACTCCAACTAGGATTGTTGCACATGCGTCCTCTCCAACGCTGGCTCAAAAGCCGTGTCCCCACTCGTGCGTGGCGCTCGGGCCACTTTTTAATCAGGGCAAATCACGGCTGCATAAAAGCCCTGACGCCCTGGAAAGCTGTCGACTGGTATCAGTCCGGCGTGAGTTTGGGTGTAAACACAAGGAGAAAAATGATCACGACAGATGCCTCCAAAATAGGCTGGGGGGCCCTTTAGGAGGGCAGGCCTGTCTCCGGCTTGTGGTCAAACCCGGAGAAGCGCCTACATATCAACTGTCTGGAATTGAAAGCGGTCGCTTTGGCTCTCAGAGCCCTGCTCCCGTACTTGAAGGACAAGCACGTCCTAGTCCGAACGGACAACATGACGGTAGTCTCGCATATAAATCGTCAGGGTGGACTCAGATCGAGCTCCCTGCACTCGATGGCCAGGGAGCTCCTCCTATGGTCCCAGCGCAACCTGCGCTCGCTGAGAGCAGCGCATGTGCCAGGCGTTCTGAACCAGGGAGCGGACATGCTGTCCAGAGACAAAGTTCTCCCAGGAGAATGGTCTCTCCACCCCCTGACGGTTCAGTGGTTATGGCAAACCTTTGGCAGAGCAGAGGTCGACCTCTTTGCCTCCAAGGAGAATACGCACTGCCCCCTCTTCTTTTCAAAGAGCACGGACGCGCTCGCCCAAGTCTGGCCGAGCCGCCCGCTGTATGCCTTCCCTCCGGTTGCGATGCTACCCCAGGTCATCAGTCGGATCAGGGAGGAGAAATGTGCAGTGCTCCTGGTAGCCCCACTCTGGAAAAACCAGACGTGGTTTCCAGAACTGATGCAGATGATACAATCTGCCCCATGGCCGATCCCACTGAGGCTAGATCTCCTCAGGCAGGCCAACGGGACGATCCTCCATCCCCGCCCCGATCTGTGGGCCCTCCATGCGTGGCCCCTCAACGGATTCCCGGGAACCTCCCCAGTGGAGTGTTGAGAACCATCACTGAGGCACGAGCACCCTCTACGAGGCGCTTATATGCCCAGAAATGGAAGGTGTTCAGTGACTGGTGCAAGCCCAGGAACCTAAATCCTGACACATGCGAAGTACCGAGTGTGCTCTTTTCTTACAAGAGCTGTTGGAGGCAGGCCGCACCCCCTCCACGCTCAAAGTATATGTGGCTGCCATAGCGGCATCACATGAGCCGGTCGAAGGACGCACACTAGGGAAAAACTACCTAGTTGTTAGTTTCCTGAGGGGCGCCAGGAGGATAAATCCCCCACGCGTCCCCTCGGTGCCGATTTGGGACCTGACCACGGTCCTGGACGCACTTAAGCGTGCCCCGTTCGAACCCCTCCGAACTGTGCACCTTAAACAGCTCTCGCTCAAAACTGCTCTCTTGCTGGCTCTCGCCTCGGTCAAGAGAGTGGGCGACCTGCACGCGCTGTCATCAAGTGCTACCTGCCTGGAGTTTGGACCTAACGACAACAGGGTTGTCCTCAGGCCAAGACACGGGTATATTCCTAAAGTGCTCTCTACTCCTTTCAGAGCACAGGTGATATCTTTGGCCGCGCTATCGTCCCCAGCAGACGAAAGTGACGCCAATTTACTCTGTCCGATCAGGGCACTCAGAGTATATTTGGAACGTTCTGCCCCGTTCAGACAGACAGAGCAGTTGTTCGTATGCTTTGGCGGCCGCACTAAGGGTCTGGCTGTATCAAAGCAGAGAATATCGCGCTGGATAGTTGATGCTATAGCACTGGCTTATGAGGCCAAGGGCCTTCAGTGCCCCTTGGGCATCAGAGCTCACTCTACGAGAGGCATGGCCTCCTCGTGGGCGTGGTCGAGTGGGATACCCATTCAAGATATTTGTGCGGCTGCAGGCTGGGCCTCACCGTCCACAATTATCAGGTTTTATAACCTACAGGTCCCCTCATTGCACTCTAACACAGCGTTTCCCAAACGGGGTGCCTTCTGGCGAGAGCAGGGGTGCCGTGTAAAAACTCCATTAAACATTTTAAAATTGCTAAAATGTGTAAAAAAAATAAAATAAATGTATCATCAATCTCGCATCGTCGGAAGCGTCTAATAACAACAAATAATGCACACAAATTTATAATAAAAAATGCAAATCATAAGTTTTCCGCGTTCGTTGAATTGCGGGGGTTCCGCATGATTTCATTCTCGTGCTTCATTCCAAGCGTCCACACATAAAGCTGCCTCTTTTTCATGGCTTGTTGCGCTTACGGTCAAATACACACGAAACATTGTCACAACGTCCGTCTTGACGCATATTCACAAACACATCGGTTATGTCCGTGCTGCTGTCAACGGTAACGCGTGCGATTAATGTTTTTCAGTTTTACGCGTTAAAAAATATTTAAACACAATTAACGCAGCATCCGTTTTTTTCTGTCATCCTTTGGCTAGCCTTACATTCTATAATCACGTTCTTATTCATGCAAATGCTTTTAAACCATGCAACCGCGAAAAGACAAAAGAGACTGTCTGTGAATGTCCTGCTGACACAGGACGACGTGCATCGCGTGCCAGAATCGACTTCTCTTTCGTGCTTGAACGAATAATAACACACAGTTATGCCAAAATGTCCGTTTTGTTGAGTATCTATGGCGTTATTTTTTAGTCAAAAGTTATGAGCGTGTAAGACATGCTCACGAGCACATTATGTTATTTCACACGCGCAAAAATGAACCTTCAGCTGGCATGATAAAAGTACTCGCGCACAAATTCAACAACCGAGAGGTGTACAGGTAACTGCGAGCGAGCGCCTGGCATACTCTCATAGGTTAACTCTGCTTGTACAGTGGAATCCTGCTCGCGTGCAGCGGGCTTCTGCTCGCGGAGTGCTGTTTTGCTCGTGAAGTGGATTTCTGCTCGCTCAGCTGATTTCTGCTCCCTCGAGTCTACATGACTTTTGACAATTTGGGGGCGGAAACCAAGGAAGGCACTGACCCTCTTATGATTGGTCACTTTCATCGTAATCACAACCACAGGGACATCCTTGTACCTTGATTGACAGCTCTCATTACAGGAAGCAGCGTGATTTTTTTTCCCAAACCACTTCAGTGGAAATCCCGCCCTGCAGCCGATTTAAAAGTTTTCATTGGTCATGTCAATCACTGTACTGATTGCCTACACCAAACACTGATCCCTAAACCTACCCGTCACTGTAACCTAAACCAATGAAATCGGCTGCAGGGCGGGATTTCCGCTGAAGTGGTTTGGGAAAAAAAATCATGCCAGGAAGCACGGAGTCAAAGTATCTGACGGAGTTTTTATTTATTTATTTATTTATTTTATTGAAATATCAAGATTTACAGACAAACATGGCTGCATAACTTCCTTTTCTTTAGAATAGGATACAAGGAAAATATAGTCAGAGGGAGCAGCTCTTAATACAACAAGAATATAAATGTAGTCTTAGTACAAAAATAAGGATATTTGTAAGGAAAATAAACATTTAAATAATAAACGGTAAGGAATTATAATATAACATAACATGACATAAGGGGAGAATTCAGTCTTTGTTCATCCATTTATCTCAGTTGGGAAGGGTATCATATATTTTTTGTGCTTTAGGACCTTTCAAAGTTTTTTAAGGATTTTATATACAGTTTAAATTCATTTAAAAAAAAAAAAAACTCCGTCAGATACTTTGACCCCGTGCTTCCTGTAATGAGAGCTGTCAATCAAGGTACAAGGATGTCCCTGTGGTTGTGATTACGATGAATGTGACCAATCATAAGAGGGTCAGTGCCTTCCTTGGTTTCCGCCCCCAAATTGTCAAAAGTCATGTAGACTCGAGGGAGCAGAAATCAGCTGAGCGAGCAGAAATCCACTTCGCGAGCAAAACAGCACTCCGCGAGCAGAAGCCCGCTGCACGCGAGCAGGATTCCACTGTACAAGCAGAGTTAACCTATGAGAGTATGCCAGGCGCTCGCTCGCAGCTTCCCATACACCTCTCGGTTGTTGAATTTGTGCTCGAGTACTTATATCATGCCAGCTGAAGGTTCATTTTTGCGCGTGTGAAATAACATAATGTGCTCGTGAGCATGTCTTACACGCTCGTAACTTTTGACTAAAAAATAACGCCATAAGTATCCTCATGAGAGCAGTCTTAAATTAGTTAAAATCTTAAATTAGAGTTGTGAGAAGATGGGACGCGTGTGAGATAAACAAGTGCAGCAGGGACAACAGAATCAAAGAACAGGTAACAGAGAAAATTACTCACTGCTCTTGACTAAAGAACGCTTGTAGCTTTAATAAGGATTCATCTATATTTAATTTATTATTTATGCAGTGAAGACTGTAAAGTGTTTGATAACTTTATTCAATTTCTGTGTATTTCCTGACATCAGTAGCAGTATTGGTATCAGTGATACTGGGCTTCATTCATAAAAAAGATGCCATTAAACAATTATTTAAAATATACTGTCTTTATGTTGTTTATACATTAATTTGGAGATTAACTGTGAAATTATTACATTATAAAATATATTAAAAACAAGCTATCTTGTGCAATTATAACAAAATTATCCCAATATAAAAACACAAATAGGCCTACACTGAGTGAGCAAACATTTAGGTGAGATTTGCAATGGTAATTGAACAATGTTTTGCTGAATTATGAATAAAAGCCTTAATTAAATATATGACAACACTAGTGTAGGGTGCCACAATGTTTTTTAAATTTTCAAAGGGTGCCTCGACTGAAAAAAGTTTGGGAAACACTGCTCTAACATACTGTCGGTCTAACTATGCATAGGCTGAGGTGTGTACATGCTGAGCATTATCTCCTCCCTCATAAAATCACATCTTTGCATCTGATATGGAGGATTTTTCATACATAACAGTACATAGAAATGTGCTTGTGTGTATATTTGGACGCCCTTTGGGCCGTTCCACGTTGTCCCTTTATAAAGCCCGCCTTCGGCTGGCTCGTTGGATAATTACTTCGCTAAAAAAAACAAAAAAACTCAGGCACCGGCCTCCGGCTTAATAGATGCGAAGTCAGCACGCACGGCGTTTTACATGGCGTTCCCATAGCGTAAGCATTACGCAATAGGAGAGACCTCTCGAAAGGGAACGACTCGGTTACTAACGTAACCTCGGTTCCCTGAGAGGAGGGAACGAGTATTGCGTAATCTGCTGTGCTTGTGCTTGGTCAATTTGCTTCAGTCGATTGAACCTAAAGAACTCAGACGACGGGGCGCCCAATATATAGCCTTTGGCCACGCCCATCCTGGCGGGCTCTGACGCGCGTGGACGCGAAGCACGCTCATTGGAAGCGGGTTCAGAGTCGCCCCGTCATTGGTTCGTGCAAGTTGCCGCAGCACAGCCAATGACCGAGCTGCCTCGCTCATTGCTGTATGCTGTGCAGCTGCAATGCGTTTTACATAAAGACTTCAATATTTCTCGAGAAAAGGAGTTTTCCCATAGCGTAAGCATTACGCAATACTCGTTCCCTCCTCTCAGGGAACCGAGGTTACGTTAGTAACCGAGTCGTTAATGCTGTTCTCGGTGAGGTAGCCTACATGAGTGCTGAACGCTTGGTGATTGACTGGATATCACAACTCCGAAAACATCTGATAAAATTTTCAAACAAGCACTATCTTTCTAAATAAACCACTGGCTTGAGGTTTAATCAACTACATTATCGTCTGAAAACTCTTAAAACTACATTTCGAGACACAATAAGTAGTATTTTTAAATTAGCCTACGCAGGCTTAATTTACACCTAGGCCCTGTCCCAAATGGCACCCTAAGCACTCACGGTCTTCCTCTGAGTCTGCACTTTCGTGACGTAACGCCGCATTGACTGTCTGGAAGAAGTCTGCTGCAGAGCTTGCATCAGTGTTGGCTCCGCATAAGTACGCATCGAGGGCGCAAATCAACCACAGAGGGGGTGCTCGCGAGCACCCTTCTAAGACCTAAAATGACAAATGGGACACTCTACGGTCTCACTGACTTAATGGACATGCACACGCGGCAGCCATTGTAAGTCCACAAGACCTATAGTGCATATGAAGTGTGCCATTTGCGACAGGGCCTTAGTCCTATAGGCAAATTCCAAACGGAAGTGAGCATCCCTACTGTATGCCCGCCTACTCCCTTCGAAGGGCAGAGCTCTGAACTTCATGGATGTTCCTATGAGAATGCAGCACGGTGTCCAACAGCTGTTCTTACGATAGAACTTTTCTTATTATTGATGTTAACATAACTGTTGCAAATAAATACACATTTTATATTAAAAAGTTTTTAAATGATGCGTCTTAAATGAGTGTAGGCTATTTCTCTGCTCTCAACTTTAAAACTTTCCGTCTCATCTTTGGACACCGCATTAACACATTTCTTACTTAGTATAGCCTATGAAACTTATTTAAACAACATGACAAAAATGTTTGAAATATTACAAACAAAACAAAACAGCTTGAATTGCTCTGTTCGTAGTTGACTCAAACTCTCCCGCATCTAGCTTTAAAGTATTTGCTGGGTCAAATGACCATAAAATTACTTCCTTGAAGTGACCATCGCATAGGCCTACCCTTCGTCAATGGCCTTGTGAAAGGGCCTTTTGTTAGGGGATCCAGTTGTTCACTTTCGATCAAGAACACATCCAGGGATTTGAACTGTACTTAGGCTGTTTTTCAATATACGTTCTTCAGCGATCTTGCATCCTTGTGTTCTCGTACTACGTCATCTTCAACTGTCGAAGTTCAATTCCAATACTCAAGAACGCAAGTACAGAGGACGCATGAAAGTACACGAATATGTTCTTGATAATGAGGATGAATCGAATGCAGACGAATCAAACCATTAAAAATCCCAGAAGACGCTGCGGGTGGCCAACGTATGGAAGCTTGTAAGCTTTAAACTTCTCGTTCTCACTTAAGAGATTAAGAGAATACGTGACAGCTTGTGAAAATAAACATTTGTCCGTCTCTTTTGCTTAATTTTAATAAAGTGATAAAGATCTTAAGAAAGAAATTTGTCCTGCATGCTTTTCACACTCACTGGCCTCAATAATACATTGTGCAGTTTACTCTTATTTTACGCTTATGTTCTACCTTAGACGTGTCCTCCCAAAAATACCAATTCAAGCAGCCAATCAAAGCCCTCAAATATTCAGTCAAACAATTATTTGAGTGGGATGTTTGGGGTTTGCTTTCTTGAGCATTAGAGCATCCCATAATGCATCAAAAGGCTTTACTATTCAGGTGTCATTTTCCATTCCTGCTAATCGCTTTTGACGTGACATGCTTCGTGGCCGCACGCCGCTCTTTAACTCGCCTGTTAGAGAAAGATTGCTGGATGGGAATTAAAAAATAAAATCTGTGCAGTAACAATTCCCTTTCAAAAGCATATTAACTATGGGCATGTGAGAGAGACACTTTGTAATGTTTTTTTTCTCACTCCCCCGCATAATACAATAAGATTCTATTTTCAAATGCTTTATCTAAGTAAATACACTCAGCAGCCCCCACAGAGCAGCTTTTGCATTCAGCTCAAGTCCAAATTGCTTTGTCACAAACTCTTATTAGCTTGCAATCTAAATAATGTGTCAGTAATCATCTAATTTCTCTAACATAATAGAACTTGACTCTTCCAAGGCAGATGGCTTTCTAGAAAGAAGACTGGTGGAGCATTCTTCAAACAAGGTATATTGTCTGTAGTCTACAGATCAAACTGTATCTTGTATCATTCTTGTTGTATTCCTATAAAACAGATCTTATGGGTCACTGAGAACTAGGCTATTTAAATCTATCCCTGGTTTGTCATATTATGTTATTTGAACTCTGATGCTTGGGAACGTATAACGTCTGTATATTATTTATCCACAATGCGCATCCTCCATATGTGTGATGTTAAACAGGATAAGATTTGATGACCCATAAAGCAAGGAAATTTCCCCAGGAGCAAAGAATAAAATAACTTTATTAACCATGGAGAAACACTATAATTTATGCTTATTTAGTCAAGTAAATGACAAAACGCAAGAGGGACCTTGAGGAAATGTGACATCTCATTCTGGATTGTCAGACATTGTAAAATTAAGCTTAATTGAAATGAACAGGCTCAGTGCAGCTGAATAATAATCTCTAACAAAAACACTGGACCATGTTTTACCATCTGCTCAACATGGTTGTTAATTTTCCTATATACACCATTGCAGCATCACTATTTACATCAAAACTGTTTGAGGCTGTGGATTTCCAGAGCAGAAAACAATGAAAAATATACCTCTTTACCTGTCAAAAAAGACATTCGCATGATCGCATGACCCCTTTATGTGCCCTTTAGGTACTGCGGAATCATTTAGATGTGTGCACACTGCATATGTGTTTTGTGTTATGTTCACTGTGTACAACTGCTGTTTTGGCAATAGCAAACCTTTGCAAAGGCCATGTGTTCACTGCTTCTCAAATGCCTCGTTGCACAGTTAAAGCATGTGGCGATCTTCTGTCTTCCCTGTACGGGTGGAGATGCTGTAATTCAATTATATGACTGCATGTTTATCTTTGTTAGGCCAAATGCCAGTGAAGCTTAAATGAAGTTCAGGACAGTGCGCCTGATCAGCAGATGCTGTAAAACCTTAAATGCCCCGGGGTGTCCACAGCTGTGTTTACTGAGCAAGAATGAGCTGAACTCGGTTTGTATTCATTGGCATGCATGAGTGTGGTGGGAATGTGCGTTGTTTGCATTTGTGTGACTGTATTTATTGTTTGATATGAAGATTATAAGCTTGGGTGTATGCACAGGGTTTCTGATGCAGAGTGACCCTTGCCACTGATTATGTTGTGCAGGGGTGTAAAAAGATGGTTATGAAGCCTCATTAACTTTGCAGTTGATCACTCAGTTGGATGACATCCAGCAACACAATGCACAATGTAGTAATCAGTTCCTCTTTAGCCGAATATGTCACATTTTTTTCTCTCTGACGAGTTAATTGAGGAACAGGTGACAGGAATAAATCAATGAGACACAATGAGAAACTGGATCAAATTAACCGGCACACAGGCAAACATTAACTGAACACAATGAAAACTTATTACAAAACTCATGAAAAGAAAAACACAAAACGTGACAGTACCCCGCCCTCCCGGAAGGCGCGTCCTTGCCACATAAAACATGCACAGGGTGGCACTGGTAGTTCGGGGTGCCAGGGCAGTGCAGGCAGTTCAGGAAGCCAGGGAGGGTCGGCCTCCGTAGTAGTCTTGACCTGTGAACCTGGCTTGGCCACTATGACCGAGGAAGTATAGCACCCCCTCCCCCCAAATTTTCTTGGGAGGAGCTATGGGGTGGAGAACTGGAGCAGGCTCTTGGACTGGAGTGGACTCTGGTCAGGGGCTGGAGCAGGTAAGTGTGTGGCCTAGACAAACAAATGTTAGAGCCATTATGGATAATAGCATGCTCTCTGGGTTGGGCTCTGGAATTTCACTCACTGAAACAGACTAGGGAATTTCTCTCACAGGATCGGACTGGAGAATTTCTCACACAGGAACAGACTCTGTAATTTCTCTCACAGGAACAGATTCGGGAATGTCTCTCACAGGAACAGACTCGGGAATGTCTTTCACTGTCTTTTCAATGTCTTTTTTTAGATTCTCCTTTCCGTGTAAGTGCATTCATGTCTCTACATTGAGGCTTGTCAGGAAAAGCACACACAGGCAGTTGTCATCATAAGGGACATGGCAAAGGTCCAGAAATACCTGTGTGTGCCTCTCTAGGGACTGGTTCCCCTACGAGAGGAGGAGGATTCTTTTAGCAGCTGCTGGATCCATTTAAATGGTCTGTTATTCTGTCACACAATGGTTGCAAGGTAAGTAGGAACAGGATCCAAGTGCAGCAGTAAAAGGTTTATTAACAATGAACTCAGGATAACACGGAACAGAACAACCATCCAAATGCAACGCTAACTAAACTGAACCAATCACAGGGCTTAAATACACAGGGATTAATCAGGGAAACGAGACACAGCTGACAAGATTAACAAGTTAATTGAGGAACATGTGACAGGAATAAATCAATGAGTCACATTGGGAAACTAGAACAAATTAACGGTACACATGCAAACATGAACGGAACACAATGAAAACTAATTACAAAACTCAGAAATGAACAGAAAAACACAAAACATGACAATTATATTATAGCCTTTTATATTATAGCCTATTATATCATATTATATTATATTATATTATATTATATTATATTATATTATATTATTATAAAAATCATTAAATGTGCCAATTTTGTGTAGGCCTATATGGACTATTCATCAAAAATATGGAATTGAGTACAGAGGTAAAACTGCATGTGGAATAATTTTCTATACAATTTTGTCTAACACAGAGCTAATTATGCTAGCTCTCTGACCCATATCATCACTGGTTCCAGGGTTCTGACCGTGCAGTAACCTGCCTCTTCAGCACCGTGGTCTTGCTCTGATATGTCCGGAGGGTATAGTTTCATGCTCATCCATCTGTATTCCACTTGAATGTATCACATCAACACTAGAGTGGAAGACATGCAAGGGGCAGAGAAGCTACTGAGCACAGCGGTATATCCCTGTACATGGAGAGCAAGAACATTTGACCAGAGAGATCTCTTCCAAATGACTGCTGACATCTACCTCTCCTGAAAGCAGCTCCTCAGAGTCAGCCAGTATGTCCAGGAAGGTAAACAATGTTGCACAAGCTGATGTGACGGCACTTAGTCTGCTGCACTGTGACAGAATGTGACAAATGATTGCACAAAAATGAACAAAAAATCTTTAAAATGTGAATCACTGGTGACATTTTATAAATAATAGACAGCAATTAATCACCATTTTTATTTATTCATTTGAGTTATGTAATTTGTTTCACATTCTATTGTTCAATGGTTATTGTCATTGTTCATTGACGCTTGCTTAGTTGGGGGTTAAAAGACAAGTGATATTCTGTAATATTATCGATTTCACTGTCCTGACACTATTGAGAGAGAACAAAATTTGAAGTGAATTGAGTTGGATAATGACATAAGCATTAACCCAGATTAATAAATGCTTTACAATTATAGTTTATGATACCTAATGCATTAACAAAAGTTAAAGTATCAAAGCTTATTGTAAAGTGTTGTAGAAAAATGTAATTGATGTTCCTTAAACAGAATAATTCCATATTCTTGAATTATATATTTATATTCTTAATAGAGAGGATAGAAATTCATATGAATATTACATGTCTTAACTGAACCTCCTTAGAAGGCATCAAGCTGTTAAAAGAACCATCAGTTACTATTTATACCATTAAAGAATAGAAAACCCTGACATACTTTTCCTCTCTCAGCATAGATAGAAACTGAAAACATGAATGGTGAATAACACCCATGGCTTCATGGTTTTTGTTATTTATTGTTGTCTAAACGCTGACCTCTAGCCAAAACTCCAGTAAGCCAGCACATCAAAGACAAAATACATTTAGTGCAGAAAACTGCAGCTGGTCTTAATTCTAACACGCATTAGAAGCAGATCTAAGGTTTGTTCCTGCAGTAGGCACAGGGTGGCAGTGTTCTCTCAAGTTTGATTCGTACACCACCCAGACACTGGGGATGGAGCGCTCGAGCTGCCTCTGCTGCTACTAATATACTGTTGACTCTCATTGACCTGAATGGATCAGGCCTCCGCTGAGATGATCTGGTCTGATTACTATTAGAAGTTTGGAATGGACTCTGCTGTGGGGGACATGGGTCAAATAAATCTATCCACGATATCTTTACATTCCTAATGAAAATCTCTCATGATGATTAATCCCTGCCCTTAAAAATATCCGATGATGAAAATAAGCTTTGATGAGGCATAAAAATTACAAAGAATATCTCATCCTCCAAATTCTGATCTGATATGAACTGATTTAATATCATATAGCCCTGTTTTGACCGTAGAGGCTGTGCACCTTGTGCTAAACTTCAGGCAGCTTCTGTCTCAAAAGTCCACAAAAAAATGAAGCTATGTTGTACGGCACATTTGATTTGTTTGAAGCAAAGCACTGCTGTGACCCTTGCCTATTTTGAGGTCATTGCTGGGTGACGGAGTAACTTTTTGACCCTTTTCAAGAACTTCAGATCTGCTCTAATCCGTCTTAAGGTTGTGCATTTCTGCCTCATTTCACTCCGACTGCATCCTTATTGCACTGGCCCACATAGTATCTCTCCAATTCATTTGATTTTTTTGGCCTGAGGTAAACAAACAAAGCAACAAAAAACAAAAACAAAAATCAGTGCTAGTCAGGTGGTGTAAACTGGTGAGATTTAGGTGGAGAGTAATTAACAGTGTTTTTGGAGGGATTTTGAGGGAAGTTTCCTTTTTAAATGACTTCTCCTTCTTGCACGAGCGATCTGCTGTGAGATGTATTTACCTTGAGGTATCTAAGTGTACGGACCCTCTTTCCTTGACCAGATGGTCCCATACACATCTGCACTTGTCTTGCTGTTAAACTCTGTAAATGTGTGTGCACAACCCTTTGGATGGCAGTGGCAAACAACAAACATACCTGCACCTGCACTTTTTGGAGCATGTGTGCAAATAACCAGTTTTCTCCACGCTCGCTGCTTAGTCTGAGGTGATCTGTGCGTAAATAATGGTGAAAAGAACAATGTGCTCCTTTATTGAAGTCAAATATTAATTTCCCCAAAACATGAGGAAGTCGACACAGACACATGTAAATGTAAATGCTCAGCAGTCCAAGAAATTCTACAACTGGTTTGAATAAGGCTAATTCGGCATCTCTGGATTTAACGGCATATGCTTGTGTTGTAGGCTGCACAATGCATATAGGATTACGGTACATTTTCAGCCTGGTTGCCCACTTGCATTACGCTCTACTGGGCCTGGGCTCCTTGTTTGAAGGGCTGGAGTATGTAACTGTGTGTGGTTGCAGTGTGCTGGATGACTAGATAGGCTGCGGTAATGCACTGTATTACAAAGTGATCCTTTCACCTTCTGACAGTGTGTCCTAACTGAATTTGGGCAGCCAAATTGTGGGGTATGTCTCCCCGATTTATTTCGGCGTCATCCTTAATCAGTCAGCTAAAAACCTGACAGCAAACATGCAAGGATCTCCTTCTAAAGCAAAGTGAAAGTACAACACCTCAGCAGGAAAAGAGCTGAGAGGCTGATGAAACAGGGGTCCACTTAGAGGGTTTAACAAGTCCTACACGTCTCTCGACCATCAAAGACAATCCACGCAGCTTTCCCCTCACACGCACATGCTCTGACATGGCCTCTCATCCCCGCAGGAGGGCATTAAAGTTTGAAACCGGATTAATAGCTAACTCGACTCGCCGGGAAATTGAAAATCTCGACTCACTGTATGTTCGCCTGATACATTTGGATCGTACAGAAACTACGCATCTGCAGTTGCCCATTTATAAGGAGTATGCATTAGGCTCTAAAAATAAACTTCCAATGACCTACTTTTCCTTTAGGATTCATGTGTATTGTTTGCTTGAAATAAACAGAAAGGCGAAAAAAGCTTCAAAATTGTTCAGAGCGTTTATTTGGGAAAACAGATTGGGTACCTGAAACTTGTTTTGCTCATGATGAAGAATCACAGGAGGCAGAGTGGTTTTGTGACAGGTGTAAGGAGGGTATATCAGAAAGCTAGGGTTGTGTTTGTTGACTGTTGTTGTGTTTCCACATCTTTTTGCCCTCTGGGACCTGATGCGCCGTGAGACACGGAGCAGGGCAGCAGTAAAAGGGAAGTCGGAGATATCGGCACTGAGGAGATTGCTCTGACATGCTTGTCGGATTCTGTTCTGACCGATGAGGTTACCACGGGCGATGAAAAATGACACCTCCTGCAGTCTCCTCCGTCCTCCACACTCTTTCTTAGTCCTGTTGTTAATAAATGCAACCTGTCAACCTGAGCAACTCAGAATGTGGAGATGAAGAAGGATCATAAGAAATTAGAAATCAGTCTTGGGCTTATGTAGCCTAACGTAACCCTGCATTTTAAATGACTCGAGCATGTAATGATCTTCTTATTTGAGGAATCTCCAAGAAGATGGACTGTTTCCTGTTGTAGTTTTCCTTCTCTTGCTCGCTCAAGTGATTTGATAGTGAAACCAGTAAATTCAACAGGCAGGTCAGGGAAGTGGGAGGCTCATTCCCCCTCTGGGCTTCTACTGACATGTGTGTGTTTACACTCAGCCCCAAGGGTACGTTCTATGCCAGTAATACAACAGCAGTGTATGCTTGGACTTGCAGGCACTGTCTTATTCACGAAACATAAACAATGAATTTCTGTGGAATTTAGGAAATCCTTTTTCATTCATAAATTGTCCCATTTAATTAAAGGCAAAATGTACATACAGACATGTTTCAAGCATTTTAAGAATAAGGCCCAGAGGTTTTAGCACACATGAAGCACACTATTATATTACAGAAGTTTGCATAAACATTCAAGAAGCATTATAGAACAGTTCCACAAATGTGTTTGGTCACTTGGCGTATAAAAGAGCGCTAATACACATTCCAACAACACGTGGAATATTGTGATGTATATCCAAGTGAAACTGCTTCTCGAACTAGATATAATGTAGAGTTCAATTTGCGATCTCAGGACAGGGGTGTTGGATTTCAGGTTTTGACTCCAAACGACTCTGAGAGTCAAAACCTGGAACTCTGACTCCCAACTCCCACCATAGGAGACCATGGAATCAACTCCTCGACTCAATTAACTTAACATCAAAAAAGGGTCTATAATAATACAAGACTGCAGTCGTTATTACACAGTAAAGTTATTTTTTATTAAAACAATACACTTTTAGCGTGTATTTAGCGTGACAGTCAAAATTAGTCAAATTTAACGATGACATAACCTTGAATTGTTGAGTAGCCTATATCAACCTCGTTACCAAATTGTTGCCGATACCTACTTTTACAGAGGTCACAATAAACCAGACAGTAGGTCATTTGCCTGTCCAAATACCCAGTTTTGTCCACTTGACGTGCACGAGACTATCCATGGTCTGAAAAAAAAATGCCAAAGCGAAGTACACATGACGCACACTAAATCCACAATATCTCTAATACCGCTTCGGAGCGTTCTTTGAGGCTAAGCCTATCACGTCATTCATCATGTTTAGGAACTGATGTGACCTGATTTCGCGTCATGTCAAATCTTTCCAGTGTAAGTTAAATTAATTTGTTACCATTATTGGTGCAGTGACAACAGATATTATATGTATTTGGTAAAACGTTTACAAATGACACACCACAATCACTCACTGTTTAAGTGTCTCCAATTAAGAAAAACAAAAGTCTTCAAAACACTTGTCGTCTTAATGACCACTTGAACCCTTTGGCCAAACTCTGGAAATACATCATGTAAACACCCATGATCATCACTTGTTTAGGCACAAAAATCTGGACAGCAGAGATCAAGATACTAAAAATAATAAATAAAAATACATTCAATAATGTCCACTTATTGATGTGTTTATTCACTATGTGAGTTTTTAATGACTTATGGTTAGTTTACTGATTATGAACACAAGTTAACATGAAAAAAACACATTTATTTTTATTGCATTAATTAGAAATACTAATTGGACAGTTGGACATTATTGTCTGTATGCGCATGCGCGTGCGATCTGTGTTTGTGTTTGGAGCTCCGTCGAATTGATTCATTAATCGCTGATTTTCTTCTTTACCACTCATTTATAAACAAGCACTTTCTATTTTTATATCATGTGAACTTATCCTCGACACTATTCCTTATAAAAAACAATCGGATTGCTTTGATATCGCTACTTAGATCCAACTTTCCGAATCTCGGCTACTAGCCTTTAGCCCGCTAGCATTTCACGCGTGGCCTCGCGCCTATCGACCCTCTCATTTTACACCCGTTTGACTGAAAGGATACGTGTTATATCCATCATTTCAGTCCTAAATTAGTAGTGATATTGGTAGTATCACTACTAATTTACTGTTCATCTGTTATAATGGCGAACATATCGGATGTGTGTCTAACGTTACCTCTGAGTGCAGGTGAGGACACATTCGAGCTGGTTTCGGTACGATTGGAGCTGGAGTCGGTGGAGAAACAGATCCGCGTTCTGCTGGTGAAG
Source organism: Siphateles boraxobius (assembly GCF_051911475.1). Lineage (NCBI taxonomy): Eukaryota > Metazoa > Chordata > Actinopteri > Cypriniformes > Leuciscidae > Siphateles > Siphateles boraxobius. The sequence goes on from NW_027509042.1 coordinate 19,180,868, forward strand.
CAAGCCGAGCTGCGAGATCGGCGATCAACGCTCGAAACATCACGCGCCGATGCTCACAAGTCAGTGGTTAGTAACTTTTTGACTCCGACTTCGTCTACTCCGTGCGTTTCTCTGCCCAGGAGGACGCGATCATCTCTGCCTTCATTCACTCCGGCACCGAGGCAACACCACGGACCCTGGGTGATCCCACAGCGGAAGACACGAGCCAGGACCAGACCAAGGACTTCCCCCCCCCTCCCGGTCTTCGAGATCTCCACCCGGAACCGCTTTTCCCCTCTTCGCGAGCCGGAACGTGACGCCGCCGTGATCATCGGCACTTCCATGGTCCGTCATGTCCGTGCTACCTCAGGTAAGCGTAAGGTGCGCACTCACTGTTTTCCTGGTGCTCGTGTTCTTGATGTCGCCGCACAGATTCCCGAGATCCTGAACGGTGACGAGCGCGTCGGAGCTGTGGTCCTACACGCCGGGACGAACGACATCAGGCTGCGGCAGACGGAGGTTCTGAAGAAGGACTACAGAAGCCTGATCGAGACGGTTCGCAGCACATCGCCTGAAGCAACTATCATCGTGTCTGGACCGCTTCCCACGTACCGACTAGGACAAGAAAGGTTCAGTAGATTATTTGCTCTAAATGAATGGTTAATGTCATGGTGTAATGAACAGAAACTGCTCTTTGTAAATAATTGGAATCTGTTCTGGGAGCGACCTAGGCTCTACCGTGCTGATGGCCTGCACCCCAGCAGAATCGGAGCGGCTGTTCTGTCCGACAACATCTCCAAGACGTTACACACCATATGACTAGTAAGTCAAAGTCCAAATCACAGTCTTTGCTGTCCCAACTTAATTGATATAAGTAGTGTAGAACATTATATAGAAACTGTGTCTATTCCTCGCTTAGTGAGGCCAAACAATAAATCTAGTGTAGGATCTAGCAAAAATCTTATTGTAATTAAACCAGAAAATCTAAATATCAGTGAACAAAAACAATTTCTAAAGCTAGGTCTTCTAAACATTAGATCGCTCACACCTAAGGCGGTTATTGTAAATGAAATGGTCACAGATAATAGTTTCGATGTACTTTGCCTTACTGAAACCTGGCTTAAACCAAATGATTATTTCGGTCTAAATGAGTCCACTCCACCAGGATACTGTTATAAGCATGAGCCCCGTCTGATCGGTCGTGGCGGCGGGGTTGCAACAATCTATAGAGATATTCTTAATGTTACTCAGAAAACAGGTCACAGGTTTAATTCGTTTGAAGTACTTGTGCTAAATGTTACGCTCTTAGATGCAAGAAACAAATCCATATTATCTCTAGCCTTGGCTACCCTATATAGACCTCCAGGGCCCTATGCTGATTTCCTAAAAGAGTTTGCATACTTTCTCTCAGATCTATTGGTCAATGTCGATAAAGCAATAATTGTTGGAGACTTTAACATACACGTAGATAATACAAATGATGCGTTAGGGACTGCGTTTACAGATTTATTAAACTCCTTTGGGGTCACGCAAAACGTCAGCGGTCCCACTCATCGTCTAAATCATACACTAGATTTAATTAGATTTAATTATATCATATGGAACCAATCCAACTGATATAAATATTATACCGCAAAGTGATGATCTCACTGATCATTACATGGTAACTTGTATAATACGTACTGCTGAAATTTGTCACGTTGCGCAACGTTATCGACCAGGCAGAACAATCCTTCCAACCACTATAGATAGATTCTCAAATAGCTTACCTGATCTATCTCAGCTGCGCAGTGCACCCAAACAAACAGATGAACTAGAGGAAATGACTAGCAGTTTGAGCACCATGTTCTCTAGTACACTAGATATTGTTGCACCAATTAGATTAAAAAAGGTAAGAGAGAAAACTAAAGCACCATGGTACAACAGTGCTACGCATGCAATCAAGAGAGAAACTCGTAACTTAGAGCGTAAATGGAAACAAACTAATTTAGAGGTCTTTAGAATCGCGTGGAAAGACAGTATGTCACGTTATAAAAAGGCTCTAAAAGCAGCAAGGGCTGAGCATCTCCGCAAACTAATAGAAAATAACCAAAATAATCCAAGGTTTTTATTCAACACCGTGGCTAGACTAACAAATAAACAAACATCACCAGAGCAAAATATTCCATTACAATATAGTAGTAATGATTTTATGAATTACTTCAATGAGAAAATAGAAAGCATCCGAAACACAATTGTAAATATACAATCCTCTATGATGTCTTATGATTCAGCCTCAATTATGGCCCCTCTAGAACAACTACACCGATTTACAACTATAGGACAGGAAGAGCTAAATAAACTTATCATTGCATCGAAACCAACAACATGTTTATTAGATCCAATACCCACTAAACTACTGAAAGAAGTGTTACCTGTAGTCGAAGAGCCTCTTCTTAATATTATTAACTCGTCTTTATTTTTAGGTCATGTTCCAAAAATATTCAAGCTGGCAGTAATAAAACCTCTCATTAAGAAACCGCAATTAGATCCAAATAACTTAGCAAATTACAGACCCATCTCAAATCTTCCATTTATGTCTAAAATACTAGAAAAAATTGTGTCCGCTCAATTGTGCTCTTTCTTACAAGAAAATGATATCTATGAAAAATTCCAGTCGGGATTCAGACCGCATCATAGCACAGAAACTGCGCTAGTTAAAATTACAAATGATTTACTTTTAGCTTCTGACCAAGGCTGTATCTCAATACTAGTTCTACTCGATCTAAGCGCTGCGTTCGATACTATCGATCATAAAATACTCCTGGATCGACTACAAAACTACACTGGTGTTCAGGGACAGGCATTAAGCTGGTTTAGATCTTACTTATCAGACCGTTACCATTTTGTCTGTCTAAATGGGGAAAAATCAAAGATAACGTCAGTAGACTATGGAGTGCCGCAAGGATCGGTGTTAGGCCCTCTGCTATTCTCAATATATATGCTGCCACTTGGTAATATTATAAGAAAACATGGAATTAATTTCCACTGTTATGCTGATGACACTCAATTATATATCTCATCACGACCAGATGAAAACACTAACTTATCTAAATTGACAGAGTGTCTAAATGATATAAAATGCTGGATGACGTGTAATTTCCTGCTATTAAATTCAGATAAAACGGAGGTACTACTTATTGGTCCAAAAAACTACCCACAAAATCCCTTACAATACAACTTTAATTTAGAAGGATGTCCTGTTACTTTATCCACTACAGTAAAAGACCTGGGTGTTATACTAGACCGCAACTTGACTTTCGAAAATCATATTTCATATATTACAAGAACAGCCTTTTTCCACCTTAGAAACATTGCTAAGCTACGCAACATGCTATCTGTTTCTGATGCAGAAAAGTTAGTTCATGCTTTCATGACCTCGAGACTAGATTACTGTAATGCTTTATTAGCTGGCTGTCCTACATCCTCAATTAACAAGCTACAGTTAGTGCAAAATGCAGCTGCTAGAGTTCTTACTAGATCAAGAAAATATGATCATATAACACCTATTTTATCATCTCTACACTGGTTACCTATTAAGTTACGTATCAATTACAAAGTATTCCTACTGACCTATAAAGCCCTAAATGGTTTAGCTCCTGTGTATTTAACAGACCTTCTATCGCCATACAATCCATCGCGCTCTTTAAGATCACTAAATTCGAGGCTTCTGGTCATTCCTAGGATATCTAAGTCCACTAAAGGAGGGAGGGCGTTCTCGCATTTAGCTCCTAAACTCTGGAATAGCCTTCCTGATATTGTACGAGCCTCAGACTCGCTGTCCCAGTTTAAAACTAGATTAAAGACGCATCTCTTTAACCAAGCATTCACTTAATGCTTAACCTTTGATACTGCTGAATCGGTTCGAATGCATTAACATTATGAACATCAGCTATGCTAATTATTTCCCATCTGCCTTTCTGCTGTTATCTCGGGACGCTAGTCCCGAGGTAAATAGCGTTCGTCAGCTCCAGTTTGTATCCAGCCTCTCACGGAGACTTCAGATGCCCCAACGCCTGTGAAGAGACGACTCGACGCCTGTGAAGAGACGACTCAAAGCCGGCGATATGTTATGCCATAAATTAATACTTGATTAACTAACTGTATTTTTCTAT